>NC_090451.1:43025032-43336649 GCF_031143425.1 Pleurodeles waltl
AAAACACCAGAGCTAGGGAAGAGGGCAGCAGTGCCGTGGCTTAGTACAGTGGTTCTTAACCTTTTGACATCTGTGAACCCCCTCTTAATTATTACTGGAACCCCCACTGAGTAATTGCTAGAAGCCGGGGACTCTGCCTAAGCACTTCTGGTCATCTGAACCACAAAACATTACATAAAAAAATACAGACACAACCATGTATCAAACAAATATACAAATGATGAAATATTTTATTTAATTTGCAAAGTGATCTAAACAAATCTAAATTGGAATGGAAAGGATGGAGTTTTCTAAATTCACTTATTCTGCGCGATGCACTTGAACTGCTTGAATCAATGCAAGGGCACTACTTTCTTTTCTAGCTTCCAATCCCTGCATATTTACAGGAGGTTGTAAAATGTTCAGTTGTCTATTTTGCTTCATTGTTTATGTACACTTTGTTTATCTGTTAACAGTATTTACATTTCTAAGCAGTCGGGGACCCCCTGAGTACGTTTCGTGGACCCCCAGGGTTCCCCAGACTACAGATTAAGAACCACTGTCTTTGTAGATGTGTCACAGCCATAGTCTCTAACCCCCAGTGCAGTACAGTAACTTTGCCTGCAGTGCTGAATTGTGCTATACATTATTAAATCTCCCCATTAGTCTACTACATTCGCTCTCCCTCACACACACACACACGCTCAGCCTCCCACACTTATTCACACACACACACTCAGTCTCCCACTCGTGTGCGTGCTCACACATTCATGTAGTCAATAATGAATGCTGGTCGAGCCAAGGCAGTAATGGTTTGTCGAGCAAGCGCGTACACTAGCAGCGTGGGTGAGCATGTGTAGTAATAACTGAGCCAGTGAGAGGGGCCTAGCTGCTGGGGGTGTTTGGTGTGTTACAGCCCTCTAATAAATGTATTTTCTAGTTGGATGCAGGTGCTTTCAGTCAGGTATGGGGGTGTGTCTGTCGGATTTCACCATGAATTTTAATATACGCACGGGGTGTGTCTGTCGGATTTCACCATGAATGTTTATATAGGCACAGGCAAAAACACACACTCCCTCTGTGTTTTGAAAGTCCTCCAAAATGTTGGTTATTTTTTTTAATACTGTCTTTTCTTTCACTTAATACTCCTACCTGTCTGCATTCCTCATGCCCCCCAAGCACCCTGCTTGTTGTATAATGTATTTTAACATTATATGCCAGAGTATTTGTTGAAAAATCTGAAGCCCCCCCCCCATAAATCTTATTGACCAAGTTACGTGCCTGCAGTGCAGTTACGGCTAAGCAAACTAGTGTAGTTACGGCTAAGCAAACTAGTGTAGTTAAGGCTAAGCGAACCAGTGCACGCTGAAGTGTGACCCCCGTCCTGAAAAACCCATCCGCCGGCCCACCCGAATTGAAGAACTATCAGCCCATCTCTCTGCTTCCCTATCCAGCAAAAGTCCTCGAGAAAGCAATCAACCTGGAACTCACCCAACACTGGAAGACCACAACCTCCTGGATCCCTCCCAGTCTGGATTTTGAGCTAACTACAGCACAACAACGGCCCTGATTGTAGCCACAGATGACATCAGAGCTCTCCTGGACCATGGGGAAACAGCAGCCCTCCTCCTGGACGTGTCTGCCCATTTGAGATCGTCAACAGATTCCACAACATCGGGATTCAAGGGAATGCTCTATAATGCATTGCCTCATACCTCACCAGCAGAACCCTAAGGATCAGTCTCCCACCGTTCACCTTAGAGCCCAAGAAGATCATCTGTGGAGTCCCCCAAGGATTGTCCTTCAGCCTACCCTCTTCAACACCTACATAACTACATGACGCCCCTGGCCATCACCGTCGGATCACACAGACTCAACATCATATCCTACGCTGATGACACACCACTCACCCTCACTGTCCGAAGATCCCTCCACCACAAAAGCTAACTTCCACAGATGCATGATGAACGTAGCGGAGTGGATGAAGGACAACGGTCTCAAATTTAACAACAAAAAAACAAATGTCCTAATTTTTGGGAACAACACGTCGCAATGGACTGACACATGGTGGCCCGCAGAGCTCGGTACCTGCCCCCCATCCCAACGGACAACGCCTGCAGCCTCGGCATCATCCTGGATTGCAAGCTATCCATGAAAAATCAAGTCAACACAGTCTCATCTGCCTGTTTTCACTCCCTTCGCATGCACCCCAAGATCTTCAGGTGGCTCCCAGCAGACACCAGAAGGACTGTCATGCAGGCCCTCATCACCAGCAGACTAGACTAAGGAAACATACTCCATCTACTTAGGAATCACAGCACGCCTCCTGAAGAGACTCCAGACAATACAGAACTCAGCAGCAAGACACGTACTCAACCTCCCCAGAAGGACCCACATCACACCCCATCTCAAAAATGAGATGCCAGTTCAAGCTGCTGACCTATGCCTACAAGGTCCTGCACAACGAAGGACCAGCATATATCAACAAACGCCTGACTTTCCACCAACCGACCAGGCACCTACGATCAGCTTTCCTCTCACTCGCAGACAACCCACGGATTCATTGAGCCAACAGCAGAGGACGCTCCTTCTCGCACCTGGCAGCCAAGGCCTGGAACAACCTCTCCTGCACATCAGGACCGCAACATCACTCCAGCGATTCAGAAGAGAACTAAAGACCTGGATGTTTGAATGATCATTGCTCCATGCAGCAGCATACAGCTCCAGCGCCTCGAGACCCTCACTGTGATTTGCTGCACTCTATAAATGTTTGATTGATTGAAGTTACAACTGAGCGGGCCATTGTGGAAACTACTTAATTACCAGTGCAGTGGTAGCTGAGCAAGCCAGTGCAGTAGCGGCTGATAGTGGCAGTGCAGTAACGATGGAACGAGCCAGTGCAGTAATAACGGGGAGAGCCACTGCTGATCAGCCCAGTGCAGTGGTGGCTGAGTGAACCAGGGCAGCGATAGCTGAGCAAGCCAATGCAGTAGCGGCTGATAGTGCCAGTGCAGTAACACTTAAGTGAATGTTACTAATGTAAGAATGTATGAACTAGCACGGTTCATATGGGTACTCTGTTATAATAATACTTGCATTGTTACTGCTTTACCCTCAGTATCTAAGTAGCTTTTACTGCCTTCATGGGCTGCCTGCACTGTTCTTCACCACTGGGTTGGAGATTGATACTTTAAGATATGATTTCACCCCCATAGTCAGTAACTCTTCTGATAGTCTAATACTCGCTTCCTTAATAGAATTGTGCCTGGGTGAACTCTTCCTTATCTGACTCATGCCAGGCCTCCTTAGAGGTATTTCAGTCCCAGTGATGACCTTTTTTTAATCAATTTTATTTTAGCGTTTTCCAATTATACAATACCTCTTAGAATACAGATGGTGGACAGTACACACTTATAGTCCAGGATCTGCACTGGTGATGACCTTATGGCTTTGATAAAAGGTTGAAACACCATTGGCTTTGCTACAAACAGGCCTCATCATCACATGTAGAATGTTGCTGTGAAAACAAATCAACATGATGCCCTGTGCATCAATTGTATGTGTCTTTGGTTGGTTGTTTTTCAGTTTATCTACGTTTTTTTAGTCACTGATATTGTTATCCCTCTTGTGTAAGCAAGAGGGTGGACACTGTGTGCTTCCCTGTCTGCAATATTGTGTAAGTGTATTTGTTTACTATGAAAAACATTTGAAAAACATTAATGCACTTTTCTACTCAACAAAAGGCTAGAATCTGATCTGTGACCACAGACTGGTATAATTACATATGCACTAGAAAGAAGATATGTTATCTAAATGAGTCCCTCCTGAGCCAATGTGTTTTCTAATAATTGTGTACACCGGGCTCCCCGTGGGTAGATTGGGCGGCTCCTGCTTTACCTGTACATGTAAGGGCCGAGTGAGGCGGCGCAGTTACACCTGAGGTACCACTGCAGTAATAATTGTGTACACCGGGCTCTCCGTGGGTAGATTGGGTGGCGCTTGCTTTACCTGTACGTGTAAGGGCCGAGTGAGGCAGCGCAGTTACACCTGTGGGTACCAGTGCGGTAATAATTGTGTACACCGGGCTCTCGTGGGTAGATTGGGTGGCTCTTGCTTTACCTGTACGTGTAAGGGCTGACTGAGGCAGCGCAGTTACACCTGAGGTACCAGTGCGGTAATAATTGTGTACACCGGGCTCTCCGTGGGTAGATTGGGTGGCTCTTGCTTTACCTGTACGTGTAAGGGCTGAGTGAGGGAGCGCAGTTACACCTGAGGTACCAGTGCAGTAATAATTGTGTACATGGGCTCTCCGTGGGTAGATTGGGCGGCTCCTGCTTTACCTGTACGTGTAGGGGCTGAGTGAGGCAGCGCAGTTACACCTGAGGTACCAGTGCAGTAATAATTGTGTACACCGGGCTCTCCGTGGGTAGATTGGGTGGCTCTTGGTTTACCTGTACGTGTAAGGGCTGAGTGAGGCAGCGCAGCTACACCTGAGGTACCAGTGCAGTAATAATTGTGTACACGGGCTCTCGTGGGTAGATTGGGCGGCCCCTGCTTTACCTGTACGTGTAAGGGCTGAGTGAGGCAGCGCAGTTACACCTGTGGGTACCAGTGCAGTAATAATTGTGTACACCGGGCTCTCCGTGGGTAGATTGGGTGGCCCCTGCTTTACCTGTACGTGTAAGGGCCGAGTGAGGCAGCGCAGTTACACCTGTGGGTATCAGTGCAGTAATAATTGTGTACACCGGGCTCTCCGTGGGTAGATTGGGTGGCTCTTGCTTTACCTGTACGTGTAAGGGCCGAGTGAGGCAGTGCAGTTACACCTGTGGGTACCAGTGCAGTAATAATTGTGTACACGGGCTCTCGTGGGTAGATTGGGTGGCTCTTGCTTTACCTGTACGTGTAAGGGCTGAGTGAGGCAGCGCAGTTACACCTGAGGTACCAGTGCAGTAATAATTGTGTACACCGGGCTCTCTGTGGGTAGATTGGGTGGCTCTTGGTTTACCTGTACGTGTAAGGGCTGAGTGAGGCAGCGCAGTTACACCTGAGGTACCAGTGCAGTAATAATTGTGTACACCGGGCTCTCCGTGGGTAGATTGGGCGGCTCCTGCTTTACCTGTACGTGTAAGGACCGAGTGAGGCAGTGTAGTTACACCTGAGGTACCAGTGCAGTAATAATTGTGTACACGGGCTCTCCAGGGGTAGATTGGGCGGCTCCTGCTTTACCTGTACGTGTAAGGGCCGAGTGAGGCAGTGCAGTTACACCTGTGGGTACCACTGCAGTAATAATTGTGTACACGGGCTCTCCGTGGGTAGATTGGGCGGCCCCTGCTTTACCTGTACGTGTAGGGGCTGAGTGAGGCAGTGCAGTTACTCCTGGGGTACCAGTGCAGTAATAATTGTGTACACCGGGCTCTCCGTGGGTAGATTGGGCGGCCCCTGCTTTACCTGTACGTGTAAGGGCTGAGTGAGGCAGCGCAGTTACACCTGAGATACCAGTGCAGTAATAATTGTGTACACGGGCTCTCCGGGGGTAGATTGGGCGGCTCCTGCTTTACCTGTACGTGTAAGGGCTGAGTGAGGAAGCGCAGCTACACCTGAGGTACCAGTGCAGTAATAATTGTGTACACGGGCTCTCCGTGGGTAGATTGGGCGGCTCCTGCTTTACCTGTACGTGTAAGGGCTGAGTGAGGCAGCGCAGTTACACCTGAGGTACCAGTGCAGTAATAATTGTGTACACCGGGCTCTCGGTGGGTAGATTTGGTGGCTCCTGCTTTACCTGTACGTGTAAGGGCTGAGTAAGGCAGCGCAGCTACACCTGAGGTACCAGTGCAGTAATAATTGTGTACACGGGCTCTCGTGGGTAGATTGGGCGGCCCCTGCTTTACCTGTACGTGTAAGGGCTGAGTGAGGCAGCGCAGTTACACCTGTGGGTACCAGTGCAGTAATAATTGTGTACACCGGGCTCTCCGTGGGTAGATTGGGTGGCCCCTGCTTTACCTGTACGTGTAAGGGCCGAGTGAGGCAGCGCAGTTACACCTGTGGGTACCAGTGCAGTAATAATTGTGTACACCGGGCTCTCCGGGGGTAGATTGGGTGGCTCTTGCTTTACCTGTACGTGTAAGCGCCGAGTGAGGCAGCGCAGTTACACCTGTGGGTACCAGTGCAGTAATAATTGTGTACACCGGGCTCTCCGTGGGTAGATTGGGTGGCTCTTGCTTTACCTGTACGTGTAAGGGCCGAGTGAGGCAGCGCAGTTACACCTGTGGGTACCAGTGCAGTAATAATTGTGTACACCGGGCTCTCGTGGGTAGATTGGGTGGCTCTTGCTTTACCTGTACGTGTAAGGGCTGACTGAGGCAGCGCAGTTACACCTGAGGTACCAGTGCAGTAATAATTGTGTACACCGGGCTCTCCGTGGGTAGATTGGGTGGCTCTTGCTTTACCTGTACGTGTAAGGGCTGAGTGAGGGACCGCAGTTACACCTGAGGTACCAGTGCAGTAATAATTGTGTACACCGGGCTCTCCGTGGGTAGATTTGGTGGCTCCTGCTTTACCTGTACGTGTAAGGGCTGAGTGAGGCAGTGCAGTTACACCTGTGGGTACCAGTGCAGTAATAATTGTGTACACGGGCTCTCCGTGGGTAGATTGGGCGGCTCCTGCTTTACCTGTACGTGTAGGGGCTGAGTGAGGCAGCGCAGTTACACCTGAGGTACCAGTGCAGTAATAATTGTGTACACCGGGCTCTCCGTGGGTAGATTGGGTGGCTCTTGGTTTACCTGTACGTGTAAGGGCTGAGTGAGGCAGCGCAGCTACACCTGAGGTACCAGTGCAGTAATAATTGTGTACACGGGCTCTCGTGGGTAGATTGGGCGGCCCCTGCTTTACCTGTACGTGTAAGGGCTGAGTGAGGCAGCGCAGTTACACCTGTGGGTACCAGTGCAGTAATAATTGTGTACACCGGGCTCTCCGGGGGTAGATTGGGCGGCTCCTGCTTTACCTGTACGTGTAAGGGCTGAGTGAGGAAGCGCAGCTACACCTGAGGTACCAGTGCAGTAATAATTGTGTACACGGGCTCTCCGTGGGTAGATTGGGCGGCTCCTGCTTTACCTGTACGTGTAAGGGCTGAGTGAGGAAGCGCAGTTACACATGAGGTACCAGTGCAATAATAATTGTGTACACCGGGCTCTCGGTGGGTAGATTGGGCGGCTCCTGCTTTACCTGTACGTGTAGGGGCTGAGTGAGGCAGCGCAGTTACACCTGAGGTACCAGTGCAGTAATAATTGTGTACACCGGGCTCTCCGTGGGTAGATTGGGTGGCTCTTGGTTTACCTGTACGTGTAAGGGCTGAGTGAGGCAGCGCAGCTACACCTGAGGTACCAGTGCAGTAATAATTGTGTACACGGGCTCTCGTGGGTAGATTGGGCGGCCCCTGCTTTACCTGTAGGTGTAAGGGCTGAGTGAGGCAGCGCAGTTACACCTGTGGGTACCAGTGCAGTAATAATTGTGTACACCGGGCTCTCCGTGGGTAGATTGGGTGGCCCCTGCTTTACCTGTACGTGTAAGGGCCGAGTGAGGCAGCGCAGTTACACCTGTGGGTACCAGTGCAGTAATAATTGTGTACACCGGGCTCTCCGGGGGTAGATTGGGTGGCTTTTGCTTTACCTGTACGTGTAAGCGCCGAGTGAGGCAGCGCAGTTACACCTGTGGGTACCAGTGCAGTAATAATTGTGTACACCGGGCTCTCCGTGGGTAGATTGGGTGGCTCTTGCTTTACCTGTACGTGTAAGGGCCGAGTGAGGCAGCGCAGTTACACCTGTGGGTACCAGTGCAGTAATAATTGTGTACACCGGGCTCTCGTGGGTAGATTGGGTGGCTCTTGCTTTACCTGTACGTGTAAGGGCTGAGTGAGGCAGCGCAGTTACACCTGAGGTACCAGTGCAGTAATAATTGTGTACACCGGGCTCTCTGTGGGTAGATTGGGTGGCTCTTGGTTTACCTGTACGTGTAAGGGCTGAGTGAGGCAGCGCAGTTACACCTGAGGTACCAGTGCAGTAATAATTGTGTACACCGGGCTCTCCGTGGGTAGATTGGGCGGCTCCTGCTTTACCTGTACGTGTAAGGACCGAGTGAGGCAGTGTAGTTACACCTGAGGTACCAGTGCAGTAATAATTGTGTACACGGGCTCTCCAGGGGTAGATTGGGCGGCTCCTGCTTTACCTGTACGTGTAAGGGCCGAGTGAGGCAGTGCAGTTACACCTGTGGGTACCACTGCAGTAATAATTGTGTACACGGGCTCTCCGTGGGTAGATTGGGCGGCCCCTGCTTTACCTGTACGTGTAGGGGCTGAGTGAGGCAGTGCAGTTACTCCTGGGGTACCAGTGCAGTAATAATTGTGTACACCGGGCTCTCCGTGGGTAGATTGGGCGGCCCCTGCTTTACCTGTACGTGTAAGGGCTGAGTGAGGCAGCGCAGTTACACCTGAGATACCAGTGCAGTAATAATTGTGTACACGGGCTCTCCGGGGGTAGATTGGGCGGCTCCTGCTTTACCTGTACGTGTAAGGGCTGAGTGAGGAAGCGCAGCTACACCTGAGGTACCAGTGCAGTAATAATTGTGTACACGGGCTCTCCGTGGGTAGATTGGGCGGCTCCTGCTTTACCTGTACGTGTAAGGGCTGAGTGAGGCAGCGCAGTTACACCTGAGGTACCAGTGCAGTAATAATTGTGTACACCGGGCTCTCGGTGGGTAGATTTGGTGGCTCCTGCTTTACCTGTACGTGTAAGGGCTGAGTAAGGCAGCGCAGCTACACCTGAGGTACCAGTGCAGTAATAATTGTGTACACGGGCTCTCGTGGGTAGATTGGGCGGCCCCTGCTTTACCTGTACGTGTAAGGGCTGAGTGAGGCAGCGCAGTTACACCTGTGGGTACCAGTGCAGTAATAATTGTGTACACCGGGCTCTCCGTGGGTAGATTGGGTGGCCCCTGCTTTACCTGTACGTGTAAGGGCCGAGTGAGGCAGCGCAGTTACACCTGTGGGTACCAGTGCAGTAATAATTGTGTACACCGGGCTCTCCGGGGGTAGATTGGGTGGCTCTTGCTTTACCTGTACGTGTAAGCGCCGAGTGAGGCAGCGCAGTTACACCTGTGGGTACCAGTGCAGTAATAATTGTGTACACCGGGCTCTCCGTGGGTAGATTGGGTGGCTCTTGCTTTACCTGTACGTGTAAGGGCCGAGTGAGGCAGCGCAGTTACACCTGTGGGTACCAGTGCAGTAATAATTGTGTACACCGGGCTCTCGTGGGTAGATTGGGTGGCTCTTGCTTTACCTGTACGTGTAAGGGCTGACTGAGGCAGCGCAGTTACACCTGAGGTACCAGTGCAGTAATAATTGTGTACACCGGGCTCTCCGTGGGTAGATTGGGTGGCTCTTGCTTTACCTGTACGTGTAAGGGCTGAGTGAGGGACCGCAGTTACACCTGAGGTACCAGTGCAGTAATAATTGTGTACACCGGGCTCTCCGTGGGTAGATTTGGTGGCTCCTGCTTTACCTGTACGTGTAAGGGCTGAGTGAGGCAGTGCAGTTACACCTGTGGGTACCAGTGCAGTAATAATTGTGTACACGGGCTCTCCGTGGGTAGATTGGGCGGCTCCTGCTTTACCTGTACGTGTAGGGGCTGAGTGAGGCAGCGCAGTTACACCTGAGGTACCAGTGCAGTAATAATTGTGTACACCGGGCTCTCCGTGGGTAGATTGGGTGGCTCTTGGTTTACCTGTACGTGTAAGGGCTGAGTGAGGCAGCGCAGCTACACCTGAGGTACCAGTGCAGTAATAATTGTGTACACGGGCTCTCGTGGGTAGATTGGGCGGCCCCTGCTTTACCTGTACGTGTAAGGGCTGAGTGAGGCAGCGCAGTTACACCTGTGGGTACCAGTGCAGTAATAATTGTGTACACCGGGCTCTCCGGGGGTAGATTGGGCGGCTCCTGCTTTACCTGTACGTGTAAGGGCTGAGTGAGGAAGCGCAGCTACACCTGAGGTACCAGTGCAGTAATAATTGTGTACACGGGCTCTCCGTGGGTAGATTGGGCGGCTCCTGCTTTACCTGTACGTGTAAGGGCTGAGTGAGGAAGCGCAGTTACACATGAGGTACCAGTGCAATAATAATTGTGTACACCGGGCTCTCGGTGGGTAGATTGGGCGGCTCCTGCTTTACCTGTACGTGTAGGGGCTGAGTGAGGCAGCGCAGTTACACCTGAGGTACCAGTGCAGTAATAATTGTGTACACCGGGCTCTCCGTGGGTAGATTGGGTGGCTCTTGGTTTACCTGTACGTGTAAGGGCTGAGTGAGGCAGCGCAGCTACACCTGAGGTACCAGTGCAGTAATAATTGTGTACACGGGCTCTCGTGGGTAGATTGGGCGGCCCCTGCTTTACCTGTAGGTGTAAGGGCTGAGTGAGGCAGCGCAGTTACACCTGTGGGTACCAGTGCAGTAATAATTGTGTACACCGGGCTCTCCGTGGGTAGATTGGGTGGCCCCTGCTTTACCTGTACGTGTAAGGGCCGAGTGAGGCAGCGCAGTTACACCTGTGGGTACCAGTGCAGTAATAATTGTGTACACCGGGCTCTCCGGGGGTAGATTGGGTGGCTTTTGCTTTACCTGTACGTGTAAGCGCCGAGTGAGGCAGCGCAGTTACACCTGTGGGTACCAGTGCAGTAATAATTGTGTACACCGGGCTCTCCGTGGGTAGATTGGGTGGCTCTTGCTTTACCTGTACGTGTAAGGGCCGAGTGAGGCAGCGCAGTTACACCTGTGGGTACCAGTGCAGTAATAATTGTGTACACCGGGCTCTCGTGGGTAGATTGGGTGGCTCTTGCTTTACCTGTACGTGTAAGGGCTGACTGAGGCAACGCAGTTACACCTGAGGTACCAGTGCAGTAATAATTGTGTACACCGGGCTCTCCGTGGGTAGATTGGGTGGCTCTTGCTTTACCTGTACGTGTAAGGGCTGAGTGAGGGACCGCAGTTACACCTGAGGTACCAGTGCAGTAATAATTGTGTACACCGGGCTCTCCGTGGGTAGATTGGGTGGCTCCTGCTTTACCTGTACGTGTAAGGGCTGAGTGAGGCAGTGCAGTTACACCTGTGGGTACCAGTGCAGTAATATTTGTGTACACGGGCTCTCCGTGGGTAGATTGGGCGGCTCCTGCTTTACCTGTACGTGTAGGGGCTGAGTGAGGCAGCGCAGTTACACCTGAGGTACCAGTGCAGTAATAATTGTGTACACCGGGCTCTCCGTGGGTAGATTGGGTGGCTCTTGGTTTACGTGTACGTGTAAGGGCTGAGTGAGGCAGCGCAGTTACACCTGAGGTACCAGTGCAGTAATAATTGTGTACACCGGGCTCTCGGTGGGTAGATTGGGTGGCTCCTGCTTTACCTGTACGTGTAAGGGCTGAGTGAGGCAGCGCAGCTACACCTGAGGTACCAGTGCAGTAATAATTGTGTACACCGGGCTCTCGGTGGGTAGATTGGGCGGCTCCTGCTTTACCTGTACGTGTAAGGGCCGAGTGAGGCAGCGCAGTTACACCTGAGGTACCAGTGCAGTAATAATTGTGTACACCGGGCTCTCTGTGGGTAGATTGGGTGGCTCTTGGTTTACCTGTACATGTAAGGGCTGAGTGAGGCGGCGCAGTTACACCTGTGGGTACCAGTGCAGTAATAATTGTGTACACGGGCTCTCGGTGGGTAGATTGGGTGGCTCCTGCTTTACCTGTACGTGTAAGGGCTGAGTGAGGCAGCGCAGTTACACCTGAGGTACCAGTGCAGTAATAATTGTGTACACCGGGCTCTCTGTGGGTAGATTGGGTGGCTCTTGGTTTACCTGTACGTGTAAGGGCTGAGTGAGGCAGCGCAGTTACACCTGAGGTACCAGTGCAGTAATAATTGTGTACACCGGGCTCTCCAGGGGTAGATTGGGCGGCTCCTGCTTTACCTGTACGTGTAAGGGCCGAGTGAGGCAGTGTAGTTACACCTGAGGTACCAGTGCAGTAATAATTGTGTACACGGGCTCTCCGGGGGTAGATTGGGCGGCTCCTGCTTTACCTGTACGTGTAAGGGCTGAGTGAGGCAGCGCAGTTACACCTGAGGTACCAGTGCAGTAATAATTGTGTACACGGGCTCTCCAGGGGTAGATTGGGCGGCCCCTGCTTTACCTGTACGTGTAAGGGCTGAGTGAGGCAGTGCAGTTACATCTGTGGGTACCAGTGCAGTAATAATTGTGTACACGGGCTCTCCGTGGGTAGATTGGGCGGCCCCTGCTTTACCTGTACGTGTAGGGGCTGAGTGAGGCAGTGCAGTTACTCCTGGGGTACCAGTGCAGTAATAATTGTGTACACCGGGCTCTCCGTGGGTAGATTGGGCGGCCCCTGCTTTACCTGTACGTGTAAGGGCTGAGTGAGGCAGCGCAGTTACACCTGAGGTACCAGTGCAGTAATAATTGTGTACACGGGCTCTCCGGGGGTAGATTGGGCGGCTCCTGCTTTACCTGTACGTGTAAGGGCTGAGTGAGGAAGCGCAGCTACACCTGAGGTACCAGTGCAGTAATAATTGGGTACACGGGCTCTCCGTGGGTAGATTGGGCGGCTCCTGCTTTACCTGTACGTGTAAGGGCTGAGTGAGGAAGCGCAGTTACACCTGAGGTACCAGTGCAGTAATAATTGTGTACACCGGGCTCTCGGTGGGTAGATTGGGTGGCTCCTGCTTTACCTGTACGTGTAGGGGCTGAGTGAGGCAGTGCAGTTACACCTGAGGTACCAGTGCAGTAATAATTGTGTACACCGGGCTCTCCGGGGGTAGATTGGGTGGCTCTTGCTTTACCTGTACGTGTAGGGGCTGAGTGAGGCAGTGCAGTTACACCTGAGGTACCAGTGCAGTAATAATTGTGTACACCGGGCTCTCCGGAGGTAGATTGGGCGGCTCCTGCTTTACCTGTACGTGTAAGGGTGAGTGAGGCAGCGCAGTTACACCTGTGGGTACCAGTGCAGTAATAATTGTGTACACCGGGCTCTCCGGAGGTAGATTGGGCGGCCCCTGCTTTACCTGTACGTGTAAGGGCTGAGTGAGGCAGTGCAGTTACACCTGAGGTACCAGTGCAGTAATAATTGTGTACACGGGCTATCCGTGGGTAGATTGGGTGGCTCCTGCTTTACCTGTACGTGTAAGGGCTGAGTGAAGAAGCGCAGTTACACCTGTGGGTACCAGTGCAGTAATAATTGTGTACACCTGGCTCTCTGTGGGTAGATTGGGCGGCCCCTGCTTTACCTGTACGTGTAGGGGCTGAGTGAGGCGGCGCAGTTACACCTGGGAGTACCAGTGCAGTAATAATTGTGTACACCGGGCTCTCTGTGGGTAGATTGGGTGGCTCTTGCTTTACCTGTACGTGTAAGGGCTGAGTGAGGCAGTGCAGTTACTCCTGGGGTACCAGTGCAGTAATAATTGTGTACACCGGGCTCTCCGGGGGTAGATTGGGTGGCTCTTGGTTTACCTGTACGTGTAAGGGCTGAGTGAGGCAGTGTAGTTACACCTGAAGTACCAGTGCAGTAATAATTGTGTACACCGGGCTCTCCGGGGGTAGATTGGGTGGCCCCTGCTTTACCTGTACGTGTAAGGGCTGAGTGAGGAAGCGCAGTTACACCTGTGGGTACCAGTGCAGTAATAATTGTGTACACCGGGCTCTCGGTGGGTAGATTGGGTGGCCCCTGCTTTACCTGTACGTGTAAGGGCTGAGTGAGGAAGCGCAGTTACACCTGAGGTACCAGTGCAGTAATAATTGTGTACACCGGGCTCTCGGTGGGTAGATTGGGTGGCTCTTGCTTTACCTGTACGTGTAAGGGCTGAGTGAGGCAGCGCAGTTACACCTGAGGTACCAGTGCAGTAATAATTGTGTACACGGGCTCTCCAGGGGTAGATTGGGTGGCTCCTGCTTTACCTGTACGTGTAAGGGCTGAGTGAGGCAGTGTAGTTACACCTGTGGGTACCAGTGCAGTAATAATTGTGTACACCGGGCTCTCGTGGGTAGATTGCGTGGCTCCTGCTTTACCTGTACGTGTAAGGGCCGAGTGAGGCGGCGCAGTTACACCTGAGGTACCACTGCAGTAATAATTGTGTACACCGGGCTCCCCGTGGGTAGATTGGGTGGCCCCTGCTTTACCTGTACGTGTAAGGGCCGAGTGACGGAGCGCAGTTACACCTGTGGGTACCAGTGCAGTAATAATTGTGTGCACGGGCTCCCCGTGGGTAGATTGGGCGGCCCCTGCTTTACCTGTACGTGTAAGGGCTGAGTGAGGCAGCGCAGTTACACCTGTGGGTACCAGTGCAGTAATAATTGTGTACACCGGGCTCTCCGGGGGTAGATTGGGCGGCTCCTGCTTTACCTGTACGTGTAAGGGCTGAGTGAGGAAGCGCAGCTACACCTGAGGTACCAGTGCAGTAATAATTGTGTACACGGGCTCTCCGTGGGTAGATTGGGCGGCTCCTGCTTTACCTGTACGTGTAAGGGCTGAGTGAGGAAGCGCAGTTACACCTGAGGTACCAGTGCAGTAATAATTGTGTACACGGGCTCTCCAGGGGTAGATTGGGCGGCCCCTGCTTTACCTGTACGTGTAAGGGCTGAGTGAGGCAGTGCAGTTACACCTGTGGGTACCAGTGCAGTAATAATTGTGTACACGGGCTCTCCGTGGGTAGATTGGGCGGCCCCTGCTTTACCTGTACGTGTAGGGGCTGAGTGAGGCAGTGCAGTTACTCCTGGGGTACCAGTGCAGTAATAATTGTGTACACCGGGCTCTCCGTGGGTAGATTGGGCGGCCCCTGCTTTACCTGTACGTGTAAGGGCTGAGTGAGGCAACGCAGTTACACCTGAGGTACCAGTGCAGTAATAATTGTGTACACGGGCTCTCCGGGGGTAGATTGGGCGGCTCCTGCTTTACCTGTACGTGTAAGGGCTGAGTGAGGAAGCGCAGCTACACCTGAGGTACCAGTGCAGTAATAATTGGGTACACGGGCTCTCCGTGGGTAGATTGGGCGGCTCCTGCTTTACCTGTACGTGTAAGGGCTGAGTGAGGAAGCGCAGTTACACCTGAGGTACCAGTGCAGTAATAATTGTGTACACCGGGCTCTCGGTGGGTAGATTGGGTGGCTCCTGCTTTACCTGTACGTGTAGGGGCTGAGTGAGGCAGTGCAGTTACACCTGAGGTACCAGTGCAGTAATAATTGTGTACACCGGGCTCTCCGGGGGTAGATTGGGTGGCTCTTGCTTTACCTGTACGTGTAGGGGCTGAGTGAGGCAGTGCAGTTACACCTGAGGTACCAGTGCAGTAATAATTGTGTACACCGGGCTCTCCGGAGGTAGATTGGGCCGCTCCTGCTTTACCTGTACGTGTAAGGGTGAGTGAGGCAGCGCAGTTACACCTGTGGGTACCAGTGCAGTAATAATTGTGTACACCGGGCTCTCCGTGGGTAGATTGGGTGGCTCTTGGTTTACCTGTACGTGTAAGGGATGAGTGAGGCAGCGTAGTTACACCTGAGGTACCAGTGCAGTAATAATTGTGTACACAGGGCTCTCCGGAGGTAGATTGGGCGGCTCCTGCTTTACCTGTACGTGTAAGGGCCGAGTGAGGCAGTGTAGTTACACCTGAGGTACCAGTGCAGTAATAATTGTGTACACTGGGCTCTCCGTGGGTAGATTGGGCGGCCCCTGCTTTACCTGTACGTGTAAGGGCTGAGTGAGGCAGTGCAGTTACACCTGAGGTACCAGTGCAGTAATAATTGTGTACACGGGCTATCCGTGGGTAGATTGGGTGGCTCCTGCTTTACCTGTACGTGTAAGGGCTGAGTGAGGAAGCGCAGTTACACCTGTGGGTACCAGTGCAGTAATAATTGTGTACACCTGGCTCTCTGTGGGTAGATTGGGCGGCCCCTGCTTTACCTGTACGTGTAGGGGCTGAGTGAGGCGGCGCAGTTACACCTGGGAGTACCAGTGCAGTAATAATTGTGTACACCGGGCTCTCTGTGGGTAGATTGGGTGGCTCTTGCTTTACCTGTACGTGTAAGGGCTGAGTGAGGCAGTGCAGTTACTCCTGGGGTACCAGTGCAGTAATAATTGTGTACACCGGGCTCTCCGGGGGTAGATTGGGTGGCTCTTGGTTTACCTGTACGTGTAAGGGCTGAGTGAGGCAGTGTAGTTACACCTGAGGTACCAGTGCAGTAATAATTGTGTACACCGGGCTCTCCGGGGGTAGATTGGGTGGCCCCTGCTTTACCTGTACGTGTAAGGGCTGAGTGAGGAAGCGCAGTTACACCTGTGGGTACCAGTGCAGTAATAATTGTGTACACCGGGCTCTCGGTGGGTAGATTGGGTGGCCCCTGCTTTACCTGTACGTGTAAGGGCTGAGTGAGGAAGCGCAGTTACACCTGAGGTACCAGTGCAGTAATAATTGTGTACACCGGGCTCTCGGTGGGTAGATTGGGTGGCTCTTGCTTTACCTGTACGTGTAAGGGCTGAGTGAGGCAGCGCAGTTACACCTGAGGTACCAGTGCAGTAATAATTGTGTACACGGGCTCTCCAGGGGTAGATTGGGTGGCTCCTGCTTTACCTGTACGTGTAAGGGCTGAGTGAGGCAGTGTAGTTACACCTGTGGGTACCAGTGCAGTAATAATTGTGTACACCGGGCTCTCGTGGGTAGATTGGGTGGCTCCTGCTTTACCTGTACGTGTAAGGGCCGAGTGAGGCGGCGCAGTTACACCTGAGGTACCACTGCAGTAATAATTGTGTACACCGGGCTCCCCGTGGGTAGATTGGGTGGCCCCTGCTTTACCTGTACGTGTAAGGGCCGAGTGACGGAGCGCAGTTACACCTGTGGGTACCAGTGCAGTAATAATTGTGTGCACGGGCTCCCCGTGGGTAGATTGGGCGGCCCCTGCTTTACCTGTACGTGTAAGGGCTGAGTGAGGCAGCGCAGTTACACCTGTGGGTACCAGTGCAGTAATAATTGTGTACACCGGGCTCTCCGGGGGTAGATTGGGCGGCTCCTGCTTTACCTGTACGTGTAAGGGCTGAGTGAGGAAGCGCAGCTACACCTGAGGTACCAGTGCAGTAATAATTGTGTACACGGGCTCTCCGTGGGTAGATTGGGCGGCTCCTGCTTTACCTGTACGTGTAAGGGCTGAGTGAGGAAGCGCAGTTACACCTGAGGTACCAGTGCAGTAATAATTGTGTACACCGGGCTCTCGGTGGGTAGATTGGGCGGCTCCTGCTTTACCTGTACGTGTAGGGGCTGAGTGAGGCAGCGCAGTTACACCTGAGGTACCAGTGCAGTAATAATTGTGTACACGGGCTCTCCGTGGGTAGATTGGGCGGCTCCTGCTTTACCTGTACGTGTAGGGGCTGAGTGAGGCAGCGCAGTTACACCTGAGGTACCAGTGCAGTAATAATTGTGTACACCGGGCTCTCCGTGGGTAGATTGGGTGGCTCTTGGTTTACCTGTACGTGTAAGGGCTGAGTGAGGCAGCGCAGCTACACCTGAGGTACCAGTGCAGTAATAATTGTGTACACGGGCTCTCGTGGGTAGATTGGGCGGCCCCTGCTTTACCTGTACGTGTAAGGGCTGAGTGAGGCAGCGCAGTTACACCTGTGGGTACCAGTGCAGTAATAATTGTGTACACCGGGCTCTCCGTGGGTAGATTGGGTGGCCCCTGCTTTACCTGTACGTGTAAGGGCCGAGTGAGGCAGCGCAGTTACACCTGTGGGTACCAGTGCAGTAATAATTGTGTACACCGGGCTCTCCGGGGGTAGATTGGGTGGCTCTTGCTTTACCTGTACGTGTAAGCGCCGAGTGAGGCAGCGCAGTTACACCTGTGGGTACCAGTGCAGTAATAATTGTGTACACCGGGCTCTCCGTGGGTAGATTGGGTGGCTCTTGCTTTACCTGTACGTGTAAGGGCCGAGTGAGGCAGCGCAGTTACACCTGTGGGTACCAGTGCAGTAATAATTGTGTACACCGGGCTCTCGTGGGTAGATTGGGTGGCTCTTGCTTTACCTGTACGTGTAAGGGCTGACTGAGGCAGCGCAGTTACACCTGAGGTACCAGTGCAGTAATAATTGTGTACACCGGGCTCTCCGTGGGTAGATTGGGTGGCTCTTGCTTTACCTGTACGTGTAAGGGCTGAGTGAGGGACCGCAGTTACACCTGAGGTACCAGTGCAGTAATAATTGTGTACACCGGGCTCTCCGTGGGTAGATTGGGTGGCTCCTGCTTTACCTGTACGTGTAAGGGCTGAGTGAGGCAGTGCAGTTACACCTGTGGGTACCAGTGCAGTAATAATTGTGTACACGGGCTCTCCGTGGGTAGATTGGGCGGCTCCTGCTTTACCTGTACGTGTAGGGGCTGAGTGAGGCAGCGCAGTTACACCTGAGGTACCAGTGCAGTAATAATTGTGTACACCGGGCTCTCCGTGGGTAGATTGGGTGGCTCTTGGTTTACGTGTACGTGTAAGGGCTGAGTGAGGCAGCGCAGTTACACCTGAGGTACCAGTGCAGTAATAATTGTGTACACCGGGCTCTCGGTGGGTAGATTGGGTGGCTCCTGCTTTACCTGTACGTGTAAGGGCTGAGTGAGGCAGCGCAGCTACACCTGAGGTACCAGTGCAGTAATAATTGTGTACACCGGGCTTTCGGTGGGTAGATTGGGCGGCTCCTGCTTTACCTGTACGTGTAAGGGCCGAGTGAGGCAGCGCAGTTACACCTGAGGTACCAGTGCAGTAATAATTGTGTACACCGGGCTCTCTGTGGGTAGATTGGGTGGCTCTTGGTTTACCTGTACATGTAAGGGCTGAGTGAGGCGGCGCAGTTACACCTGTGGGTACCAGTGCAGTAATAATTGTGTACACGGGCTCTCGGTGGGTAGATTGGGTGGCTCCTGCTTTACCTGTACGTGTAACGGCTGAGTGAGGCAGCGCAGTTACACCTGAGGTACCAGTGCAGTAATAATTGTGTACACCGGGCTCTCTGTGGGTAGATTGGGTGGCTCTTGGTTTACCTGTACGTGTAAGGGCTGAGTGAGGCAGCGCAGTTACACCTGAGGTACCAGTGCAGTAATAATTGTGTACACCGGGCTCTCCGTGGGTAGATTGGGCGGCTCCTGCTTTACCTGTACGTGTAACGGCTGAGTGAGGCAGCGCAGTTACACCTGAGGTACCAGTGCAGTAATAATTGTGTACACCGGGCTCTCTGTGGGTAGATTGGGTGGCTCTTGGTTTACCTGTACGTGTAAGGGCTGAGTGAGGCAGCGCAGTTACACCTGAGGTACCAGTGCAGTAATAATTGTGTACACGGGCTCTCCGTGGGTAGATTGGGCGGCTCCTGCTTTACCTGTACGTGTAGGGGCTGAGTGAGGCAGCGCAGTTACACCTGAGGTACCAGTGCAGTAATAATTGTGTACACCGGGCTCTCCGTGGGTAGATTGGGTGGCTCTTGGTTTACCTGTACGTGTAAGGGCTGAGTGAGGCAGCGCAGCTACACCTGAGGTACCAGTGCAGTAATAATTGTGTACACGGGCTCTCGTGGGTAGATTGGGCGGCCCCTGCTTTACCTGTACGTGTAAGGGCTGAGTGAGGCAGCGCAGTTACATCTGTGGGTACCAGTGCAGTAATAATTGTGTACACCGGGCTCTCCGTGGGTAGATTGGGTGGCCCCTGCTTTACCTGTACGTGTAAGGGCCGAGTGAGGCAGCGCAGTTACACCTGTGGGTACCAGTGCAGTAATAATTGTGTACACCGGGCTCTCCGGGGGTAGATTGGGTGGCTCTTGCTTTACCTGTACGTGTAAGCGCCGAGTGAGGCAGCGCAGTTACACCTGTGGGTACCAGTGCAGTAATAATTGTGTACACCGGGCTCTCCGTGGGTAGATTGGGTGGCTCTTGCTTTACCTGTACGTGTAAGGGCCGAGTGAGGCAGCGCAGTTACACCTGTGGGTACCAGTGCAGTAATAATTGTGTACACCGGGCTCTCGTGGGTAGATTGGGTGGCTCTTGCTTTACCTGTACGTGTAAGGGCTGACTGAGGCAGCGCAGTTACACCTGAGGTACCAGTGCAGTAATAATTGTGTACACCGGGCTCTCCGTGGGTAGATTGGGTGGCTCTTGCTTTACCTGTACGTGTAAGGGCTGAGTGAGGGACCGCAGTTACACCTGAGGTACCAGTGCAGTAATAATTGTGTACACCGGGCTCTCCGTGGGTAGATTGGGTGGCTCCTGCTTTACCTGTACGTGTAAGGGCTGAGTGAGGCAGTGCAGTTACACCTGTGGGTACCAGTGCAGTAATAATTGTGTACACGGGCTCTCCGTGGGTAGATTGGGCGGCTCCTGCTTTACCTGTACGTGTAGGGGCTGAGTGAGGCAGCGCAGTTACACCTGAGGTACCAGTGCAGTAATAATTGTGTACACCGGGCTCTCTGTGGGTAGATTGGGTGGCTCTTGGTTTACGTGTACGTGTAAGGGCTGAGTGAGGCAGCGCAGTTACACCTGAGGTACCAGTGCAGTAATAATTCTGTACACCGGGCTCTCGGTGGGTAGATTGGGTGGCTCCTGCTTTACCTGTACGTGTAAGGGCTGAGTGAGGCAGCGCAGCTACACCTGAGGTACCAGTGCAGTAATAATTGTGTACACCGGGCTTTCGGTGGGTAGATTGGGCGGCTCCTGCTTTACCTGTACGTGTAAGGGCCGAGTGAGGCAGCGCAGTTACACCTGAGGTACCAGTGCAGTAATAATTGTGTACACCGGGCTCTCTGTGGGTAGATTGGGTGGCTCTTGGTTTACCTGTACATGTAAGGGCTGAGTGAGGCGGCGCAGTTACACCTGTGGGTACCAGTGCAGTAATAATTGTGTACACGGGCTCTCGGTGGGTAGATTGGGTGGCTCCTGCTTTACCTGTACGTGTAACGGCTGAGTGAGGCAGCGCAGTTACACCTGAGGTACCAGTGCAGTAATAATTGTGTACACCGGGCTCTCTGTGGGTAGATTGGGTGGCTCTTGGTTTACCTGTACGTGTAAGGGCTGAGTGAGGCAGCGCAGTTACACCTGAGGTACCAGTGCAGTAATAATTGTGTACACCGGGCTCTCCGTGGGTAGATTGGGCGGCTCCTGCTTTACCTGTACGTGTTAGGGCCAAGTGAGGCAGTGTAGTTACACCTGAGGTACCAGTGCAGTAATAATTGTGTACACGGGCTCTCCGGGGGTAGATTGGGCGGCTCCTGCTTTACCTGTACGTGTAAGGGCTGAGTGAGGCAGCGCAGTTACACCTGAGGTACCAGTGCAGTAATAATTGTGTACACGGGCTCTCCAGGGGTAGATTGGGCGGCCCCTGCTTTACCTGTACGTGTAAGGGCTGAGTGAGGCAGTGCAGTTACACCTGTGGGTACCAGTGCAGTAATAATTGTGTACACGGGCTCTCCGTGGGTAGATTGGGCGGCCCCTGCTTTACCTGTACGTGTAGGGGCTGAGTGAGGCAGTGCAGTTACTCCTGGGGTACCTGTGCAGTAATAATTGTGTACACCGGGCTCTCCGTGGGTAGATTGGGCGGCCCCTGTTTTACCTGTACGTGTAAGGGCTGAGTGAGGCAGCGCAGTTACACCTGAGGTACCAGTGCAGTAATAATTGTGTACACGGGCTCTCCGGGGGTAGATTGGGCGGCTCCTGCTTTACCTGTACGTGTAAGGGCTGAGTGAGGAAGCGCAGCTACACCTGAGGTACCAGTGCAGTAATAATTGTGTACACGGGCTCTCTGTGGGTAGATTGGGCGGCTCCTGCTTTACCTGTACGTGTAAGGGCTGAGTGAGGAAGCGCAGTTACACCTGAGGTACCAGTGCAGTAATAATTGTGTACACCGGGCTCTCGGTGGGTAGATTGGGTGGCTCCTGCTTTACCTGTACGTGTAGGGGCTGAGTGAGGCAGTGCAGTTACACCTGAGGTACCAGTGCAGTAATAATTGTGTACACCGGGCTCTCCGGGGGTAGATTGGGTGGCTCTTGCTTTACCTGTACGTGTAGGGGCTGAGTGAGGCAGTGCAGTTACACCTGAGGTACCAGTGCAGTAATAATTGTGTACACCGGGCTCTCCGGAGGTAGATTGGGCGGCTCCTGCTTTACCTGTACGTGTAAGGGCGAGTGAGGCAGCGCAGTTACACCTGTGGCTACCAGTGCAGTAATAATTGTGTACACCGGGCTCTCCGTGGGTAGATTGGGTGGCTCTTGGTTTACCTGTACGTGTAAGGGATGAGTGAGGCAGCGTAGTTACACCTGAGGTACCAGTGCATTAATAATTGTGTACACAGGGCTCTCCGGAGGTAGATTGGGCGGCTCCTGCTTTACCTGTACGTGTAAGGGCCGAGTGAGGCAGTGTAGTTACACCTGAGGTACCAGTGCAGTAATAATTGTGTACACTGGGCTCTCCGTGGGTAGATTGGGCGGCCCCTGCTTTACCTGTACGTGTAAGGGCTGAGTGAGGCAGTGCAGTTACACCTGAGGTACCAGTGCAGTAATAATTGTGTACACGGGCTCTCCGTGGGTAGATTGGGTGGCTCCTGCTTTACCTGTACGTGTAAGGGCTGAGTGAGGAAGCGCAGTTACACCTGTGGGTACCAGTGCAGTAATAATTGTGTACACCTGGCTCTCTGTGGGTAGATTGGGCGGCCCCTGCTTTACCTGTACGTGTAGGGGCTGAGTGAGGCGGCGCAGTTACACCTGGGAGTACCAGTGCAGTAATAATTGTGTACACCGGGCTCTCTGTGGGTAGATTGGGTGGCTCTTGCTTTACCTGTACGTGTAAGGGCTGAGTGAGGCAGTGCAGTTACTCCTGGGGTACCAGTGCAGTAATAATTGTGTACACCGGGCTCTCCGGGGGTAGATTGGGTGGCTCTTGGTTTACCTGTACGTGTAAGGGCTGAGTGAGGCAGTGTAGTTACACCTGAGGTACCAGTGCAGTAATAATTGTGTACACCGGGCTCTCCGGGGGTAGATTGGGTGGCCCCTGCTTTACCTGTACGTGTAAGGGCTGAGTGAGGAAGCGCAGTTACACCTGTGGGTACCAGTGCAGTAATAATTGTGTACACCGGGCTCTCGGTGGGTAGATTGGGTGGCCCCTGCTTTACCTGTACGTGTAAGGGCTGAGTGAGGAAGCGCAGTTACACCTGAGGTACCAGTGCAGTAATAATTGTGTACACCGGGCTCTCGGTGGGTAGATTGGGTGGCTCTTGCTTTACCTGTACGTGTAAGGGCTAAGTGAGGCAGCGCAGTTACACCTGAGGTACCAGTGCAGTAATAATTGTGTACACGGGCTCTCCAGGGGTAGATTGGGTGGCTCCTGCTTTACCTGTACGTGTAAGGGCTGAGTGAGGCAGTGTAGTTACACCTGTGGGTACCAGTGCAGTAATAATTGTGTACACCGGGCTCTCGTGGGTAGATTGGGTGGCTCCTGCTTTACCTGTACGTGTAAGGGCCGAGTGAGGCGGCGCAGTTACACCTGAGGTACCACTGCAGTAATAATTGTGTACACCGGGCTCCCCGTGGGTAGATTGGGTGGCCCCTGCTTTACCTGTACGTGTAAGGGCCGAGTGACGGAGCGCAGTTACACCTGTGGGTACCAGTGCAGTAATAATTGTGTGCACGGGCTCCCCGTGGGTAGATTGGGTGGCTCTTGGTTTACCTGTACGTGTAAGGGCTGAGTGAGGAAGCACAGTTACACCTGAGGTACCAGTGCAGTGATAATTGAGGACACCGGGCTCTCCGTGGGTAGATTGGGTGGCTCTTGGTTTACCTGTACGTGTAGGGGCTGAGTGAGGCAGCGCAGTTACACCTGGGGGTACCAGTGCAGTAATAATTGTGTACACCGGGCTCTCCGTGGGTAGATTGGGTGGCTCCTGCTTTACCTGTACGTGTAAGGGCCGAGTGAGGCAGTGCAGTTACACCTGAGGTACCAGGGCAGTAATAATTGTGTACACCGGGCTCTCGTGGGTAGATTGGGTGGCTCTTGGTTTACCTGTACATGTAAGGGCTGAGTGAGGAAGCGCAGTTACACCTGAGGTACCAGTGCAGTAATAATTGTGTACACCGGGCTCATCTAATCCTGTTACCTGTTCCTCCTTTACTCCAGTACTTGCATTGAAAGTCATGAACTGCTTTACAACTGTGGTCCCCTCTCTCTGCTCCTCCTGGTTTCCTCAAGTGTTTCACTCCAGTGTGTCAGCTTATTAAACGCAGGTCTTTTAGCTTTTCCAATGCTTGTATAGAGTTGATTTCCAGCTTGGCATGAGTAAGGCAGTATACTCCTTCCCAGGGTCCACCCCATGTTTTCCACCCTTCGGGGGGGGGTGAGAGTTGTGCTTGGAAAGCTTTGTTTGTGATTTTAGGAAGGGGCTGCCCGGGTAATGCTGGTGTCCAAAGCCTTGTCCTCCTTTTCCAGGCCCTGCACCCTCCAAGTTCCAATGTTGTTCTCCATGCTCAGGTTGGGAGGTCTGAAAGTTGGTTGAATGAACACAGTGGAGCTTGAAATTTGGGTTAAATTAAGAATATTACATATTACTCCATCGAGGTGAGGCTCCGCCTCCCTCGTTCTCCGTCTCCCCTTCCTTTTCCAACCCTGCCTCCACCCTGGTTGGTTTCCTTGATCATCAACCCCCAAGAGCCTGAATATGTGCCACCTAAATGGTTACCTCCTGTTTGGCCGCCAACATTCACAGCTTCATCGCCAAGCGCACACACGCCCTGCGAGCCCCTACCTCCAGAACCCTAAAATATCTCTGAACCTTCCAACCACCTCAGAGATGCTCGCTTAAGGAGTTTGAGGCAGGAGTCTTGGGGGAGCAAAGAGGTGGACCCCCAAGCGCCCCATGCCCCATCCTCCTACAGGCCTTCCGGATTGGGCGAAAGTGATGATGTCATGATCTTCTACATACGTCGCCAGCTGTTGACTTGCGACTGCTCCGCTATGTAAAGTGGCAATATGGTTTGTATTATTCATGAGTCTCGGGACCCAGTTTACAGATGGACACTTTACGGTCGCTAATGAGCCGAGCTGCAGTTACTCCAAGATTGATATTCACTGTTGGTTCATCCAAACCTTCTCTGAGCAAAGCACTCCCGCTTCACAAACACACTTTCTAATTATCTCCCTGTCGCTTCTGTCTAATTAGATTTTTGTAATAATTTCTAAAATTACAAGGAGAGAAAAATCTTGGATCAGCTCTTGCACGTCCAGGAGTTTTCGGCATCTCTTAGGAGCATGTGCTACAGATTGCAAAAGCCCTGAATTGACAAGGACTAAGAAAAATAAATGTATGCTCCACGAATTAGTCATGGATAACCCTACAGTGTCAGATATCATAATCTGACTGAAATGTCGTGTTCTAAATATCCTTCACAAGAGCATCATCCCATAGCGTGTGGATTCTCTATTAACCTTGAGTGGTCCTTTGAGGACCTGGGCGTGTGCTTGGGCCAATAATAGCTGGAGGAAGCCTTCGCCAATATTTAAATGTTTATCAGTCCGTCCCTTTTTAATTTATAACCTTCTGCCTTTAGTTGTATAGCTCCTCTGCATGGTCTAGAATGATGATATATTTGTTAACAATGTTTGGGATACTTTTTGCTTCAGACGATATTTCTCGGTTACGATATTCTGGTACCAGACCCTCTACAAGGATTGTTACAGCACCTGGGAATAGCTTCTTCTAGATAAAATAAAAGCCTTAGTCAAACTGCAGTACATTAGATCCACACTGTATAGTTGTAGCAAGTTACAAAGACAGACAGATAATGAATATGTGGCTGCCCCATATGTGTGGTTTTTTTTTTTTATAATTTTGTATTTTTTTCTTTGTGGTCCTGGATGGAAAAATCAGGCAGTTGTCCTAAGGTCATGTAGGGTGTGTAGACTTAAAGCAATGGTATGTGGATCTAGCGTTTATTGAAAAAGGTATTTTTTCTGTAAACATTGCGGTTAAATATTTCACATAAATTTACCTGGGGAAAAGGTATTGAAAAATAGACATGGTTTATTCCACTTCCTGGATTGTAAAGTGTTTAACTCTCCTAAACAGTGTAATGAAATATAGAATATTTGGTTGAAATAAATACAATAAGACATTTATTTTGGAAGGACGTTATAAAGCGCAGCTCTACCAGGTGTTGTTGCACTGTAGAAAGAACAAACTTGAGGGGTGGGTACTTAGTTTACAATTAATCCATTAAGCAATTAGTGAGCCAGAAACTAGGGAATGAGAGAGGAAAATTCTTGAGTTCTAGGAAAGTGAAGTCCAGCGAGATGGCAGGTGACGGAAGAATAGAAAGGAGCGGGGTACAAGGAGGAGGGGTACCAAGGCCGGAAAGAGGTTTAGATGAGGGTGAGAGAAGATGGGTACCTGAGACTCTCAGGGTGAGGATGGATGGAAAATCACAGAGGATAACTGTACAGAGGAACAAGACAGGGAACGGATGAAAACATGAATCGGAGAGGGCCGGTGATGACAGATTGAGACATTTGTCATAAAACAGTACCAATAGATTTTTTTGGAACAGAGACCGTTTGTAGGAGAGGCCAACACATTTCTCTCCGCGAAAGCTGTCTTTTAATTTAAAATTGAGCTGGATAAGGTTCTTTCAGCAGTTTTTCTTAGTTTCCGCAGTAAAATAAAGGGGTCCGGTAATATTTATAATTAGCATATAAGCAGATGCGCAGTGTGTATTATGTCATTTATTACCATTGTGGAGTGAAATTGTACTGCAACAGGTTCTGCCACATTGCGCCACATAATTTACCCTTTCTTGCCTTGTAACTTAGAAAGCCTTCTTGCATAATTTAGGTCTCTATTTCCATGCGAGTCCAGTGGTCCAAATTGTAGAGTGATGGAAAGGTCATGTTGTTAAATTGATCTATTGCGGAGCTCGCTGACCACTTCTCTGTCGTACAGTAGGACGGATGCTGCGATTAGTCCAGATTGATCCTAACTTGCTCTCTCATTTGTCCTTCTTTGCAGAGAACAGCCCATCTTTAGCGCCCGGGCGCATGTGTTCCAGATCGACCCGAGCACCAAGCGGAACTGGATTCCCGCCAGCAAGCATGCAGTCACTGTCTCCTACTTCTACGATGCCACGCGCAACGTGTACAGGGTCATCAGCGTGGGTGGTACCAAGGTAAGCGGGAAGAGGCCTTGCCAACCCGATGTTGAGTGAGACGCTGATCTGATACTTTGAGGTCAAGCATCCACAGTGGTGCCTGTAGCGTCCTCCCCAGCCTCGGAGCATGCAAAGACCACGCCCCACACGGAGCTCTTGATTAGACGTCTTTATTCATCTGCATACAATCACACACTGAAGCACCGATTACGTCATAGCAGTTACTAACCACACCTTAACACCGCCCCGCAGGTTGCGCAATCTCCTCTCTAAGTCCGCCCAGAACTGCAAGGGTCTCTCGATGCTACAGCGCTGAAACAATTTTTAGAGTTGGGGTGCTGTTCCATAATGTCACCTCACTCAGGCATAGGGGATATTCAACAGCGTTTCTTTTAAAACACAAAACTGCCAGGAGAAAATCCTTTGATGGCCCCATTTATCGGTCATTCTCCATCTGAACTCTTTCAGTTTGCAGCACCCCCTCATCCCCTCCTCCCGACACCCCTAGTTCCAGTGCCACTTTTACCCAGGGATGCGGACTTGTACAGTGGAGGTACCTGCACATACCTCCTGCTGATTTGACAAGAGGGCATTTGGGGTCACTTAACACAATAAAAATATATTAGAACTTTGGAATGTTTGTGCTCCATTGGAGACAATGGAGTGCTCCGGTGTAAAAGCCCGCAGCGCCTACATTCCAATGTTCGCTTTGTTCACAGCAGCAGCTGTGAACAAAGCCTCACGGAGCCCGAGGGGATTTTAATCCCCTCCTTCCGTGAAGCCTTTGTTTTATTTATGAAAACATTCTGCCCTCTAATGGCAGAATGTTCTAATAGCCTTAGAACCCGCCGTAGCGGGCTCTACCGGCTATTAAAGGCCCGAGCTAAACGGGAGCAGGCCTTTAATAACCAGTAGAGCCCGCTACAGCAGGTTCTAAGGCTATATTGTTATTTTCAAATCTCTGCATGAGAGATGTGATGGTCAGTTAAAGAGTGGATGCAATGTAGGGTAGAAACTGGGGATCGAATGCCAGCTATTGCGGCTAATAACAGAGTATATGCTTTTTAAATTGTCCTTTTGTGTGGTCTTACATTTTGTTTAATTGATTGCGATACACTCTTTTTAAGTATGTCATATATTCTTACGCCCATTGTTTGAAAATACAATTGGTTATTCTGATTATCTGCTATGAAATTAGTAGGAAAAATGAAATGTATTGATTTGTCTTCGGCATTAGGAAATGTTATTTGTAAGATGAAAAATTATTTCAAGTGGTTTTAATATTGCTTGTATTTTTAGAGTTAATTCATAGAAATTAAAAGAGAATCTCAATATTTTCTGTGTTGTACCTTTGTTGAATGCTAAAGGGCTTTTTCATTTTCTTTGGGTGGGTCATAGGCGATCATTAACAGCACAATTACTCCCAACATGACCTTCACGAAGACCTCGCAGAAGTTTGGACAGTGGGCGGACAGTCGGGCGAACACGGTGTACGGTCTGGGCTTCGCGTCGGAACAGCATCTGTCTCAGGTAATGCCACGGGGCTCTGAATTATTGCATGTACAGTATTTCATTCATGCGAGATACGCCCAGTATTTCTTTACTCAGTTAGTTCACTGCCAAACACGTTTCCTGAACACATCTCAGACTACTTTGAGACAATTCTTATTGTACCTTTAGTTTGGTGGTGTCAGGCCTTAGATGGCTGTCCCAATATGTGTTAAAGATGTGCACAATGTGTCTAATTTGTTTTTGCATAATTGCTTAGCATTCCGGAAAAAGAAATACATAGAATGAAAACCAAAATATAGCACTATATTTTAGCAAACAGTATTGTATTGCATTTGCATTTATATAGCGCCAACTACAGCTGAGGAGGCGTTGAAGCTATGTTCAGAACCTAGGGCTAGTGGTTAGTTCCTTGTAATGAGCTGGTTAACCCAGCCAGAGGTTATATATTTGCCATGAGTAAATGTACGTATTACTCAGACGGAATAGCTCAGTGGGTTGAGGCACTTGTTGGTTAAAACACCTGTACAGTGTGTTAATGCTCAGAATGTTGCACGCATGACTTACGTAACTGGAATGTAATGTATTGCCATGGACGTAATACACCGACTGAGTAAACAAGCATTCGAAACTACCAATGCCACACGTCATCGGCTACCACCGCCAACACAGCACCTCTAAAGTTCCCTTCTCTCGGTTGCCGCCTGCTGCTGTCCTCTCTCCGAACCCCCAAAATAGCATTATTTTTGTTTTCTCCCTCCTGAAATGCCCCACTGAGTGCAAGTAAACTGGGAAAGTAAATTTGCCCGATTTATGTCCCAGAATTCCCTCTTCAAAATGCTGGCCTGTATACCAAAGGGAACAGAGGCATCGCTACCATTGGTGCAGAAGGTGCAGTGGCACCGGGGCCCAGAGCCCTGAAGGGCCCACTGAACCTTGGAATCTGATGGATTTTACTATCGCAGCAGCAGCCAATGGGGGCATTTATTTTGGTTGCACGAGGGCCCATGATGTCAGTTATATGCTACTGGGGGGAATAAAAAGTTTAAATATTAAAAACTGCCAAGGAATTGTCAAAAACTGATGAAGGTAGCCGTTTTACCCCTCATCAGCAGAGGTGTAGATCGGGCTGTTTGGGCTGGTCCTTTCTTCATGGTGGAGAAAGTCTTGCTGCCTGCTTCTGGCCATGGGTAGTTTGCGCAGAGGCGCCTTCTCGTGGAATGTATGGCCACTGCCTCTTAACCCTCACAATGACCCCTTTCTCCTCTAGTTTGCCGAGAAGTTCCAAGAAGTGAAGGAGGCGGCCCGCCTGGCGAGGGAGAAATCTCAGGACAGAACTGAGCTGACCCACCCAGCGCTACATCTCGGCTCTCAGCAGGTAAGGGTCCCGGTGTTGCATGTGTGGACAAGGACTCTGGTGCCCGTCAGACAGCACTGTTGTAGTCAATGTCCATAGAAGACCCAATGGCTGCAGTCCATGTTAGGGAGGTCCTCTGGTAGTCCATGTTAGGGAGGTCCTCTGGTAGTCCATGTTAGGGAGGTCCTCTGGTAGTCCATGTTAGGGAGGTCCTCTGGTAGTCCATATGAGGGAGATCCTCTGGTAGTCCATGTTAGGGAGATCCTCTGGTAGTCCACATTAGGGTGATCCTCTGGTAGTCCACATTAGGGTGATCCTCTGGTAGTCCACATTAGGGAGATCCAGTGGTAGTCCACGTTAGGGAGATCCAGTGGTAGTCCACGTTAGGGAGATTCTATGATAGTCCACGTGAGGGAGATTCTATGATAGTCCACGTGAGGGAGATTCTGTGGTAGTCCACGTGAGGGAGATCCTGTGGTAGTCCACGTTAGGGAGATCCTGTGGTAGTCCACGTTAGGGAGATCCTCTGGTAGTCCACATTAGGGAGATCCTCTGGTAGTCCACATTAGGGAGATCCTCTGGTAGTCCGTGTTAGGGAGATCCTGTGGGAGTCCACTTTAGGGAGATCCTGTGATAATCCACATTAGGGAGATCCTGTGGTAGTCCACGTTAGGGAGATCCTGTGGTAGTTTACGTTAGGGAGATCCTGTGATAGTCCACATTAGGGAGATCCTGTGAGAGTCCGTGTTAGGGAGATCCTCTGGTAGTCCATGTTAGGGAGATCCTCTGGTAGTCCATGTTAGGGAGATTCTCTGGTAGTCCATATTAGGGAGATCCTCTGGTAGATCATATTAGGGAGATCCTCTGGTAGACGATGTTAGGGAGATCCTGTGGTAGTCCATATTAATTAGATCCTGTGATAGTCCATGTTAGGGAGATCCTGTGATAGTCCATGTTGGGGAGATCCTCTGGTAGTCCATGTTGGGGAGGTCCTCTGGTAGTCCATTTTAGGGAGGTCCACTGGTAGATCATATTAGGGAGATCCTCTGGTAGTCCATATTAGGGAGAATCTGTGATAGTCCGTGTTAGGGAGATCCTCTGGTCGCCCAGAGGGATGAATGCCGGGGTTCTACCCAGATCCTGGAATTAGGCTCTTCTGAGGCTGCAGCATTTTCCATGTGATTATGGATTTACCTAACATGCCACTTAATCCACCATGTGCTGTATATCTTGCAGCTTCAATAAAAACAGTTTCCTGCTCACATTGATAAAAAAAATTACTAAAAAATAAAGCACCTCACATAGTGGCAGGCAGTGCCAGACCCTTTGCAAAGATTAGCCTGTCACCTTTCAGTTTCTGATTATGAGTACCAGGTTAGCACCTGAATCCATCAGAGTGAAACTTTTCCCCAGACTATATTAATGTATATTAATGTGTGTTAAAATGACCAAATAGTAAAATAATATTGCCGCGGAATGGGCAACATTATGGTACTTAATTTGCTTATTCATGCCATATAATTTCCGTAACATTGTTGTATACTCTGATTCTTCATTACTGCATAATTCCAGTTACCCTGCTCAAACATTACTCACACAAATGAGGTATTGCAAAATGGCTGCCGTTGGAACACCCATTGGCTCTATTGTCTTTTCACTAGGCTGTACATTGTGGAAGATAGCAGCGGTAGGTCAGCATACCTTCAAATACCCATTTGCCCCTGTTGACATTACACTACCCTGCTGTTTTACAAGATGGCAGATGCTGTTGTGAACACGTTCAAACACCCATTTGACCCTATTGACTTCACACTAGGCCCATTGCAAGATGGCAGCTGCTGTCGGAATATCTTAAAAAAACCCATTAGCCTCTATTGACTTTCCACAAGACTGACCTTGTACAAAATGTCGGCTGCTGTTCCATATACATTCAAACGCCCAATAGCCCCTATTGACTTTGCACTAGGGTGTCCTTTTACAATATGGTAGCTGCTGTTCTGAACAGGTTCGAACATCCATTAGCCCAATGGTTTTCAAACTTTTTAATGCTGCACCCTCCCCCCCAGTGGGAGGGGAAAATCATCAGTGCCCCCCCCTTCAGAATTTTTTATAATTATTCCATTAAGTTGGCAATGTTTAAATATGTCTAGACTTATTTAAACATTGCAGTTAAGTTCTTTACCTTTTTAAACATGCAATAAATGTTTTTCTGCTTATAACAAAGCTCTATTATGTGCATAATGCTTGTTTGTGCCAGAGCCTGGCGCCCCCGGGATCACTTGAGGCCCCAAAGTTTGAAGACCCCTGCTATTAGCTCCCACTGACTTCACACCAGGCTACCCTACTGCAAGATGGCATCCGCTCTCAGAATGCGTCCAAACGCCCATTAGCCCCTATTGACTTGCATTAGGGTGCCCTTTTACAGTGTGGCAGCTGTAGATCAGCATATGTTCACACACCCATTTGTCCCTATTGACTTTGCATTAGGGTGCCCTTTTACACGATGGCAGCTGTAGATCAGCATATGTTCACACACCCATTTGTCCCTATTGACTTTTCACTAGGCTGCCCTTTCACACGATGGCAGCTGCTGTTCTGGATACGTTCGATCACCCCTTAGCCCCTATTGACTACTCCCTACTGCAAGATGGCAGCCGCTGTCAGAATGCGTCCAAACGCCCATTAGCCCCTATTGACTACATCCTCGGCGGCTGCTGAGCTGTAATTCGTGGACGCTGATATTCTCTCGGTAATATGATCAGCACAGAGGCTTCCTGTCTGCAGACGCACACTTTAGCTGTCTGACGTCGATTGCAGCACCTTGTCTGTGTCAATCAGTGTCCCTCTTCCCGCTGCTTGCAGGTAATAAGTTTACCTCGGCACAGGATCTCCCCGGGCAGTCTGCTGGCGCGAGACCGAGTTCAATATCACGCACGAGACCGACCAAGCGAAGTTCTGAAGTAGACACAGTGAAATCCATGGACTCGTGCAGCTCTTTGTACGGCCTATTTTTGGAGCATCATTTAGAGAAACCGAATTGGAGATGTATCCAAATTATTTTTTTATTACTGTGAAATTTTCTGGGATGCATAAGGTGCAATCCAACCTTGGATTTGCTGCCCAAGTCTGTTTTTGCATGTATTTATTGAATGTAACTACAGTTTGGCTTCTCCTGCTGAGTGACTTTACAGTTTTTGAAAATAGAACTTTGGCTTGCAAAATAAATAGCATTTAAAAAAAATAAAGAGACCGCTGTTTGATAAAAAGCTGGCAGATTTTGGCCTGGGCGTGAAGGAGAGAAAGCTGTGCTCCCTTGTGTTGTGTTTGTGTGGGACTTTGTGAGTAAAGTGCTATGGACTCAGCGCTGTGAGGAGGACCCAGAGAGCGGGGTGCTCGTTGTGGTGCACTGGAACCCCACCTGTGTGCGAGAGACACCCAGTGTGTGGCGCACAAGATGTGGAACACGAGTGGTATGGTGCCAGAGGGCCACAGCGAATGGGGTGCTGTTATGGTGGACCACAGGAGTGGGATAGTGTGAGTGGGGCTTGTAGGATGGGATAGAGCAAGTGAGACAGGAACTCTTGGGTCGCGAGAGGCTCCTGATGTGGCGCACAAGAGGTGGGACACGAGTGGTATGGTGCCAGAGGGACACAGCGAATGGGGTGCTGTGTTATGGTGGACCCCAGTAGTGGGATAGTGTGAGTGGGGCTTGTAGGATAGGATAGGGCAAATGAGACAGGAACTCTTGGGTCGCGAGAGACGCCTGGTGTAGTGCACAAGATGTCGGTCATGAGTGGTATGGTGTTATGGTGGATCCGAGGAGTGGGATAGTGTGAGTGGGGCGAGTAGTGGGACACAAGTGGTATGGTGCCAGAGGGCCACAGCGAATGGGTGGTGTGTTATGGTGGACCCCAGGAGTTGGATAGTGTGAGTGGGGCTTGTAGGATGGGATCTGGCAAGTGAGACAGGAACACTGGGGTCGTGAGAGACACCTGATGTGGCGCACAAGATGTGGAACACGAGTGGTATGGTGCCAGAGGGCCACAGCAAATGGGTGGTGTGTTATGGTGGACCCCAGGAGTGGGATAGTGTGAGTGGGGCTTGTAGGATGGGATATGGCAAGTGAGACAGGAACACTGGGGTCGTGAGAGACACCTGAAGTGGCGCACAAGATGTGGAACACGAGTGGTATGGTGCCAGAGGGCCACAGCAAATGGGTGGTGTGTTATGGTGGACCCGAGGAGTGGGATAGTGTGAGTGGGGCTTGTAGGATGGGATATGGCATGTGAGACAGGAACACTGGGGTCACGAGAGACACCTGATGTGGCGCACAAGATGTGGAACACGAGTGGTATGGTGCCAGAGGGCCACAGCGAATGGGGTACTGTGTTATGGTGGACCCCAGGAGTGGGATAGTGTGAGTGGGGCTTGTAGGATGGGATATGGCAAGTGAGACAGGAACACTGGGGTCGTGAGAGACACCTGATGTGGCACACAAGATGTGCAACACGAGTGGTATGGTGCCAGAGGGCCACAGCAAATGGGTGGTGTGTTATGGTGGACCCGAGGAGTGGGATAGTGTGAGTGGGGCTTGTAGGATGGGTATGGCAAGTGAGACAGGAACTCTTGGGTCACGAGAGACGCCTGGTGTGGTGCACGAGTAGTGGGACATGAGTGGTATGGTGCCAGAGGGACACAGCGAATGGGGTGCTGTGTTATGGAACCCAGGAGTGGGATAGTGTGGGTGGGGCTTGTAGGATGGGATATGGCAAGTGAGACAGGAACACTGGGGTCGCGAGAGACTCCTGACGTGGCGCACAAGAGGTGGGACACCATATTTATGCAGATATGTTTTAGAAATATTCTCAAGACATATAGGGGGTTATTCTAACTTTGGAGGAGGTGTTAATCCATCCCAAAAGTGACGGAAAAGTGACTGATTTACCACCAGCCGTATTACGAGTCCATTATATCCTATGGAACTCGTAATACGGCTGGTGGTATATCCGTCACTTTACCGTCACTTTTGGGACGGATTAACACTCCTCCAAAGTTAGAATAACCCCCATAGTGACTTGTCCAGTACAGAAAACAGATCGGGTAGTAAGAGAAGAAGTCTTACGTTTTTGTCACATTTTTATTGAGGTGCGGGTGCGTCCCGTCTCTTGAAACTTCATCCTTTGCGGTTAGTTTGCTTGCGGCTTTCTGAAAGCTGGAAATGAATATACCTGTGACTGATTATGTGCATGAAATGTCTACTGTAAGACTGATGCAGACTAAAGAAGTTTAAAGAGAGCTGAAGACAGTGAGAAGGTGGGAATGGGACACACACCACAGGGGTTGATCCTGAGCACTGGTGAGGAGGTGACCAGGGATGCATTGGCCATTCTTCCAGCCTGGCATCTGCCCGCCAGGCTGCAGGCTAGCGCCTGCTTTCAGGACCTAAGCCTGGCCCAGTCGAGGTGCTCTACAGTACGGGGCCAGCTTGAACAGTTTAATGAGTGCTGATTTTAGTTTCTGTTTATCCCTGAAGTGACGAAATTTGCAAAAAATATTTCAAGAAGTTTTTTAACTTTTTTATTTTTTAATTAAAAAAAGTTAATTACAAGCACAACTATCAAAGAACCGCGAGGTATTAAGCGGTGGGAATGTGAACATCTTTATTGAACTTTCTCAATATACAGAGATCTTCGTTTGTCCATTTTAATATGTCTTCTTGCACCAACCATCCTATTTTCTGTAGTTTGTACTAGACCAGTCACCACGTGGTTTGATAAAATATTACATCTGCAAAACAGTGGTGCCTAAGCTCCTAGCTTGCTACAGTACATTTCACTGAGTTTCATGACGCTTGCCCTGAGCCCAACCACGTGCTGCAAAACCTTCCCTAAAATAGCTGCTGCGCGAACCGCAGGAGTGTTGTGGACAGCAGGAAGGAGGAAGCAGCGGAGGATGTTGGGCACTTCGGGACATCCTGTCATGGCCGCCTTCCTGTGCCACAAGATGGACGCTGAGATACGGAGCGGGAAGGCGGGTAGCGAGGTTCTGTGCCGGGGGATTGTTCACAATTACTGAGTCACTCAATGCTGCGTAGTCATTTGGCACCTGTTATTTAGTCATGCACTCGTTACTGGAAGGAAGCATTGGTGTATCCGGACAGATCTTTCACGCATCACTTATGATTGTATGTGTGTGTTGTTTTAAGTTGCGTCATATCCAACCAATCGAGCCTTGCAGACTACAGAAGGCTTTGAGCTGTCTGTCATTGAAAGAGCTCTTGTGGTCCATACCAAAACCTACAGTGGGCTTAGAGCCCGCCCATTGCTTACCATTGGTTGAGTTTCTTGTTACTCTGATTTGCTTACTTCTTATTTGATGCCTTTACTTCCTCTTCCTGTGTTTGTCATCACCTGGAGGGACAAACACAATAAGATCATACAATTCTGTTGATTTGTTGACTTCTCTACTTCCACTGCTCAGGTTCATGGAACTACTTTTTACTTTTTCTTTCAGCACCCCATGAGAGTGCAGGTGTTTTGTCATCTCGCCCTCAAGCTGCTTCCCCCTCAAATGGTGCCTTTCCACGTGCTTGGTGTTGCTCCTGCCTTTCTCCACCCTAAGCTTGTCCATCAATATACCAACCTTGTCCTTTTTGCTTCTAATTTCTTTTTTTCTTCCCCTGCCTCAAGCTCCTCCTTTGCTCCTCCGCCCATACCCCGTTTCTGCCTCGGTTTGCCTTTATTTCTCCCCTGGTGCTCCTTTGTTAGTCCATTTTTTACATGTGTGTATTTTTGGAAGGCAGTTTCTGATCTGCCGCTCCGTTTTTTGAAAAGTGCATTTGTGCATTTTGACCATCCTGGAACAGTAAAATGAATAAATATTTTTTTTTAAATGGTGGTTGTTCCATGCTGTATGCATGCTCATGAGTAGTGATACATGTGTGTGCATATTTTGTCACACTAGGCCACCATAACGTCATGGCTCGTCCGCATGCATTTGCACATACACTTTGTGACACTTTTTTCCTCCTTGCTGCTCAGGATCAAAAAAAATCTTTGGCAAATCCAAGGTGAGACCTATTGCATTTGCCAGTGCTCGTTTTTCAACTCATCGATTTCATTAAAAATTAAAAAAAGACTGTTCCTCGGCCAGCCAGAGTCTGCACTCCTGATCTTACCTGACTGCAGCGCTTAAACATGCAAGAGACTGCTTAAAATGCAGTTTTCACCCAGCTCCCTGCTGCTGCTTGTGGTATACCCAGGCGTCGTGCTGGCACGGGGCCCTATGTTGCTAGAGGGTGTTAGCAGTAATATATTACAAAACCTCACTGACTCTGTGGGTTCAAGTGTTGGGTAGAAACTCTTGGGGCTGAGGCAGGGCAGGGAAGTTCATAAGGTATTTTCTGAGTCTCATACATAGGGTTTGTGAACTGACTCCTACCTGCCTTGAGGATGCTGCTGTGGCTGTGTAGAGATGAGGGCACAGCCTTCTACACACACCTGTCTGCAGGTAGGAGTGGGTTGGGCAGTTTGTACTGTCCAGTTGGCATCCCAATGCTGCAGTAATACTTGGTACCTGTTGCTCAGTTTTCAGGGTGCCACGGCCAGGGGATGTTTCTCTGCTGAAAAGTGCCAGCGCCCTGGGCACCAAAATGTCATATTTATCTGGGACCTTGAGCAGTAAGAGGGCATGTGTGGTGTCCAGAAGTTTGAGGGAGGTGGGCCCGATGGTCCAGTTTCTAATGGGGTATGAGGGTAGCTAATGGGTGAGGGTGAGGTCGGTGGCTTAGTAAGACTTCTATGAGCCCCAGTGCAAGCAAGAAAATACAAGCCACCTTAGTCCAGATATAGTAGTGGAATGGTGGCATAAGTGGCGTACAGTGGGCCCCTCATAGCGCTGGCCCAGGTGCTACTGCACCTGCTGTACTGTTGATAGCTACGCCCCTGCGTGGGACATTCCCTGGACACTGAACGGAGGTCATATGTCCGAGGTAGGGCCTTCCACCCACACCCGTTCCGTGTGCTGAAGGTCGGTCTGACTAGTGCAGGGATGCTCAAAGGTGCAGATCTCCTGTCCTGTACATGTGGCCCCCGGTGAACAGCAGTACCGGGCCGCTGTGTACTCGACACAGCATTAACATCCAGAAAGCCGTTAAATGAGCACACATTTACTTTCACGCAGTGGCGGTTCCTCCACTATGGCGGAGGAGCGTCCCCACTCCCTATAAACTACGTTTATTATCCTTTTGTTGTTAAAGGGGCGGGGCATTGGGGATGACGAGCACTGCTTACACGCTGAGTAAAGGAAGGGAAGAAAAGGTGTCCCGCCACTTATCTTCAGGAACATGTTAATTTTGCAACAAACATGTAAAAATATGATACACTTCTTTTGAATTTTGAAGTCAATTTCATTAACATACAGAAGTATTTCATTTTAGTACATCAGATCATACCACTGCATTTAGAGGCATTTATTAGCAGTGATAGTTTTCAAACATGAACTTGGAAACATTCATGCCTCCCCCGCTCTGCCAACAAGGCCATTAGCGAACCAAGAGGCAGCCATTTGTCATGCGCACTCTGGTTGGCCTAGGTTCTTATTATCCTTGGAGCAACATCCTAGTTTATTAAATCAAGCAGAAGAGAGGGTTTTGTAGAGCGCACATCCTGAACTCCTGTATTCCAAAGTGCTCTCATATGTGATAACGAAGAAAAGGGAGCCAAAGTGAAATAAAACCATTGGCTAGGATCACACAGTTTGGTCACGTGAGGATGCCGGGACTGATCACAGGTTTTCCAGTTTCACATTGTACACAGCTAGATGGGTATGTCTTTCCCTCTCGCGTTTTATCTCAAATGTTAACACTTGGTCTTTAATTCTTAGCGCATGAGTTTAGAGCATGGGCGTCAGGCAGAAGCCACGCCAGCTCGGTTTACTTTAGGCTTGAGGATCCGAGAGAACACCACCTGTAGGAGGCTGGACTGGCTTGTAGTGAGTACCAAGGGGTACTTGCACCTTGCACCAGGCCCAGTTATCCCTTATTAGTGTATAGGGTGTCTAGCAGCATAGGCTTATAGATAATGGTAGCTTAGCAGAGCAGCTTAGGCTGAACTAGGAGACGAGTGAAGCTCCTACAGTACCACTTAGTGTCATATGCACAATATCATAAGAAAACACAATACAGTTATACTAAAAATAAAGGTACTTTATTTTTATGACAATATGCCAAAGTATCTCAGAGTGTACCCTCAGTATGAGGATAGCAAATATACACAAGATATATATATACACAATACCAAAATATGCAGTAATAGTCTTAGAAAACAGTGCAAACAATGTATAGTTACAATAGGATGCAATGGGGACACACAGGGATAGGGGCAACACAAACCATATACTCCAAAAGTGGAATGCGAACCACGAATGGACCCCAAACCTATGTGACCTTGTAGAGGGTCGCTGGGACTATTAGAAAATAGTAAGGGTTAGAAAAATAGCCCACCCCAAGACCCTGAAAAGTGAGTGCAAAGTGCACTAAAGTTCCCCAAAGGACATAGAAGTCGTGATAGGGGAATTCTGCAGGAAAGACACAAACCAGCAATGCAACAACTATGGATTTCCAGTCGAGGGTACCTGTGGAACAAGGGGACCAAGTCCAAAAGTCACAAGCAAGTCGGAGATGGGCAGATGCCCAGGAAATGCCAGCTGCGGGTGCAAAGAAGCTGCTACTGGACTGTAGAAGCTTAGGTTTCTGCAGGAACGACAAGGGCTAGAGACTTCCCCTTTGGAGGACGGATCCCTCACGCCGTGGAGAGTCGTGCAGAATTGTTTTCCCGCCGAAAGACCGCCAACAAGCCTTGCTAGCTGCAAATCGTGCGGTAAGGGTTTTTGGACGCTGCTGTGGCCCAGGAGGGACCAGGATGTCGCAAATTGCGTCATGAGACAGAGGGGACGTCGAGCAAGACAAGGAGCCCTCTCATCAGCAGGTAGCACCCTGAGAAGTGCCAGAAACAGGCACTACGAGGATGCGTGAAACTGTGCTCACCCGAAGTCGCACAAATGAGTCCCACGTCGCCGGAGAACAACTTAGGAGGTCGTGCAATGCAGGTTAGAGTGCCGTGGACCCAGGCTGGACTGTGCACAAAGGATTTCCGCCGGAAGTTCACGGAGGCCGGAGTAGCTGCAAAAGTCGCGGTTTCCAACAATGCAGTCTGGCGTGGGGAGGCAAGGACTTCCCTCCACCAAACTTGGACTGAAGAGTCACTGGACTGTGGGAGTCACTTGGACAGAGTTGCTGGATTCAAGGGACCTCGCTCGTCGTGCTGAGAGGAGACCCAAGGTACCGGTGATGCAGTTCTTTGGTGCCTGCGGTTGCAGGGGGACGATTCCGTCGACCCACGGGAGATTTCTTCGGAGCTTCTAGTGCAGAGAGGAGGCAGACTACCCCCACAGCATGCACAACCAGGAAAACAGTTGAGAAGGCGGCAGGATCAGCGTTACAGAGTTGCAATAGTCGTCTTTGCTACTATGTTGCAGTTTTGCAGGCTTCCAGCGCGGTCAGCAGTCGATTCCTTGGCAGAAGGTGAAGAGAGAGATGCAGAGGAACTCGGATGAGCTCTTGCATTCGTTATCTAAGGAATCCCAAGAGACAGAGACCCTAAATAGCCAGAAAAGAGGGTTTGGCTACCTAGGAGAGAGGATAGGCTAGCAACACCTGGAGGAGCCTATCAGGAGGAGTCTCTGACGTCACCTGGTGGCACTGGCCACTCAGAGCAGTCCAGTGTGCCAGCAGCACCTCTGTTTCCAAGATGGCAGAGGTCTGGAGCACACTGGAGGAGCTCTGGGCACCTCCCAGGGGAGGTACAGGTCAGGGGAGTGGTCACTCCCCTTTCCTTTGTCCAGTTTCGCACCAGAGCAGGGCTAAGGGGTCCCTGAACCGGTGTAGACTGGCTTATGCAGAAATGGGCACCAAATGTGCCCATGAAAGCATTTCCAGAGGCTGGGGGAGGCTACTCCTCCCCTGCCTTCACACCATTTTCCAAAGGGAGAGGGTGTAACACCCTCTCTCAGAGGAAGTCCTTTGTTCTGCCATCCTGGGCCAGGCCTGGCTGGACCCCAGGAGGGCAGGTGCCTGTCTGAGGGGTTGGCAGCAGCAGCAGCTGCAGTGAAAACCCCGGGAAAGGCAGTTTGGCAGTACCAGGGTCTGTGCTACAGGCCACTGGGATCATGGGATTGTGCCAACTAGGCCAGGATGGTATAGAGGGGGCAATTCCATGATCATAGACATATTACATGGCCATATTCGGAGTTACCATTGTGAAGCTACATATAGGTAGTGACCTATATGTAGTGCACGCGTGTAATGGTGTCCCCGCACTCACAAAGTCCGGGGAATTGGCCCTGAACAATGTGGGGGCACCTTGGCTAGTGCCAGGGTGCCCACACACTAAGGGGGTGATTCTAATCCTGGCGGGCGGCGGAGGCCGCCCGCCGGAATTCCGCCCCCATAATACTGCTCCGCGGTCAGAAGACCGCGGAGGGTATTATGAGTTTTTCCCTGGGCTGGCGGGCGGTCTCCAAAAGACCGCCCGCCAGCCCAGGGAAAAACTCCCTTCCCACGAGGATGCCGGCTCGTAATCGAGCCGGCGGAGTGGGAAGGTGCGACGGGTGCAGTAGCACCCGTCGCGTATTTCAGTGTCTGCAAGGCAGACACTGAAATACCTTGCGGGGCCCTCTTACGGGGGCCCCTGCCGTGCCCATGCCATTGGCATGGGCACGGCAGGGGCCCCCAGGGGCCCCGTGACCCCCCCTACCGCCATCCTGTTCATGGCGGCTTTCCCGCCATGAACAGGATGGCGGTAGGGGGGGTCAGAATCCCCCATGGCGGCGCAGCAAGCTGCGCCGCCATGGGGGATTCTGAGGGCAGCAGTAAACCGGCGGGAGACCGCCGGTTTACCCTTTCTGACCGCAGCCAAAGCGTCGCGGTCAGAATGCCCTGCGGGGCACCGCCGGCCTGTCGGCGGTGCTCCCGCCGACCCTCGCCCCGGCGGTCGAAGACCGCCGGGGTTAGGATCAGGGCCTAAGTAACTTAGCACCCAACCTTTACCAGGTAAAGGTTAGACATATAGGTGACTTATAAGTTACTTAAGTGCAGTGTAAAATGGCTGTGAAATAACGTGGACGTTATTTCACTCAGGCTGCAGTGGCAGGCCTGTGTAAGAATTGTCAGAGCTCCCTATGGGTGGCAAAAGAAATGCTGCAGCCCATAGGGATCTCCTGGAACCCCAATACCCTGGGTACCTCAGTACCATATACTAGGGAATTATAAGAGTGTTCCAGTAAGCCAATGTAAATTGGTAAAATTGGTCACTAGCCTGTTAGTGACAATTTGAAAGAAATGAGAGAGCATAACCACTGAGGTTCTGATTAGCAGAGCCTCAGTGAGACAGTTAGTCACTACACAGGTAACACATTCAGGCACACTTATGAGCACTGGGGCCCTGGGTGACAGGGTCCCAGTGACACATACAACTAAAACAACATATATACAGTGAAAAATGGGGGTAACATGCCAGGCAAGATGGTACTTTCCTACACAACCCCCCCCCCAAACGAAGGACAATAAGACTAGCCATGACCTGATGAGTCTTCATTGTCTAAGTGGAAATATCTGGAGAGTCCATCTGCATTGGAGTGGCTACTCCCAGGTCTATGTTCCACTGTATAGTCCATTCCCTGTAGGGATATGGACCACCTCAATAATTTAGGATTTTCACCTTTCATTTTTTTTAGCCAAAGTAGAGGTTTGTGGTCTGTCTGAACAATGAAGTGAGTGCCAAACAGGTATGGCCTCAACTTCTTCAGAGCCCAGACCACAGCAAAGGCTTCCCTCTCTATGGCAGACCAACGCTTTTCTCTAGGGGTCAACCTCCTACTAATAAAAGCAACAGGTTGATCCTGGCCCTCAGAATTAAGTTGTGATAGGACTGCCCCTACTCCTAATTCTGATGCATCAGTTTGGACATAGAATTTTTTAGAGTAACAAGGGCTTTTCAGGACAGGTGCAGAGCACATGGCCTGCTTCAGCTCCTCAAAAGCTTTCTGACAGTTTGCTGTCCATAATACCTTTTTAGGCATTTTCTTGGATGTGAGGTCATTAAGAGGGGCTGCAATGGAGCCATAGTTCTTAATGAACCTCCTGTAATACCCAGTGAGGCCTAGGAAGGCTCTCACCTGAGTCTGAGTTGTAGGGGGAACCCAATCAATAATTGTTTGGATTTTCCCCTGAAGTGGTGCAATCTGTTCCCCACCAACAAGGTGTCCCAGATAAACCACCTTACCCTGCCCTATCTGGCACTTTGAAGCCTTGATAGTGAGGCCTGCCTTTTGCAGGGCCTCTAAAACTTTCCATAGGTGGACCAGGTGATCATCCCAGCTGGAGCTAATGACAGCTATATCGTCCAAATATGCTGCACTGAAAGCTTCCAGCCCTTGCAGGACTGTGTTCACCAACCTCTGAAAAGTGGCAGGTGCATTTTTCAATCCAAAAGGCATTACAGTGAACTGGTAATGTCCTCCAATGGTTGAAAATGCAGTTTTAGGTTTAGCATCTTCTGATAATTTGATCTGCCAATACCCTGCAGTCAAATCAAAAGTGCTTAGATACTTGGCAGATGCCAGTGTATCTATGAGCTCATCTGCCCTGGGTATAGGGTGAGCATCAGTTTGGTTACCTGGTTGAGACCTCTGTAGTCTACACAAAACCGCATTTCCTTCTTTCCATCTTTGGAATGGGGTTTTGGTACAAGTACCACAGGAGAAGCCCATGGACTTTCAGAGTGCTCAACCACTCCCAGTTCTAGCATTTTCTGCACCTCTTACTTTATGCAGTTCCTGACATTGTCAGGCTGCCTATAGATCTTACTTTTGACAGGTAAACTGTCTCCAGTATCTATAGTGTGCTCACACCAAGAAGTGGTACCTGGCACAGTAGAGAAGAGTTCAGAAAACTGACCCAGGAGATTTATGCAATGGTCTTTCTGCTCAGCAGTAAGACAATCAGCCAAAACTACACCTTCCACAAGAGCATCTTGTTCTGTGGAAGAGAAGAGATCAGGTAGAGGATCACTGTCTTCTTCCTGTCCCTCATCAGTTGCCATGAGCAGGGTGAGATCAGCCCTGTCATAGTAGGGTTTCAGGTGATAGACATGGAGCACCCTAAGGGGACTCCTGGCAGTGCCTAAGTCAACTAAATAGGTGACTTCACCCTTTTTCTCAACAATTGTGTGGGGTCCACTCCATTTATCTTGGAGTGCTCTTGGGGCCACAGGCTGCAAGACCCACACTTTCTGCCCTGGTTTGTACTGAACCAAAACAGCCTTCTGATCATGCCATTGCTTCTGGAGCTCTTGGCTGGCCTGAAGGTTTTTACTGGCCTTTTTCATATACTCAGCCATCCTTGATCTGAGGCCAAGTACATAATCCACAATATCTTGCTTTGGAGCTTTTAAAGGTTGTTCCCAACCCTCCTTGACAAGTGTTAGTGGACCCCTAACAGGGTGACCAAAGAGGAGTTCAAAGGGGCTGAAGCCCACTCCTTTCTGGGGTACCTCCCTGTAGGCAAAAAGGAGGCATGGTAACAGGATATCCCATCTCCTGCGGAGTTTTTCAGGGAGGCCCATAATCATGCCTTTGAGAGTTTTGTTAAATCTCTCCACCAGTCCATTTGTTTGTGGATGATAGGGTGTAGTGAACTTGTAAGTTACACCACACTCCTTCCACATGGCCTTTAAGTATGCAGACATGAAATTGCTTCCCCTGTCTGATACTACTTCCTTTGGGAAGCCCACCCTAGAAAATATTCCCAGGAGGGCCTTTGCCACTGCAGGTGCTGTAGTGGTCCTTAAAGGAATTGCTTCAGGATATCTTGTGGCATGGTCCACTACCACCAAGATAAACCTATTGCCTGAAGCAGTAGGAGGGTCAAGGGGGCCAACTATGTCAACCCCTACCCTCTCAAAGGGAACCCCAACCACAGGCAGTGGAATAAGGGGTGCCACCGGAGTGCCACCTGTCTTGCCACTGTCTTGACAGGTTTCACAGGACTTACAAAATTCCTTTGTGTCCTCAGACATCGTAGGCCAATGAAACAGGGGAACAAGCCTGTCCTAAGTTTTCATTTGCCCCAGATGTCCAGCTAGGGGAATGTCGTGGGCTAGAGTTAGGAGGAACTTTCTGTACTCCTGATGAATCACTAACCTCCTGGCAGTTCCAGGTTTAGGATCCCTTGCTTCAGTGTACAAGAGGTTGTCCTCCCAGTAAACTCTGTGAGAGTCACTGACATCCCCATTAGGCTGTTTGACAGCTTGCTGTCTTAGACCCTCTAGTGTGGGACAGGTTTGCTGTGCCACACTCAGCTCCTCCCTGGCAGGCCCCCCTTCACCCAAAAGCTCAGCAGTGTCTGCTTCCAGCTCCTCTGGTGTAGGTTCTGCACAGGGTGGAAATTCTTCTTCCTCAGAAGTAGAATCCACTGTAGAGGGAGGGATAGTAGGAAGTGCTTTACTTCTACTAGCCCTAGCTTTAGGGAGCACTTGGTCCATTGTTCCAGGATCCAAGCTTCCCTGTCCTTTTTGCTTTTTGGCCTGAGCCCTGGTTAAAGCAAAAATATGCCCTGGGATGCCCAGCATTGCTGCATGGGCCTCCAACTCCACATCTGACCAAGCTGATGTCTCCAAATCATTTCCTAGTAGACAGTCTACAGGTAAATCTGTGGCTACCACAACTTTCTTTGGACCAGTAACCCCCCCCCCAGTTGAGATTTACAACAGCCATGGGGTGGCTAAGTGTGTTGTTGTGAGCATCGGTTACTTGGTACTGGTGACCAAGTAGGTGTTGTTCATGGTGGACCAGTTTCTCTATGACCATAGTCACACTGGCTCCAGTGTCCCTGTAGGCCTGAACCTCAACACCATTTATTAGGGGTAGCTGCTTGTACTTATCCATATTAAGGGGACAAGCAACTAAGGTGGCTAAATCAATAGCCCCCTCAGAGACTAATATAGCCTCTGTGGTCTCCCTAACAAGACCAACCCCAACTAAGTTACCAATAGTGAGCCCAGCTACTCCCTTGGATTGGCTATTAGTAGGTTTGCTCCCACCACCACTGCTATTAGTAGGGACACTAGGTGTAGCAGTAGGGGTTGTAGTGGTAGGAGGCTTGGTGCTTTTCTTTGGACAACTGGGATCTGTTGTCCAATGGGCTTTTATTTTACATAAATAGCACCATGGTTTCTTTTCCTTGTTTTGATTAGAAGAGGATTTGGGCCCACCACCCCCACCAGAGTGTTTTTGTGGGCCTGATGAAGACTCATTTTTAGATTTGTCCCCACCCTTGTCAGAAGACTTACCATCCTTCTTCTTGTTGCCATCTTTGTCACCCCCTGTATGAACTTTTCTGTTCACCCTTGTTCTGACCCATTTGTCTGCCTTCTTTCCCAATTCTTGGGGAGAGGTCAGATCAGAGTCCACCAAGTACTGGTGCAACAAATCAGACACACAATTATTAAGAATATGCTCTCTCAGGATCAAGTTATACAGGCTGTCATAATCAGTAACTTTACTGCCATGTAACCACCCCTCCAAGGCCTTCACTGAATGGTCAATGAAATCAACCCAGTCTTGTGAAGACTCCTTTTTGGTCTCTCTGAACTTTATCCTGTATTGTTCAGTGGTTAAGCCATAACCATCCAGGAGTGCATTGTTAAGAACTTTGTTATCATTAGCTTCATTTTCTTTCACAGTAAGGAGCCTATCCCTACCTTTTCCACTAAATGATAGCCATAGGATAGCAGCCCACTGCCTTTGAGGGACATCCTGTACAGCACAGGCCCTCTCAAGTGCAGCAAACCACTTGTTAATGTCATCCCCCTCCTTATAAGGGGGAACTATCTTGTGCAGATTCCTGGAATCATGCTCTTTTGCAGGATGACTATGGGGAATACTGCTGCTGCCACCATGGGTTTCTAAACCCAGTTTCTGTCTCTCCTTCTCTACTTCCAAAGTCTGTCTATCCAAATCCAGCTGTTGTTTCTTGAGCTTCAGTCTGGTTTGTTCCACTCTCAATCTATTGAGCTCCCTTTCTAACAATCTGTCATCAGGGTGGGTGGGAGGGACATGTCTTGAAACAGAAGTATGATGAGAATGGACAGAAGGAGACCTGTCCCTTACAGAGGGCACCCTAACAGCTTGGCTAACAGAAACATAATTTCTACTGTGATGAGAATGAATGCTCTTGCTATGATGTGAGACAACACTATCTGTATGGTGACTCAACATCAGTACCAACTATGCTAGACTGTCTAGTAATGGGCAGGCTTGGAAGTTTCTTTCCTGAATCTTTTCCTGGGGGAGTCCCTGGATCAGATTGGGAACCATTAGCTACTTTTTCAACAGATGGGGCACTTTTAGCCTTATCTTGTTCTCTAAGCATGTTAAGTAACAATTCCAAGGAAGGATTCTTCCCTACACTCAAACATCTTTCTACACAGAGACTCCTTGCTCCTTTCTAGCTAAGGTGGTCATATGCAAGTTTGGACAGATCAACATTTTGGCCTGTGCCAGACATTTTTAGAAAGAGTTAAAGTGATAGATAAAGGATAAAAAGTTTGTCAGAGCTTTTTAGAAAGACAGAGAAAAAAAACTTTAAAAACTTTTTAGAACTTTTTTAGAAAGTTAGAAGTACTTTTCAGCACTTAGAAAAGAGTGAAAAGAGGAAATGCAAAACTGTTTGGTTATGTGTATATACACTGAACTTGTTTTGTATATTTTTCTCTTATGAAAAGTACAATGACAAGAGTGGTAAGTAGTCTCAAAGCACTTATCCCACCGCTGCACAACCAATGTAGGAGGCTGGACTGGCTTGTAGTGAGTACCAAGGGGTACTTGCACCTTGCACCAGGCCCAGTTATCCCTTATTAGTGTATAGGGTGTCTAGCAGCATAGGCTGATAGATAATGGTAGCTTAGCAGAGCAGCTTAGGCTGAACTAGGAGACGAGTGAAGCTCCTACAGTACCACTTAGTGTCATATGCACAATATCATGAGAAAACACAATACACAGTTATACTAAAAATAAAGGTACTTTATTTTTATGACAATATGCCAAAGTATCTCAGAGTGTACCCTCAGTATGAGGATAGCAAATATACACAAGATATATATACACAATACCAAAATATGCAGTAATAGTCTTAGAAAACAGTGCAAACAATGTATAGTTACAATAGGATGCAATGGGGACACATAGGGATAGGGGCAACACAAACCATATACTCCAAAAGTGGAATGCGAACCACGAATGGACCCCAAACCTATGTGACCTTGTAGAGGGTCGCTGGGACTATTAGAAAATAGTAAGGGTTAGAAAAATAGCCCACCCCAAGACCCTGAAAAGTGAGTGCAAAGTGCACTAAAGTTCCCCAAAGGACATAGAAGTCGTGATAGTGGAATTCTGCAGGAAAGACACAAACCAGCAATGCAACAACGATGGATTTCCAGTCGAGGGTACCTGTGGAACAAGGGGACCAAGTCCAAAAGTCACAAGCAAGTCGGAGATGGGCAGATGCCCAGGAAATGCCAGCTGCGGGTGCAAAGAAGCTGCTACTGGACTGTAGAAGCTTAGGTTTCTGCAGGAACGACAAGGGCTAGAGACTTCCCCTTTGGAGGATGGATCCCTCACGCCGTGGAGAGTCGTGCAGAAGTGTTTTCCCGCCGAAAGACCGCCAACAAGCCTTGCTAGCTGCAAATCGTGCGGTAAGGGTTTTTGGACGCTGCTGTGGCCCAGGAGGGACCAGGATGTCGCAAATTGCGTCAGGAGACAGAGGGGACGTCGAGCAAGACAAGGAGCCCTCTCAGCAGCAGGTAGCACCCGGAGAAGTGCCAGAAACAGGCACTACGAGGATGCGTGAAATGGTGCTCACCCGAAGTCGCACAAAGGAGTCCCACGTCGCCGGAGAACAACTTAGGAGGTCGTGCAATGCAGGTTAGAGTGCCATGGACCCAGGCTGGACTGTGCACAAAGGATTTCCGCCGGAAGTGCACGGAGGCCGGAGTAGCTGCAAAAGTCGCGGTTTCCAACAATGCAGTCTGGCGTGGGGAGGCAAGGACTTACCTCCACCAAACTTGGACTGAAGAGTCACTGGACTGTGGGAGTCACTTGGACAGAGTTGCTGGATTCAAGGGACCTCGCTTGTCGTGCTGAGAGGAGACCCAAGGTACTGGTGATGCAGTTCTTTGGTGCCTGCGGTTGCAGGGGGACGATTCCGTCGACCCACAGGAGATTTCTTCGGAGCTTCTAGTGCAGAGAGGAGGCAGACTACCCCCACAGCATGCACCACCAGGAAAACAGTCGAGAAGGCGGCAGGATCAGCGTTACAGAGTTGCAATAGTCGTCTTTGCTACTATGTTGCAGTTTTGCAGGCTTCCAGCGCGGTCAGCAGTCGATTCCTTGGCAGAAGGTGAAGAGAGAGATGCAGAGGAACTCGGATGAGCTCTTGCATTCGTTATCTAAGGAATCCCAAGAGACAGAGACCCTAAATAGCCAGAAAAGAGGGTTTGGCTACCTAGGAGAGAGGATAGGCTAGCAACACCTGGAGGAGCCTATCAGGAGGAGTCTCTGACGTCACCTGGTGGCACTGGCCACTCAGAGCAGTCCAGTGTGCCAGCAGCACCTCTGTTTCCAAGATGGCAGAGGTCTGGAGCACACTGGAGGAGCTCTGGGCACCTCCCAGGGGAGGTACAGGTCAGGGGAGTGGTCACTCCCCTTTCCTTTGTCCAGTTTCGCGCCAGAGCAGGGCTAAGGGGTCCCTGAACCGGTGTAGACTGGCTTATGCAGAAATGGGCACCAAATGTGCCCATGAAAGCATTTCCAGAGGCTGGGGGAGGCTACTCCTCCCCTGCCTTCACACCATTTTCCAAAGGGAGAGGGTGTAACACCCTCTCTCAGAGGAAGTCCTTTGTTCTGTCATCCTGGGCCAGGCCTGGCTGGACCCCAGGAGGGCAGATGCCTGTCTGAGGGGTTGGCAGCAGCAGCAGCTGCAGTGAAAACCCCGGGAAAGGCAGTTTGGCAGTACCAGGGTCTGTGCTACAGGCCACTGGGATCATGGGATTGTGCCAACTATGCCAGGATGGTATATAGGGGGCAATTCCATGATCATAGACATATTACATGGCCATATTCGGAGTTACCATTGTGAAGCTACATATAAGTAGTGACCTATATGTAGTGCACGCGTGTAATGGTGTCCCCACACTGACAAAGTCCGGGGAATTGGCCCTGAATAATGTGGGGGCACCTTGGCTAGTGCCAGGGTGCCCACACACTAAGTAACTTAGCACCCAACCTTTACCAGGTAAAGGTTAGACATATAGGTGACTTATAAGTTACTTAAGTGCAGTGTAAAATGGCTGTGAAATAACGTGGACGTTATTTCACTCAGGCTGCAGTGGCAGGCCTGTGTAAGAATTGTCAGAGCTCCCTATGGGTGGCAAAAGAAATGCTGCAGCCCATAGGGATCTCCTGGAACCCCAATACCCTGGGTACCTCAGTACCATATACTAGGGAATTAGAAGGGTGTTCCAGTAAGCCAATGTAAATTGGTAAAATTGGTCACTAGCCTGTTAGTGACAATTTGAAAGAAATGAGAGAGCATAACCACTGAGGTTCTGATTAGCAGAGCCTCAGTGAGACAGTTAGTCACTACACAGGTAACACATTCAGGCACACTTATGAGCACTGGGGCCCTGGGTGACAGGGTCCCAGTGACACATACAACTAAAACAACATATATACAGTGAAAAATGGGGGTAACATGCCAGGCAAGATGGTACTTTCCTACACCACCGAGCTGGGCCACATCCTTCTGTGGATCGCCCGCCTCGCTCACATAGTGGTAATCTAGGAGACAGAAGCCAGGAAGGATGTGATTTGACCCAGAACATAACTCCATGACTCACTGTCCACACAGTGTACATGCCTCACTTCCTCTACACCCGCCTTACACCACCAAGCCCCACCTCCTGGCATCCACGCGGACCTCAGTAATGCCTCTGACCATGCTTTTTGGACCCTGGGAAATGTTTGCAATTCCTTATGGGCAGTGGATGTGTCATTGTAAAGCAGCGGCTCAATTCCTAATCTCTGTCTCGTTCTCTCTTAAACTACAGCTGGGGCATCCACTGAGCGTCATTCGCAAGTTCTCATTAAAACTGAAAAGGCTGTTCGTCCAAATTTGTTTTGTGGAAACAAATGTGCCAGTTTGTCCTGGATATCATTCCATATGAGTCACTCCGGGAGACGGAGCCTAAAGCAGTGATTAGCAGGAATTAAAATTCTCTCAGAACCCCCCTGGCCTGGGTGTGGTGCCTGTCACCATCCACAGAGAGCTGTCTTGGCCCAAACACGTTTTCACCTCCGCTAAGGAACATTCTCTGTCTTTATGAGTGCCCCACCCTCTCCTGATCCTAGACAAACAAGCATTGGCAACGCCAGTACATCTGGATCTGATGTGCTAACGCACGCAGCATTCGCAGGTTAGAGTGAGACATAACGGAGCGAGCCAGCCAGAGAAGACCGGGACTCCCTCTCGCATTTCAATGCAAGCACTCGGAGGAGGTGGAAGGATACTCCTAGACAGCCAATAGCGTTAGGTGAGAGATGTTTGCTCCACATAGAGCGAGCCAGCCAGAGAAGACCGGGACTCCCTCTCGCATTTCAATGCAAGCACTCGGAGGAGGTGGAAGGATACTCCTAGACAGCCAATAGCGTGAGGTGAGAGGTGATGCTCCACCTGGCTGAGCCTACATGTTATTGACAGTCTCAGGCTAATGGTTGCAGGAGGCTACTCGAAGAAAGTCAGGGGCTGAAAGGGAGTGCACCCCACACCCACCCTAGGATGTTTTAGAAATAGGTCTGCACAACCATTGTGTTACCATAACCGAGGGTTCAATGGAGGCTTGTCTTCAAAGCGGTTTCACAATATTTGTACCCAGGTTCCCTCAGGATTTCACTCTGGTGCAAGACTTACACATCGAGTTTGGCCCTCACGACCTCTGCCCACTGACTGTACGAGACCCTAGCTCCTGCGAGAGACCCAGGAGGGGGCGCCACCCCCGCCCCTGAATGCAAACCCCGAACCCTGTTTCTCGTTCTTCGCGATGCTTGCTTTGGACGTCGAGGGCTCTGCTGCCAGAATACTGTGCCCTGAACATCATCACCAGACGCGTCATCCTGTTAGTTCATAATAGCAGAGCACGTGCGCAGTGGGCAATATTCAGAATATAATATGTCAGGATATTTCTGCGCAGAGCGCTGTGACACGAAGCCACCGGTGCCCCCGTGACCTCCAGCACTGACCCCTTTCCTTGGAGTGTCCTGTGTGCGCTGTGTTCCTCATCCCCCCCCCCCCCCCCCCGGCCTCCAGATGTTCTAGCGCTGTGACACGAAGCCACCGGTGCCCCCGTGACCTCCAGCACTGACCCCTTTCCTTGGAGTGTCCTGTGTGCGCTGTGTTCCTCATCTCCCCCCCCCCCCCCCCCCCCCGGCCTCCAGATGTTCTAGCGCTGTGACACGAAGCCACCGGTGCCCCCGTGACCTCCAGCACTGACCCCTTTCCTTGGAGTGTCCTGTGTGCGCTGTGTTCCTCATTCCCCCCCCCCCCCCCCCCCCCGGCCTCCAGATGTTCTAGCGCTGTGACACGAAGCCACCGGTGCCCCCGTGACCTCCAGCACTGACCCCTTTCCTTGGAGTGTCCTGTGTGCGCTGTGTTCCTCATTCCCCCCCCCCCCCCGGCCTCCAGATGTTCTAGCGCTGTGACACGAAGCCACCGGTGCCCCCGTGACCTCCAGCACTGACCCCTTTCCTTGGAGTGTCCTGTGTGCGCTGTGTTCCTCATTCCCCCCCCCCCCCCCCCCCCCGGCCTCCAGATGTTCTAGCGCTGTGACACGAAGCCACCGGTGCCCCCGTGACCTCCAGCACTGACCCCTTTCCTTGGAGTGTCCTGTGTGCGCTGTGTTCCTCATCCCCCCCCCCCCCCCGGCCTCCAGATGTTCTAGCGCTGTGACACGAAGCCACCGGTGCCCCCGTGACCTCCAGCACTGACCCCTTTCCTTGGAGTGTCCTGTGTGCGCTGTGTTCCTCATTCCCCCCCCCAAGTAAGCTGCCCCCCCCCCGGCCTCCAGATGTTCTACTTCTGACAGAAAAGCAAGTTTGGCCAAAGTGTGAACTCCGGCTCTTGCCAGGAATCAAGAAGCCGATCAGGTGCAGTGGCACCGGGGCCGTCCTCTGAACCCTGGCGCCTGCTGTGTGCTATACCCCGACCGCAGGCCCAGAGGCACCAGGGTCCAGGCACCCCGCTGCACGACGACTGAGGCATCGGCTGCAGGTCGGTCCTTGTGCACATCACACCCAGAGCAAAGCACGAGGAACACCCCGCGCTGTCAGTGCACGGAGCGAGGAAGGGTCTGTTAGCGGGGCCTTTTGTTAAACTCACGGCTGCATCATATCTCTGGGTAGAACCAGCAACTGGGCCGCGGGTGCGACCACGGACCGGGCCCAGAGCCCACGGATGCAGATAGACCAGGCTGGAGTAAAAGGGCGGAATGCTCTGGGGGGCGAGGGCTAGGGTCTGTAGTGCGGGGCCAAGAGTTCACGACATGAAAACTCTGGACTCTGGACAGGCAGCCATAATGGATTGGGATCGGTACCTTTCAGTGAACGGCCGCTGCCATGATGGTATGGGTAACCTGCAATGGGTTCTGCACCACGGCCCATTCGCCCAGTTATCCATCTTACATATCAAGATGCCAAAGCGGGAGTATTGTGCGTCCTGTGCAAGTATTGCTACCTGTGCAAGAGCGCGTAGCTCCTCGTTAACGGTGGTAAGCGCTATATAGATTCACTCGCAGTTACACTGTAGCACCCCCTTGGGGAGTCAGTATCACCAGGAGAACCGTCCGCCCCCTGACCAGACACCACCAGACATCCAGAGTCGACCTGTGCAGAAACAATGGTGCCATGTCTCCTAATGGAAATGAGCCCCCTGCCCCCAAGCTGAATAGCAAACGCATTCCTAACTGTGGCACAGAGAGCCCTGAACGGCCCTCGGTGCACTGCACCTGCTGCACCATTGTCAGCTACGCCCCAGTACCCGAGGGGAGGCAGATGCGGGCGAACAGAGTCTGGAGACCCCAGGGTCCCCAGGAGGCCTTGCGGAGAGGGACCCCTGTAGTTATTTCTGGGTCCGTTGATCTCGGAGCTCCTTTTGCAGGTTTCCAGGCGCTGCGCGTCGGCGCAGAGTTTCCTGGCCCTGTCTTTAGCACTTAGGATATGTCTAAATAAAATAAAGCATTTCCATTTATCAGAGCCTTTCATCTGCTGAGCCTGCAGCTTTATGCATGATTTAACACGCCTCGCGCCGTGCCAGGGTATTTAAGATGGATGCACCCTCCCCCCCCCCATGCAGTGGCGCACCCCACAGCTGGTTGGGCAGTAATATACAGCAATAATCAGGCCGAAGTTGGCGCCTCTGGACCCCGGTGTCAGTGCTTAATTTGTGCTTATTGTTTCCGGTGCTGAGCACAGGCCCGTATTTTTAAGGGCCGGCGCTTATTCTTCTGCCTCAAGCATTTACTGCGAGCAAAAGACACATATGGGAAAGACGGAGGAAGGGAAAAACGAAAAAGCGTCACAAAGCTAGAAAGCAGAAAGCTCCAAGAGTGAGCGGAAGGGCAGGGAGTGGCTGTAAATGGATTAAAGAGGCCCAGATGGTTTCAGGATTAAGGCGCCTCAGTATTCTGTGTCTGCACACTTAAGTACAGCAGCCCTTGTTTAAGAGGAGGACTTCGAGCACCGGCACGTTTTTGTTTACAAATTAAGCACTGCCCGGTTGCCTCTGCACCCCTGCACCTGCTGCACCACTGACAGATACGCCCCTCTGTATGGGATAAAAAGATCCTTTCACGAGTGCGTGCGTGGCTGGGGGTATACCCGGGGCCCACGTGAGTACTCACGAGAAAGAGTGAAAGCAGGCCTCGGTTCTCCTGACACATGGGACAGACGGTGTCGCCCTCTGGAGGATGAACGGCTGAGCGCACTCAAGAACCAGCAGGCGATAAACCTATTTATTCCACCTGGCCGTCATTTTAGGTGTTTTTTGTCCTGTTTTAGACGAAAGTCGGGTTTGCAAGTGAAGTCAGCGATTCTTTAATTTAGAGGTTTTTAGTTTGAAACATGTTTTTTTTTCTCACCATGCAACCATTTTATTTCGAATAAGAAACTTTCGGTCTGGTATTTTTCAAGCCTTTTTTTCTAGGGCGGTTTCCATTTGGTATCTGACCAGCAGGGCGAGGCAGCGCCTGCTTGGCCGGCGCTAGGCAAGAGTGAATGGGGGTTTTCTAAACTTAAATGAGATGTTTTTATAGTAGTCTGCGTTCTTCCTTATAGGCATGGCTATTACACTTAATTATGCAGCAAAAAGGAGCAAATCATGTGCAGTGTTGACTAATTCATGCCTCAAAAAAGGAAACTAATAACATGGCACATTCTCTAGTGGCATTATTTCACTGTGTTGCCACATAATATTGGCTGAGCCACGGCTTCACCTCAGTGGTACCAGTTCAGCACATGGCCACTGCACTCATCACCCGAGAGGTCACCAGTTACCCTCTGCAAGGGCTCTGCCACTGACCTGCACCTCATATTGCTTTTTAGGGTCAAGCCTGCGTTGCATGCGCTCACGTATGCGTATCGTAGCGAGACGCTTTAGTATTTAGAAAAGGGCTCGCAGCCCTGTCAACTTCACGTCGGTGTTTTTTATTGGTTCGTGGGCTTGCCTAATAAAATCTGCTTGCTTTCATTAGTCAAAGGCACATATACGTCATGCCTTTTCCGGTGGCTAGCCCTCCTTGAGCGCAGCGACCAAGTACATAAAACATGCAAGGCTTGCTGTTTTCCATCGGGCTCGCGGACTTCTTTTTCTCTAATTTACGAGCGCGATCTTGCTTGGCAGAAGTAAAGTGCTTTACATAGTTAATTTCACTTTTTCGGGTTATGTACATAAATGCACTTTTGCCCGATAGGTAAAAAGTCGGGTTAGGAGTTTACAACGCGATCAGCTCTAACATGCGCAAACGCGAGACCCGTTGCATTGTAAATGCTTGTTTAAATTATCTTTGGATCCGTTTGGGCTAGAAAGATTTTTTTTTTGCTAAAATCATTACATTTTGCAGTTGATTTCTGATTAGGTGGCAACTGAGGCAAATAACCTGTAACAGCACATTTAATAATTTCTCTTCTTATAATTTTATTTTCTTCTACGTTGGTAAAACACTTTGTTGGCGCAGGGAGGCAGGATATGGTGCTTTTGATGTGGTTAGTAGGGCTTCCAGATCATCATGGACTATTATCATTTTATTATTGTTACAAATCAGGGCATTCTGGGAGTCGTAGTCTTTAAATGCTTCAATCCAGCCACGTGCGACCGAGGCCCTTGAGAACAATAATGTGTAAATAAAGTGTACACTTGGAAACAGTGTTCCCCAGACATATTATTAAAAAATAATTAATGCTTGTATACATACACATACATATTCAAATAGACACACGCATACATATATATCAATGCATGCACACACAAACGTTATGCAAAGTGTTCTCTCTCTCTCTCTCTCTCTCTCTCTCTCTCTATATATATATATATATACTTATATATATATATGTTCGATGGCATGTGTAGCTGCAGATACACATGCTGTGCACATCCCGCCATCTGGTGTTGGGCTTGGAGTGTTACAAGTTGTTTTTCTTCGAAGAAGTCTTTTCGAGTCACGAGACCGAGGGACTCCTCCCATTTCGACTCCATTGCGCATGGGCGTCGACTCCATCTTAGATTGTTTTATTTCCGCCATCGGGTTCGGACGTGTTCCTTTTCGCTCCGTGTTTCGGGTCGTAAAGTTAGTTAGAATCTCGGAAAAATCGTCGGTATTGTTTGCGTTCGGTATCGGGTTAGTTACAACAGATCGACACCGAATTAAGAAGAGCTCCGGTGGCCCTTCGGGGTTTTCTTCCATCCCCATCGGGGCCTGGTCGGCCCGGCCACGTGTCTCTTCAAGGCTGATGGAACGGACCCCATTCCGCTTCTGTCCAAAATGCCATAACAAGTATCCATATACAGATCAACATCTGGTCTGTAACTTGTGTTTGTCACCAGAACACAAGGAGGATACTTGTGAGGCCTGTCGAGCGTTTCGGTCCAGGAAGACACTCAGGGACCGAAGAGCAAGAAGACTGCAAATGGCGTCGACGCCGACAGGACAAGGGCGTTTCGAGGAGGAGGAAGAAACATTCTCCACCCAGGAGTCAGACTCTGAGGAGATCGATCCCGAGGAAACGCCGAAAACCGTGAGTAAGACGTCGAAAACAAAAACTCACGAGAAAAGCGCTAAAGCCCAGGGAACGCCACCGCCAACAGGCCATGGCTTAACCCGAAAAGTAGGTGACTGTTCATTGGCACCGAAAAAGGGCGAGCTGGTGTCGAAGTCATCCGACTCCGGTCGAGATACCGGCACACAGCAATCTCGGGCCCGAGATAATGGCTCAGAAGATTCGGCACCGAGACACCGGCTCCGAAACGGGTCGGCACCGAGAAAGCACGACGCCGAAAGTAAAAAAGGTTTCGTCGGAGCCGAAAAAAGCAGGCGAAAAGGTTTCAGTTCCGAAATATCTGGCCTCGGAACCGAAAACAAGTTCCTACACTGAGGAGCAAGGACTGTCCACACAAATGAAAACACATAGATTTGGACAGGAATTACAGGCAATAGAGCCAGATCACACACAAAGACGGCTCTTTATTCAAAAAGATACAGGGAAGATCAGCACTCTTCCTCCAGTCAAAATGAAACGCAAGCTTGCCTTCCAAGACAAAGACAAACAGCCACACGCAAAGGTGGCTAAACAAGTAACACCACCACCATCCCCACATCACTCTCCGCAACCATCACCGGTAGCCACTCCACCAATGATGCAATCCCCAACTCATACAAGAATGAGCCAAGATGACCCTGACGCATGGGACCTTTATGACGCACCAGTGACAGACAATAGTCCAGAATGCTATCCTGCTAAACCATCGCCACCAGAGGATAGTACAGGCTACGCACAAGTGGTGTCAAGAGGAGCTGCATTTCATAATGTCAGCCTTCATTCAGAGCCCATTGAAGACAACTTTCTTTTTAATACACTGTCGTCCACACACAGCCAATATCAGAGTCTTCCTATGCTACCCGGAATGCTAAAACACTCCAAACAAGTGTTTGAGGAGCCTGTTAAAGGAAGAGCCATTACTCCAAGAGTAGATAAAAAATATAAACCGCCACCAACAGACCCAGTGTACATTACACAACAGCTAACACCAGACTCTGTTGTAGTGGGAGCAGCGCGCAAAAGAGCCAACTCTCATACTTCAGGAGATGCACCACCTCCAGTTAAAGAAAGTCGAAAATTCGATGCTGCAGGCAAAAGGGTGGCGGCACAGGCAGCAAACCAGTGGCGTATTGCAAATTCGCAAGCTTTACTAGCCAGATATGATAGGGCCCATTGGGATGAGATGCAACACCTTATTGAACATTTACTCAAGGAGTTCCAAAAGAGAGCGCAACAAGTAGTAGAAGAAGCACAGGGTATCTCAAATAATCAGATACGGTCAGCAATGGATGCTGCAGACACAGCTGCTAGAACTGTCAACACAGCTGTAACAATAAGGAGACATGCATGGCTGCGTACATCAGGATTTAAACCAGAGATACAGCAAGCTGTGCTGAATATGCCATTCAACGGACAGCAGTTGTTTGGGCCGGAGGTGGACAGTGCGATCGAAAAACTTAAAAAAGACACTGACACGGCCAAAGCCATGGGCGCACTCTACTCCCCGCAGAGCAGAGGCACATTTCGAAAGACACGGTTTTGAGGGCAAACCACAGAAGCCACAACCTCACAAACAAAGCCCACTTACCAGAGCCAGTATCAGCGGGGAGGTTTTCGGGGACAATATAGAGGAGGACAATTTCAAAGGAACAGAGAAAAGTTCCAAAGTCCCAAAACTCCTCCAAACAAACAGTGACTTCAAGGTCACAAATCCCCAACACATAACACCTGTGGGGGGGAGACTAACCAAGTTTTACACACATTGGGAGGAAATAACAACAGACACTTGGGTCTTAGCAATTATCCAGCATGGTTATTGCATAGAATTTCTCAAATTCCCTCCAAACGTCCCACCGAAAACACACAGTATGTCAAAACAACATATAAATCTTCTAGGACTAGAAGTTCAAGCATTGCTACAAAAAGAAGCAATAGAGTTAGTACCAAAACAAGAACTAAACACAGGAGTTTACTCCCTGTACTTTCTGATACCCCAAAAAGACAAAACTCTAAGACCCATACTAGATCTCAGAATAGTAAATACATACATCAAATCAGACCATTTTCACATGGTTACATTACAAGAAGTAATCCCACTTCTCAAACAACAAGACTACATGACAACACTGGATCTAAAGGATGCATATTTCCATATACCAATACATCCTTCACACAAGAAGTACCGAAGGTTTGTATTCCAAGGGATACATTACCAATTCAAAGTGTTGCCATTCGGAATAACAACTGCGCCAAGAGTTTTTACAAAATGCCTAGCAGTAGTAGCTGCACATATCAGAAGGCAGCAAATACATGTGTTCCCGTACCTAGACGATTGGTTAATCAAAACCAACACGCAAAAACAGTGTTCACAACACACAAATTACGTCATACAAACCCTACACAAACTAGGTTTCTCAATCAATTACTCAAAGTCACACCTTCTGCCGTGTCAAACATAGCAATACCTAGGAGCAACAATCAACACAGTAAAAGGAATTGCCACTCCAAGTCCACAAAGAGTACAAACATTCCAAAATGTCATACAAGCCATGTATCCAAACCAAAAGATACAGGTCAAATTAGTAATGAAACTCCTAGGCATGATGTCCTCATGCATAGCCATTGTCCCAAACGCAAGGTTGCACATGCGGCCCTTACAACAGTGCCTAGCATCACAGTGGTCACAGGCACAGGGTCAACTTCTAGATCTGGTGTTGATAGACCGCCAAACATACATCTCGCTTCAATGGTGGAACAGTATAAATTTAAACCAAGGGCGGCCTTTCCAAGACCCAGTGCCACAATGCGTAATAACGACAGATGCATCCATGACAGGGTGGGGAGCACACCTCAATCAGCACAGCATCCAAGGACAATGGGACATTCACCAAAAACAGTTTCATATAAACCACTTAGAACTGTTAGCGGTATTTCTAGCTCTGAAAGCATTTCAACCCATAATAACCCACAAATACACTCTTGTCAAAACAGACAACATGACAACAATGTATTACCTAAAGAAACAGGGAGGAACACACTCGACACAGTTGTGTCTCCTAACACAAAAAATATGGCATTGGGCGATTCACAACCACATTCGCCTAATAGCACAATTTATTCCAGGGATTCAGAATCAGTTAGCAGACAATCTCTCTCGGGATCACCAACAGATCCACGAATGGGAAATTCACCCCCAAATACTGAACACTTACTTCAGAATGTGGGGAACGCCACAAATAGATCTATTTGCAACAAAAGAAAACTCAAAATGCCAAAACTTCGCATCCAGGTACCCACAACATCAGTCTCAGGGCAATGCACTATGGATGAACTGGTCAGGGATATTTGCGTACGCTTTTCCCCCTCTCCCACTTCTTCCATATCTAGTAAACAAGTTGAGTCAAAACAAACTCAAACTCAAACCAATAGCACCAACATGGGCAAGGCAACCTTGGTACACAACACTACTAGACCTTTCAGTAGTACCTCATATCAAACTACCAAACAGACCAGATCTGTTAATAACACAAACAACAGATCAGACATCCAAATCCAGCATCGCTGAATCTAGCAATTTGGCTCCTGAAATCCTAGAATTCGGGCACTTAGACCTCACACAGTAATGTATGGAGGTCATAAAACAGGCTAGAAAACCTACCACTAGACACTGTTATGCAAATAAGTGGAAAAGATTTGTTTATTACTGCCATAATAATCAAATTCAACCTTTACACGCATCTGCAAAAGAAATAGTAGGATACTTACTACATTTGCAAAAATCTAACCTAGCTTTCTCTTCCATTAAAATACATCTTAGGGCAATTTCTGCTTACCTACAAATTACGCACTCAATTTCATTGTTTAGGATACCAGTCATAAAGGTGTTTATGGAAGGCCTAAAGAGAATTATACCACCAAGAACACCACCAGTTCCTTCATGGAACCTCAACATTGTCCTAACACGACTCATGGGTCCACCTTTTGAGCCCATGCACTCTTGTGAAATGCAATACTTAACGTGGAAAGTTGCATTTTTAATTGCCGTCACATCTCTAAGAAGAGTGAGTGAAATTCAAGCATTTACCATTCAAGAACCATTTATTCAAATACACAAAAATAAAGTTGTTCTACGGACCAATCCTAAATTTTTACCAAAAGTTATCTCACCGTTCCACTTAAATCAAACGGTAGAATTACCAGTGTTCTTCCCACAGCCAGATTCTGTAGCCGAAAGAGCACTACATACATTAGACATCAAAAGAGCACTAATGTACTACATCGACAGAACAAAACTAATTTGAAAGACAAAACAACTATTTATCGCCTTTCAAAAACCTCATACAGGAAATCCAATTTCAAAACAAGGCATTGCTAGATGGATAGTTAAGTGCATTCAAACTTGCTATCTTAAAGCTAAAAGAGAACTGCCTATTACACCAAAGGCACACTCAACCAGAAAGAAAGGTGCTACCATGGCCTTCCTAGGAAATATTCCAATGAACGAAATATGTAAGGCAGCAACATGGTCTACGCCTCATACATTTACCAAGTGTAGGAAGTTGGCTCTGTATGTGCTATTTCAAAGTAAGGAATAGCATGCACAGAGTCCAAGGGTTCCCCTTAGAGGTAAGATAGTGGCAAAAAGAGATAATACTAATGCTCTATTTTGCGGTAGTGTGGTCGAGCAGTAGGCTTATCAAAGGAGTAGTGTTAAGCATTTGTTGTACATACACACAGGCAATAAATGAGGAACACACACTCAGAGACAAATCCAGCCAATAGGTTTTTGTTATAGAAAAATATATTTTCTTAGTTTATTTTACGAACCACAGGTTCAAATTCTACATGTAATATCTCATTTGAAAGGTATTGCAGGTAAGTACTTTAGGAACTTTAAATCATTACATTAGCATGTATACTTTTTACATAAAACACAATAAGCTGTTTTAAAAGTGGACACAGTGCAATTTTCACAGTTCCTGGGGGAGGTAAAGTATTGTTAGTTTTAACAGGTAAGTAAGTCACTTACAGGTTTCAGTTTTTGGTCCAAGGTAGCCCACCGTTGGGGGTTCAGAGCAACCCCAAAGTTATCACACCAGCAGCTCAGGGCCGGTCAGGTGCAAAGGTCAAAGAGGTGCCCAAAACACATAGGCTTCAATGGAGAGAAGGGGGTGCCCTGGTTCCAGTCTGCCAGCAGGTAAGTACCCGCGTCTTCGGAGGGCAGACCAGGGGGGTTTTGTAGGGCACCGGGGGGGACACAGGTCAGCACAAAAAGTACATCCTCAGCAGCGCGGGGGCGGCCGGGTGCAGTGTGCAAACACGTGTCGGGTTTGTAATGGTTTTCAATGAGAGATCAAGGGATCTCTTCAGCGTTGCAGGCAGGCAAGGGGGGGGGCTCCTCGGGGTAGCCACCACCTGGGCAAGGGAGAGGGCCTCCTGGGGGTCACTCCTGCACAGAAGTTCCGATCCTTCAGGTGCTGGGGGCTGCGGGTGCAGGGTCTTTTCCAGCCGTCGGGAAATGGAGTTCAGACAGTCGCGGTCAGGGGGAGCCTGGGGATTCCCTCTGCATGCGTCGCTGTGGGGGCTCAGGGGGGACAACTTTGGTTACTCACAGTCGTAGAGTCGCCGGAGGGTCCTCCCTGAAGCGTTGTTTCTCCACCAGTCGAGTCGGGGTCGCCGGGTGCAGTGTTGCAAGTCTCACGCTTCTTGCGGGGAGTTGCAGGGGTCTTTAAATCTGCTACTTGAAACAAAGTTGCAGTTCTTGTGGAGCAGTGCCGCTGTCCTCGGGAGTTTCTAGTCTTTCTTGAAACAGGGCAGTCCTCAGAGGATTCAGAGGTCGCTGGTCCCTTGGAAAGCGTCGCTGGAGCAGGTTTCTTTGGAAGGCAGGAGACAGGCCGGTAAGTCTGGAGCCAAAGCAGTTGGTGTCTTCTGTTCTTCCTCTGCAGGGGTTTTTCAGCTCTGCAGTCCTTCTTCTTCAGGTAAGTTGCAGGAATCTCAATTCTTAGGTTCAGGGGAGCCCTTAAATACTAAATTTAAGGGTGGGTTTTAGGTCTGGGGGGTTAGTAGCCAATGGCTACTAGCCCGGAGGGTGAGTACACCCTCTTTGTGCCTCCTCCCAAGGGGAGGGGGTCACATCCCTAATCCTATTGGGGGAATCCTCCTTCTACAAGATGGAGGATTTCTAAAAGTCAGAGTCACCTCAGCTCAGGACACCTTAGGGGCTGTCCTGACTGGCCAGTGACTCCTCCTTGTTGTTTTCTTTGTTTCCTCCGGCCTTGCCGCCAAAAGTGGGGGCCGTGGCCGGAGGGGGCGGGCAACTCCACTAGCTGGAGTGTCCTGCGGTGCTGTGACAAAGGGGTGAGCCTTTGAGGCTCACCGCCAGGTGTTACAGCTCCTGCCTGGGGGAGGTGTTAGCATCTCCACCCAGTGCAGGCTTTGTTACTGGCCTCAGAGTGACAAAGGCACTCTCCCCATGGGGCCAGCAACATGTCTCTAGTGTGGCAGGCTGCTGGAACCAGTCAGCCTACACAGGTAGTCGGTTAAGGTTTCAGGGTGCACCTCTAAGGTGCCCTCTGGGGTGTAGTTTACAATAAAATGTACACTGGCATCAGTGTGCATTTATTGTGCTGAGAAGTTTGATACCAAACTTCCCAGTTTTCAGTGTAGCCATTATGGTGCTGTGGAGTTCGTGTAAAACAGACTCCCAGACCATATACTCTTATGGCTACCCTGCACTTACAATATCTAAGGTATTGCTTAAACACTGTAGGGGCACAGTGCTCATGCACTGGTGCCCTCACCTATGGTATAGTGCACCCTGCCTTAGGGCTGTAAGGCCTACTAGAGGGGTGACTTATCTATACCTGCATAGGCAGTGAGAGGCTGGCATGGCACCCTGAGGGGAGTGCCATGTCGACTTACTCGTTTTGTTCTCACCAGCACACACAAGCTGGCAAGCAGTGTGTCTGTGCTGAGTGAGGGGTCTCCTGGGTGGCATAATACATGCTGCAGCCCTTAGAGACCTTCCTTAGCATCAGGGCCCTTGGTACCAGGGGTACCACTTACAAGGGACCTATCTGGATGCCAGGGTGTGCCAATTGTGGAATCAAAAGTACAGGTTAGGGAAAGAACACTGGTGCTGGGGCCTGGTTAGCAGGCCTCAGCACACTTTCAATTCAAAACATAGCATCAGCAAAGGCAAAAAGTCAGGGGGTAACCATGCCAAGGAGGCATTTCCTTACACCAAGCACTACTGTGTAGATGTGCTAACTGCACAACAAGCAACAGTAGGTCAAGCTGTATTAAGAACATTATTTCAAACTACTTCAACTCCTACAGGCTGATCCACCGCTTTTTGGGGAGATAACTGCTTACTAGTCTATGCACAGCATGTGTATCTGCAGCTACACATGCCATTGAACGGAAAATGTCACTTACCCAGTGTACATCTGTTCGTGGCATTAGTCGCTGCAGATTCACATGCGCCCACCCGCCTCCCCGGGAGCCTGTAGCCGTTTAGAAGTAGATCTTAAACATTTGTACATTTGAAAATATACTACTTAAAACTTTATTATGTACATACGCATTCACTCCATTGCATGGGCACTATTACTAGCATACACAACTCCTACCTCACCCTCTGCGGGCAAAACAATCTAAGATGGAGTCGACGCCCATGCGCAATGGAGTCGAAATGGGAGGAGTCCCTCGGTCTCGTGACTCGAAAAGACTTCTTCGAAGAAAAACAACTTGTAACACTCCGAGCCCAACACCAGATGGTGGGATGTGCACAGCATGTGAATCTGCAGCGACTAATGCCACGAACAGATGTACACTGGGTAAGTGACATTTTCCATATATATACACACATGCATATATATGTTTACTGAAAAAACAAAGGTTACAGGGACGTTATAGTATGGTAAGGTCTAAATTTACTCTTACAAAAACTTAGAAATTCAGAAGTTATAGTTAGTTATTTCAAGTAACTATAACTCACGCCCTAAGGTAACTATAATTCGCACCATCACCATGCACAGTTTTCTCCACAATAACTTTACTGCAAATATTATTGTGACATTATCAATGTTGTGATATATGTCATAATTGCTGAAATATCTGGGGTAATTAGTGCAGGGCGAGGGCGCAAGTTATAGTTACTTGAAATAACTCTAACCATAACTGCTGAATTTCTAATGGTTTGTACAAGTAAATTCAGAACCTAACTATAACGTCCCTTTAACCTCTGTTTTTTTCAGTGAATTTCTATGGTTTTTTTTTTTACATAAAGTAATTTTAATTACTATATGTTAATCCAACCACTACAGCGCACGGCCTTTGGCCTGCAGCCAATCCCCTATAACCACCTTGCACCACGCACAGCCTTCGACAGTGTGCAGCGTGGGTTGGCCGCAGGGCCTGCACCCAACGCCCTTTAACCAGCCAACCACGTGTACAGCCTTTTGCTGTGCGCGACTGAGGTTGGCTGCAGGCCAGGCCCTGCGGACAACCCCCTATAGCCATCCTACCGCTGAAATGCATGGCCAAAGGGTCTGTCTCTTTGGGTGTGAAAATAGGTGTGCGAGGGCGCTTCTAGGTGCGAGTGTCTGTCTAGGTATAAAAGTGAGTGCATGAGGGTCTGAGTTGTTCTGAGAGTGGATGTGTGAAAGGTCTGAGTGGATCTGTGAGTGGGTGCATCAGTGTCTGGGTCTATGAGTGGGTATGTGAGGGTCTGAGTGGGTCTGTGAGTGGGTGCATCAGTGTCTGAGTGGGTCTGTGAGTGGATGTGTGATGGTCTGAGTGTGGATGTGTGATATCTGAGTGGATCTGTAAGTGGGAGTGTCAGTGTTTTAGTGGGTGTATGAGGATCTGAGTGGATGGTTGGGTGTGTGAGTGTGGGTCTGTTAGTGGGTGTGTACGTGTCTGAGTGGGTGTGTGAGGATCTGATTAGGTCTGTGAGTGGGTGCATGAGGGTCTGAATGGGTCTGAGTGGGTGCATCAGTGTCTGTGTACATGAGGGTCTTAGAGTCTGTCAGTGGGTGCATGAGGGTCTGAGTGCATCTGTGAGTGGGTGCATCAGTGTCTGAGTGCTTGTGTGAGTGGGTGCATGAGGGTCTGAGAGTGGATGTGTGAAAGGTCTGAGTGGATCTGTGAGTGGGTGCATCAGTGTCTGGGTCTGTGAGTGGGTCTGTGAGTGGGTGCATCAGTGTCTGAGTGGGTCTGTGCATAAGGGTCTGAGTGGGTCTGTGAGTGGATGTGTGATGGTCTAAGTGGGTCTGAGTGTGGATGTGTGATGTCTGAGTGGATCTGTAAGTGGGAGTGTCAGTGTTTTAGTGGGTGTATGAGGATCTGAGTGGGTGGGTGGGTGTGTGAGTGTGGGTCTGTTAGTGGGTGTGTAAGTGTCTGAGTGGGTGTGTGAGGATCTGAGTAGGTCTGTGAGTGGGTGCATGAGGGCCGGAATGGGTCTGAGTGGGTGCATCAGTGTCTGGGTACATGAGGGTCTTAGAGTTTGTCAGTGGGTGCATGAGGGTCTGAGTGCATCTGTGAGTGGGTGCATCAGTGTCTGAGTGCTTGTGCGAGTGGGTGCATGAGGGTCTGAGTGGGTCTGTTCGTGAACAAATTGGTGTATGAATGAGTTTGTGAATGTTTTTCCTATTTGTTTTTTGCCGATATTCACGAATTCGTAGCAAGGTTACATGGGGGTTTGCTCTGAGCATCGCGGCATATTCATGAATATTGCTTGTTGTTTAAAAACATAATTATAAGGTCATAATTTCACCCTCAGAGACCCCTATATCACAGCCTTGGGGTCCAGGAAGCTCCACCCTGACCTCCTATACCACTTTTCTTTTTCTTTTGCAGCCCCGGGGACCGTGTCCCGTTACCTAGAATGGTAGCCGCAACTTTCTGGTCAGGTTGCAGCTAGCCAATCACAGCATTCCTGTTAGTGCGTTCATTCGCAAATACACCGCAATCACCGTGAAAATGTTGCGACGGACCCACAGCCCTAGAAAAAAAAATATTTCCCCTTTAATATCTCAAAAAATATTGAACCGATTTACGCCAAATAATAAAAAGTGTACTCTGCGTACCAAAGCCTACCTTTCTGCCAAATTTGGTGTAATTCCGTCCAGCGGTTCAGGCTGTACTCCTGTTCAAAACTCCTATGGGAACTAACATCGGAAACGCACGATGAATCACACCAGCATTTTTCATGTGCAACAAAAATCACCAGCAGAATTTGTTTGGGAAAATTATGTGAAGATTTGTCACAGGACACCAAAGACAGGCAAGTCAAAACATGCTTTTTCTAAGGAAACCTGGTCCTGACTATAACTCCCTGCTGGTCACTGCCGTGTGGTGGGGTGCCTTGAAGCTGCGCCCCGTCGCCACAGTTTTTTTTCGGTGTCCTTAGGCGGAGATACCGGTCTTACAAATTCCCACATAGTGTGCATTTGGGCGAAGTTTGAGCCTGCTGCCAGCCCCCTGCTGCAGGACTCCACAGTGGACTGTGTTTCTTGGCCGGGCTTTGCCTGTGAATCTTTTTAGGTCCTAAGAACATTCTCTCATTTAAAGTTATGTTTTTTCAAGGAGCTGTAGATCATATAGAATGCTCATAAAACACCTTCGTCGACGTGTGTTTTTTGCTTTTGTTCTATTTTTTTGTTTTAGCTTCTAGAACTTCTTTCTTCTCCCCGTAGATTAGGCTCTTAGAAGTGATATTTGGAGGCGCGCGCAGTTGGGCGGCCCCGGGGACGCGGCGCTAAAGATAGCGCCGAGTGTGTGGCTGAGGGAGGCCGGGTCCGCGCCTCATCCATCTTCGGGAAGTGTGAATCTGGGCCAGGAGCAGCCTAAAAATACACAGGGGCCGAGTGGGGGTGCATGGGAGAATGTGTGGAAGGGCGACGTGGCTGGAGGATGTATGTGCGCACACACAGGAGTACACATGGCGAGGGCGGGCAAGGGCCGGAGGGGTGTGCATGCATGAGACAATACATGGCGAGGGCGGGAAAGGACCGGAGGGGTGTGCGTGCATGAGACAATACATGGCGAGGGCGGTAAAGGACCGGAGGGGTGTGCATGCATGAGACAATACATGGCGAGGGCGGTAAAGGACCGGAGGGGTGTGCGTGCACAGGAGAATGTACATGGTAAGGACCGAAGGATGTATGTGTGCACATGAGAATATACATGCTAAGGACCGAAGGATGTATGTGTGCACAGGAGAATGTACATGGTAAGGACCGAAGGATGTATGTGCGCACAGGAGAATATACAGGTTAAGGACCGAAGGATGTATGTGCGCACAGGAGAATGTATGGTAAGAGAGAAATGGACCGAAGGATGTATGTGTGCACACGAGAATATACGTGCAAGGACCGAAGGATGTATGTGTGCACAGGAGAATGTATGGAACGAGAAATGGACCGAAGGGTGTATGTGTGCACAGGAGAATGTATGGAACGAGAAATGGACCGAAGGGTGTATGTGTGCACAGGAGAACATACATGCTAAGGACCGAAGGATGTATGTGCGTACAGGAGAATATACATGGCAAGGACAGAAGGATGTATGTGTGCACAGGAGAATATACATGCTAAGGACCGACGGGTGTATGTATGCACAGGAGAATATAGATGGCAAGGACCGGAGGATGTATGTGCGCACAGGAAAATATACATGTTAAGGACCGAAGGATGTATGTGTGCACAGGAGAATATACATGGTAAGAGCGGAAATGGACTGAAGGATGTATGTGTGCACAGGAGAATACATGGCAAGGCCGGAAATGGACTGAAGGGAGTGTGTATGCACAGGAGAATGTACATGGTAAGGACCGAAGTTTGTACGTGTGCACCGGAGAAAACATGGTAAACCGGGAAATGGACCCGAGGATCTATGTGTGCATACGATGTGTGCATAGGAGAGTACATGGTAAGAGCGGAAATGGATGATGGATGTAGTGTGCACAGGGGAGTACATGGTGAGGACGGTATATTGACTTCAGTGCCCGGCAATTTGTGTCCAGTGAAAGAAGTGTCCTGTCTGTCTCTGTACATTGAGGTCACTCCCTGGCAGTGCCTGTACATTGAGGTGTCACTCTGGCAGTTTCTGTACATTGAGGTCATTCTCTGGCAGTGCCTGTACATTAAGGTCACTCCCCGGCAGTGGCTATAGATTGAAGTCAGTGTTTGGTAGTTTCAGTACATTGAGGTCACTACCTGGCAGTTTCTGTACATTGAGGTCACTCCCTGGCAGTGCTTGTACATTGAAGTCACTGCCCGGCAGTGGCTATAGATTGAAGTCAGTGATTGGTAGTTTCTGTACATTGCGGTCACTCCCCGGCACTGCCCAGTGCTTAATTTGTGCTTGTTGTTTCCGATGCGGAGAACCGACACTTATTTTTGAGAGCGGCACTTATTTTTGAGGGCTGCGGCTTATTCTTCTGCCTCAAGCATTTACTGCGAGCAAAAGACACATATGAGAAAGAGGGAGGAAGAGAAAAACGAAAAAGCGTCACAAAGGGAGAAAGTAGCAAGCTGCGAGAGTGAGCTGAAGGGGCAGGGAGTGGCTGTAAATGGATTAAAGAGACCCGAGATGGCTTCAGGATTACGCCGCCTCAGTATCCTGTACTTGCACATTTAATTGCAGCAGCCGTGTTTTTAAGAGGAGGGCATTGGGCACCGGCACCTTTTCATTTACAAATTAAGAACTGTGCCTGTACATTGAGGCCACTCCCCAGCAGTGGCTATAGATTGAAGTCACTCCCTGGTTGTGCCTGTACATTGAGGTCAGTCCCTGGCAGTGCCTGTACATTGAGGTCACTCCCTTGTAGTTTCTTTACATTGAGGGCACTCCCTGGCAGTGCCTGTACATTAAGGGCACTCCCTGGCAGTGCCTGCACATTAAGGGCACTCCCCGGCAGTGGCTATAGATTTGAAGTCAGTGACTGGCAGTTTCTGTACATTGAGGTCACCCCTGGCAGTTTCAGTACATTGAGGCCACTCCCTGGCAGTGCCTGTACATTGAGGTCACTCCCTGGCAGTGCCTGTACATTGAGGTCACTCCCTTGCAGTTTCAGTACATTGAGGTCACTCCCTGGCAGTGCCTGTACATTGAGGTCACTCCCTGGCAGTGCCTGTACATTGAGGTCACTCCCTTGCAGTTTCTGTACATTGAGGTCACTCCCTGGTAGTTTCAGTACTTTGAGGTTACTCCCCCGCAGTGGCTATAGATTTGAATTCAGTGACTGGCAGTTTCTGTACATTGAGGTCACTCCCTTGCAGTTTCTGTACATTGAGGTCACTCCCTGGTAATTTCTGTACTTTGAGGTCACTCCCTGGCAGTGCCTGTACATTGAGGTCACTCCCTGGCAGTGCCTGTACATTGAGGTGACTCCCTGTCAGTGCATGTACATTAAGGGCATTCCCCGGCAGTGGCTATAGATTTGAAGTCAGTGACTTGTAGTTTCAGTACATTGAGGCCACTCCCTGGCAGTTTCAGTACATTGAGGCCACTCCCTGGCAGTGCCTGTACATTGAGGCCACTCCCTGGCAGTGCCTGTACATTGAGGGCACTCCCTGGCAGTGCCTGTACATTGAGGCCACTCCCTGGCAGTGCCTGTACATTGAGGCCACTCCCTGGCAGTGCCTGTACATTGAGGTCACTCCCTTGCAGTTTCAGTACATTGAGGTCACTCCCTTGCAGTTTCAGTATATTGAGGCCACTCCCTGGCAGTTTCAGTACATTGAGACCACTCCCTGGCAGTGCCTGTACATTGAGGTCACTCCCTTGCAATTTCTGTACATTGAGGTCACTCCCTGGTAATTTCTGTACTTTGAGGTCACTCCCTGGCAGTGCCTGTACATTGAGGTCACTCCCTGGCAGTGCCTGTACATTGAGGGCACTCCCCGGCAGTGCCTGTAGATTGAGGCCACTCCCTGGCGGTGCCTGTACATTGAGGTCACTCCCTTGCAGTTTCTGTACATTGAGATCACTCCCTGGTAGTTTCAGTACTTTGAGGTCACTCCCTGGCAGTGCCTGTACATTGAGGTCACTCCCTGGCAGTGCCTGTACATTGAGGTCACTCCCTGGCAGTGCCTGTACATTGAGGTCACTCCCCGGCAGTGGCTATAGATTTGAAGTCAGTGACTGGCAGTTTCTGTACATTGAGGTCACTCCCTTGCAGTTTCTGTACATTGAGGTCACTCCCTGGCAATGCCTGTACATTAAGGGCACTCCCCGGCAGTGGCTATAGATTTGAAGTCAGTGACTGGCAGTTTCTGTACATTGAGGTTACTACCTGGCAGTGCCTGTACATTGAGGTTACTCCCTGGCAGTGCCTGTACATTGAGGTCACTCCCTTGCAGTTTCAGTACATTGAGGTCACTCCCTGGCAGTGCCTGTACATTGAGGTCACTCCCTGGCAGTGCCTGTACATTGAGGTCACTCCCTTGCAGTTTCTGTACATTGAGGTCACTCCCTGGTAGTTTCAGTACTTTGAGGTTACTCCCCCGCAGTGGCTATAGATTTGAAGTCAGTGACTGGCAGTTTCTGTACATTGAGGTCACTCCCTTGCAGTTTCTGTACATTGAGGTCACTCCCTGGTAATTTCTGTACTTTGAGGTCACTCCCTGACAGTGCCTGTACATTGAGGTCACTCCCTGGCAGTGCCTGTACATTAAGGGCACTCCCCGGCAGTGCCTGTACATTGAGGCCACTCCCCGGCGGTGCCTGTACATTGAGATCACTCCCTGGCAGTTTCAGTACTTTGAGGTCACTCCCTGGCAGTGCCTGTACATTGAGGTCACTCCCTGGCAGTGCCTGTACATTAAGGGCACTCCCCGGCGGTGCCTGTACATTGAGATCACTCCCTGGCAGTTTCAGTACTTTGAGGTCACTCCCTGGCAGTGCCTGTACATTAAGGGCACTCCCCGGCAGTGCCTGTACATTGAGGCCACTCCCCGGCGGTGCCTGTACATTGAGATCACTCCCTGGCAGTTTCAGTACTTTGAGGTCACTCCCCGGCAGTGGCTATAGATTGAAGTCACTCCCCGGCAGTGCCTCTACCCCGACGCCCCCTCCAGACGCCGTCTGCACATTGACCCGGGCACTAAGCTGCTGCACCGAGCCGGCCTCGACTCAAGGCACATCAATATTGCAGCTGGATGAGGTGAAATCTTAATTTAACTCGGAAAATCAATCTGTCAGCCGGGTGATTCCTGCTGGGAGGGGGAGGGGCTCCTGCATTTTTAACAAACGGTTTTAATCACAGTAGCTCGGGCTGCCCCCCCCCTTCCCCTGATGACCCTGTGAGAGAGGGGCGCGGGCCCGCTGAAGCCCACTGACCTCAATGGAGTCTCATCCTGGCCTCGTGCACACACCTCTAACCTCCTCTAGCCCACTGGCCTCGTGCACACACCTCTAACATCCTCTAGCCCACTGGCCTCACGCACACACACCTCTAACCTCCTCTAGCCCACTGGCCTCGTGCACACACCTCTAACATCCTCTAGCCCGCTGGCCTCACGCACACACACCGCTAGCCTCGTGCACACACCTCTAACCTCCTCTAGCCCACTGGCCTCGTGCACACACCTCTAACATCCTCTAGCCCGCTGGCCTCGTGCACACACCTCTAACATCCTCTAGCCCGCTGGCCTCACGCACACACACCGCTAGCCTCGTGCACACACCTCTAACCTCCTCTAGCCCACTGGCCTCACGCGCACACACCTCTAACCTCCTCTAGCCCGCTGGCCTCGTGCACACACCTCTAACCTCCTCTAGCCCGCTGGCCTCGTGCACACACCGCTGGTCTCGTGCACACACCTCTAACCTCCTCTAGCCCGCTGGCCTCGTGCACACACCTCTAACCTCCTCTAGCCCGCTGGCCTCGCACACACACCGCTAGCCTCGCGCACACACCTCTAACCTCCTCTAGCCCACTGGCCTCGCGCACACACCTCTAACCTCCTCTAGTCCACTGGCCTCACGCGCACACACCGCTAGCCTCGCGCACACACCTCTAACCTCCTCCAGCCCACTGGCCTCGCGCACACACCTCTAACCTCCTCTAGCCCACTGGCCTCGCGCACACACCTCTAACCTCCTCTAGTCCACTGGCCTCGTGCACACACCTCTAACCTCCTCTAGCCCACTGGCCTCGTGCACACACCTCTAACCTCCTCTAGCCCACTGGCCTCACGCGCACACACCCCTAACCTCCTCTAGCCCACTGGCCTCACGCACACACACCGCTAGCCTCGCGCACACACCTCTAACCTCCTCTAGCCCACTGGCCTCGTGCACACACCTCTAACCTCCTCTAGCCCACTGGCCTCACGCGCACACACCTCTAACCTCCTCTAGGCCACTGGCCTCACGCGCACACACCTCTAACCTCCTCTAGCCCACTGGCCTCACGCACACACACCGCTAGCCTCGCGCACACACCTCTAACCTCCTCTAGCCCACTGGCCTCACGCACACACACCGCTAGCCTCGCGCACACACCTCTAACCTCCTCTAGTCCACTGGCCTCGTGCACACACCTCTAACATCCTCTAGCCCGCTGGCCTCACGCACACACACCGCTAGCCTCGCGCACACACCTCTAACCTCCTCTAGCCCACTGGCCTCGTGCACACACCTCTAGCCCACTGGCCTCACGCGCACACACCTCTAACCTCCTCTAGCCCACTGGCCTCACGCGCACACACCTCTAACCTCCTCTAGCCCACTGGCCTCACGCGCACACACTGCTGGCTTCATGCACACACCACTGGCCTCGTGCACACACCTCTAACCTCCTCTAGCCCGCTGGTCTCGTGCACACACCGCTGGCCTCGTGCACACACCTCTAACCTCCTCTAGCCCGCTGGTCTCGTGCACACACCGCTGGCCTCGCGCACACACCTCTAACCTCCTCTAGCCCACTGGCCTCACGCGCACACACCTCTAACCTCCTCTAGCCTACTGGCCTCACGCGCACACACTGCTGGCTTCATGCACACACCACTGGCCTCGTGCACACACCTCTAACCTCCTCTAGCCCGCTGGTCTCGTGCACACACCGCTGGCCTCGTGCACACACCTCTAACCTCCTCTAGCCCGCTGGTCTCGTGCACACACCGCTGGCCTCGCGCACACACCTCTAACCTCCTCTAGCCCACTGGCCTCACGCGCACACACTGCTGGCTTCATGCACACACCACTGGCCTCGTGCACACACCTCTAACCTCCTCTAGCCCGCTGGCCTCGTGCGCACACCTCTAACCTCCTCTAGCCCGCTGGTCTCGTGCACACACCGCTGGCCTCGCGCACACACCTCTAACCTCCTCTAGCCCACTGGCCTCACGCGCACACACTGCTGGCTTCATGCACACACCGCTGCCCTCGCGCACACACCTCTAACCTCCTCTAGCCCACTGGCCTCATGCGCACACCGCTGGCCTCGTGCGCACACCTCTAGCCCACTGGCCTCACGCGCACACACTGCTGGCTTCACGCGCACACACTGCTGGCTTCATGCACACACCACTGGTCTCGTGCACACATCTCTAACCTCCTGTAGCCCACTGGCTTCACGCGCACACACCACTGGCCTCATGCACACACCTCTAACCTCCTCTTGCCCACTGGCCTTACGCGCACACCGCTGGTCTCGTGCACACACCTCTAACCTCCTCTAGCCCACTGGCCTCACGCACACACCGCTGGTCTCGTGCACACACCTCTAACCTCCTCTAGCCCACTGGCCTCACGCACACACCGCTGGTCTCGTGCACACACCTCTAACCTCCTCTAGCCCACTGGCCTCATGCGCACACCGCTGGCCTCGTGCACACACCTCTAGCCCACTGGCCTCACGCGCACACACTGCTGGCTTCACGCGCACACACTGCTGGCTTCATGCACACACCACTGGTCTCGTGCACACATCTCTAACCTCCTGTAGCCCACTGGCTTCATGCGCACACACCACTGGCCTCATGCACACACCTCTAACCTCCTCTTTCCCACTGGCCTTACGCGCACACTGCTGGTCTCGTGCACACACCTCTAACCTCCTCTAGCCCACTGGCCTCACGCACACACACCGCTGGTCTCGTGCACACACCGCTGGTCTCGTGCACACACCTCTAACCTCCTCTAGCCTACTGGCCTCACGCGCACACACTGCTGGCTTCATGCACACACCACTGGTCTCGTGCACACACCTTTAACCTCCTCTAGCCCACTAGCCTCGCGCGCACACACCACTGGCCTCGTGCACACACCTCTAACCTCCTCTAGCCCACTGGCCTCACGCGCACACCGCTGGTCTCGTGCACACACCTCTAACCTCCTAACCCACTGGCCTCACGCGCACACACCGCTGGCCTCACGCGCACACACCGCTGGCCTCGCGCTCACACCGCTGGCCTCGCGCTCACACCGCTGGCCTCGCGCACACACCGCTGGTCTTGTGCACACACCTCTAACCTCCTCTAGCCCGCTGGCCTCATGCGCACACACCGCTGGCCTTGTGCACACACCACTGGTCTTGTGCACACACCTCTAACCCCCTCTAGCCCACTGGCCTCACGCGCGCACACCACTGGTCTCGTGCACACACCACTGGCCTACTGCACACACCGCTGGTCTCCTGCACACACCTCTAACCTCCTCTAGCCTACTGGCCTCATGCACACACACTGCTGGCCTTGTGCGCACACCACTGGTCTCGTGCACACACCTCTAACCTCCTCTAGCCCACTGGCCGTACGCGCCCACGCCACTGGTCTCGTGCACACACCTCTAACCTCCTCTAGCCCACTGGCCTCGTGTGCATACCCCGCTGGCCTCGTGCGCACACCCCGCTGGCCTCGTGCGCACACCCCGCTGGCCTCGTGCGCACACCCCGCTGGCCTCGTGCGCACACCCCGCTGGCCTCATGCGCACACCCCGCTGGCCTCGTGCGCACACCCCGCTGGCCTCGTGCGCACACCCTGCTGGCGTCGTGCGCACACCCTGCTGGCCTCGTGCACACCCCGCTGGCCTCGTGCACACCCCGCTGGCCTCGTGCACACACCGCTGGCCTCGTGCACACACATCTAGCCTTGTGCATACACCACTGGCTTAGTGCACTCATCTCAAACCTCCTCAAGCCTCACCCACACACCACTGGCCTCTTGCACACACTGCAGACCTCTTGCACACACCACTGGCCTCTTGCACACACCGCAGACCTCTTGCACACACCGCTGGTCTCGTGCACACACCGCAGACCTCTTCTGGCCCACTAGCCTCACGCGCACACACAGCTGGCCTCGTGCACACACCTCTAACCTCCTTTAACCCACTGGCCTCACGCACACACACCGCTGGCCTTGCGCACACACCGCTGGTCTCGTGCAAACACCTCTAACCTCCTCTAGCCCACTGGCCTCGTGCGCACACACCGCTGGCCTTGTGCACACACCACTGGTCTTGTGCACACACCTCTAACTTCCTCTAGCCCACTGGTCTCACGTGTGCACACCACTGGTCTCACGCGCGCACACCACTGGTCTTGTGCACACACCGCTGGTCTCCTGCACACACTTCTAACCTCCTCTAGCCCACTGGCCTCATGCACACACACACCGCTGACCTCGTGCGCACACCACTGGTCTCGTGCACACACCTTGAACCTCCTCTAGCCGTACGCGCACACACCACTGGTCTCGTGCACACACCTCTAACCTCCTCTAGCCCACTGGCCTCACGCACACACATCGCTGGCCTCGTGCACACACATCTAGCCTCGTGCACACGCCACTAGCTTCGTGCACACACCTCGAACCTCCTCTAGCCTCACGCACACACCACTGGCCTCACGCACACACCACTGGCCTCACGCACACACCACTGGCCTCACGCACACACCACTGGCCTCGTGCACACACCACTGGCCTCGTGCCCACACCGCAGACCTCTTGCACACACCGCTGGCCTCGTGCACACTCTGCTGACCTCTTGCACATACCGCTGGCCGCGTGCACACACCTCTAACCTCACGCACTGGCCTTGTGCACACTCCTCTACCGCCTCCAGCCCGCTGGCCTCACGCACACACACCACTAGCCTCTTGCACACACCTCTAGCCCCCTCTAGCCTTGTGCACACACCACTAGCCACACCGCTGGCCTCGCACACACACCGCTGGCCTCGTACCAGTAGCTTAGTGCACACACTGCTGGCCTCGTGTGCACACACTGCTGGCCGCCTCCACACACCGCTGGCCTCGTGCACACACCTCTAACCTCACGCACACACCGCTGGCCTCGTGCATACACCTCTAGCCTTGTGCAAACACCACTGGCCTTGTGCACACACCTCTAACCTCACGCACACACCGCTGGCCTTGTGCACACACCTCTAGCCTTCTCTAGCCTTGTGCAAACACCACTGGCCTCGTGCACACACCACTAGCCTCGTACACACACCGCTGGCCGCGTACCAGTAGCTTAGTGCACACACCCCTGGCCTCGTGCACACACCCCTGGCCTCGTGCACACACCTCTAACCTCCTCTAGCCCACTGGCCTCACGCGCACACACCGCTGGCCTCGTGCACACGCCACTAGCTTCGTGCACACGCCACTAGCTTCGTGCACACGCCACTAGCTTCGTGCACACGCCACTAGCTTCGTGCACACACCTCGAACCTCCTCTAGCCTCACGCACACACCACTGGCCTCGTGCACACACCGCAGACCTCGTGCACACACCGCAGACCTCGTGCACATACCACTGGCCTCGTGCACACACCACTGGCCTCGTGCACACACCGCAGACCTCTTGCACACACCGCTGGCCTCGTGCACACTCTGCTGACCTCTTGCATATACCGCTGGCCGCGTGCACACACCTCTAACCTCACGCACTGGCCTTGTGCACACTCCTCTACCGCCTCCAGCCCGCTGGCCTCACGCACACACACCACTAGCCTCTTGCACACACCTCTAGCCTCCTCTAGCCTTGTGCACACACCACTGGCCACACCGCTGGCCTCGCACACACACCGCTGGCCTCGTACCAGTAGCTTAGTGCACACACTGCTGGCCGCCTCCACACACCGCTGGCCTCGTGCACACACCTCTAACCTCACGCACACACCGCTGGCCTCGTGCATACACCTCTAGCCTTGTGCAAACACCACTGGCCTTGTGCACACACCTCTAACCTCGTGCCCACACCTCTAGCCTTCTCTAGCCTTGTGCAAACACCACTGGCCTTGTGCACACACCACTAGCCTCGTACACACACCGCTGGCCTCGTACCAGTAGCTTAGTGCACACACCCCTGGCCTCGTGCACACACCCCTGGCCTCGTGCATACACCTCTAGCCTCGTGCACACACCCTTAGCCTCCTCTAGCATTGTGCACACACTGCTGGCCTCGTGCATACACTGCTGGCCTCGTGCACACACTGCTGACCTCTTGCACACACTGCTGACCTCTTGCACACACCGCTGGCCGCGTGCACACACCTCTAACCTCACGCACACACCACTGGCCTTGTGCACACACCTCTACCCTCCTCTAGCCCGCAGGCCTCGCGTACACACACCACTAGCCTCTTGCACACACCTCTAGCCTCCTCTAACCTTGTGCACACACGACTGGCCTCGCGCACACACCGCTGGCCTTGTACCAGTAGCTTAGTGCACACACTGCTGGCCTCGTGCACACACCGCTGGCCTCGTGCACACACCTCTAACCTCACACACACACACCGCTGGCCTCGCGCACACACCTCTAGCCTTCTCTAGCCTTGTGCAAACACCACTGGTCTCGTGAACACACCACTAGCCTCGTACACACACCGCTGGCCTCGTACCAGTAGCTTAGTACACACACCACTGGCCTCATGCACACATCCCTGTCCTCGTGCACACACCCCTGGCCTCATGCATAAACCTCTGGCCTCCTCTAACCTTGTGCACACACCACTGGCCTCATTCCACACCGCTGGCCCCGCGCACACACCGCTGGCCTTGTACCAGTAGCTTAGTGCACACACCGCTGGCCTCGTGCACACACCGCTGGCCTCGTGCACACACCGCTGGCCTCGTGCACACACCGCTGGCCTCGTGCACACACCGCTGGCCTCGTGCACACACCACTAGCCTCGTACACACACCGCTGGCCTCGTACCAGTAGCTTAGTGCACACCCCCCTGGCCTCGTGCATACACCTCTAGCCTCATGCACACATCCTTAGCCTCCTCTATATCGTGCACACACCACTGGCCTCGTGCACACACCACTGGCCTCGTGCACACACCACTGGCCTCGTGCACACACCTCTAGCCTCGTGCACACACCGAAGCTTGCGAACACCACTGACCTCGTGCACACACCACTGGCCTCGTCCACACGCCCCTGGCCTCGTGAACACACCACTGGCCTTGTGAACACACCATTGGCCTCATACTGCTGGCCTCGTTCACCCACTGCTGGCCTCGTTCACCCACTGCTGGCCTCGTTCACCCACTGCTGGCCTCGTTCACCCACTGCTGGCCTCGTTCACCCACTGCTGGCCTCGTTCACCCACTGCTGGCCTCGTTCACCCACTGCTGGCCTCGTTCACACACTGCTGACCTCGTTCACACACTGCTGGCCTCGTTCACACACTGCTGGCCTCGTTCACACACTGCTGGCCTCGTTCACACACTGCTGGCCTCGTTCACACACTGCTGGCCTCGTTCACACACCGTTGGCCTCGTTCACACACCTCTAACCTCACGCACACACCACTGACCTTGTGCACACACCTCTAACTACACGCACACACAACTGGCCTAATGCACACAATGCTGGCCTCATACACACACCTCTAGCTTTGTGTATAAACCATTTGCCTCGTGCACACAACACTGGGAGTGTACCCATGCACACATTGCTGGCCTCGTACCACTGGCCTCGTGCTCACACTGCTGGCTTTGTGCACACACCACTAGCCTGCCTCGTGCACACACACACTGGCTTTGTGCACACACCACTGGCCTCGTACCATTGGCCTCATGCACACACCACTGGCCTCATGCACACACCGCTGGCCTTGTGCATAAACCATTGGCCTCGTGCACACACCACTGGCATTGGCCCCGTGCACACACTGTTGGCCACACGCACACATCACTGGCCTCGTTCACTCTACTGGCTTCGTACCTCTGGCCTCGTGCTCACAGTGCTGGCTTTATGCACACACCACTAGCCTCCTACACACACTGCTGGCCTTGTGCACACACAATGGCTTTGTGCACACACCACTGGCCTCGTGCACCCACCACTGGCCTCGTGCACCCACCACTAGCCTCATACACACACTGCTGGCCTTGTGCACACACAATGGCTTTGTGCACACACCACTGGCCTCGTGCACACACCACTAGCCTCATACACACACTGCTGGCCTTGTGCACACACAATGGCTTTGCGCACCCACCAATGGCCTCGTGCACACACCACTGGCCTCCCGCACACAGTATTTGCCTCGCGCACAAACCATTGGCCTTGTGCATAAACCATTGGCCTAGTGCACACACAACACTGGCACTGGGCTCACGCACACACCGCTGGTCTCGTGCACTAACCGCTGGCCTCATGCATACACTGCTGGCCTTTTGCGCACACCGCTGGCCTCAGCCACACACTATTAGCCTATTAGCCAGTAGGTCAGTCTTGTTTCGGTGTATGCGTTTGTCGTGTGAAGTTGAAGGCACACGAGAGGGTGGGGTAGTACGCTTTGTGAAGCCCAGGATTTTCATTCCTGACAGTAACTGCATAGGCCACACCCCTCATAAAGAACTAGTTCCACTTATTTGATCACCCCCTTTTTTTTTATAGAGACACCCACCTTTTCATCCACTTATAGCACTAAACACCTAATCTGCTGTTTTATAGTTGGGATCCCTGTATTTAAATATCCTACATACATACATGAAAAGAATCCTTGTACACTACTCCGATGGCCGGCCAGGGTTGGAGCCGTTTCCCAGGATGTACTGCTGTTTCCCGAGATCCTTCAGCTCTGCAGACGCTTTTAAATTCTAGAAAAGTGCCTCTTGTGTGGCTTGTGCACCACTGCTTAGCTCACCCCAAAGCTTTTTCCATAACACTACTTTTAACCAAAAGGATAAACTGGTGTTTTGCAGCTTATCGGTGTCCTCTTATAATGAGACGTTGATTTGACCTCTGCTGTAAATATGCCCTTTTTGACCTCGATGGCCAATGTGCATTGTCCTTTGTCTCTTTTCACTTCGTCTTCTGGGTCGTTCATTAGGAGGTTTCTCTTCAGTCTGTTGGCAGATTCTGTTATTCACTCCAAGCCAGTGCTTAGTTTCCTCTTCCGACCTTGACTCGGAGCACGAGAGAAAAACACAAAAGAGGGAAAGAAGGAAGAAGAGAAAGACGGATAAACAGTGACAGAGGGAGAAGGCTTGGGTGATAAAGGACCTGCATGAGTGAGGTAAAGAGGCGGGAGCGTCTGCTGGTGGATTAAAGAGGCACGAGGTGGAATCAAGACAAAACCGCTTTGGTATTTTGCACCTTCGACAAAGCAAAACTTTGGGACCTGGCACTTGTTCTTTTACAAAATATTCACACCTCCAGACCAACAGATGCTGTCCATTGTGGCTTTACACAGGAGCAGGGGGGCCCGAGCCCTTCATTTGAACCCCAGTACCCCAGTATTTGAAGCTGAGATAGTTTTCACATTCCTGTTAAGCCCTGAGAGTTCATCTCCAACAGCGCGTTGGCCGGACAGCGAGGGCAGCGTCATTGAAAGCAACACCCCATCAGCCAGGGTTTCAGGCTCCTGGTCCCAGTAAGTCCGCCATCACATCCTAGGGACTGCCAACTCCGGGAATTCCAAAACATGTGAGGAACATGACAAATAATACCGTACTGTAAGTACAGCACCAACACCATGACAAATAATACCGTACTGTAAGTACAGCACCAACACCACACAACCAACTGCACGATGACCAGATCCTCTCCATCATTCAGGGAGTGGCCTAACCCAAACATATTGAACAATGTCCCAGTGAAAGTCATGTGCATCACTAGTGAGATGTTCTACTGCGCTCTCCTGAACTATTCTCTCAAACCTGGCAAATGTGCAAAGGGCGCAACAAACGTTCCCACCGCTGTGATGTTCAAACACCACCCGCACAAGGCCTGAAGCCACCTCTCATGAATAATAGTGTTGGGTAAAGGGGCCCAGCACTGATTCTACAGCAGCTGTGTTTTTGCCTTCTGTGGACCCCCGCGGAATCACTACTGGACTTCAGGGAAGCTGGAGACCCCCGGCCTAAGCAATTTCTATGATTTTAACCTTCAAACAATACACAAAGAAGCAAAAGAAACCCCAAAAAACAGTTTACGCCAAATAAATACCCAAATACTGAAATAGTTTATTTCACAGACAGATATAGAAGAAAGTTTAACATTTTCAAATTTGCTTCTTCATTTGTATATATTTTCTTCATTTTAATGTATTAATTGTAATATTTATTAATTTTGTAACACAGTTGCGACCACCTGAGTAGGCCTTGAGGAACCCCAGGGGTCCTTGGACCACAGGTTAAAGACCACTGTTCTAGAGAATCCAGATAAGCGTGGCCTTTCCATTCCTAACAAAAAGAGCAAAGATGACGATGTCCCCCAGCTTTATGTCAAATGCACCCCCCCACCCAATGAGGTAAACATCCATTCAAGACTAGACCACTATTCCTGAAATCAAGATAGCCGGATGGAGAGACCTGACCCCGACTGGAAGTAACAACCTCCGCGCACCTGACAGTCCTAATACATGTGGCCTACAAAGGTGCCTCGTGAGTAGGCGCCCAGCCATCGAGGTCGCCTGATCTGTGAGCCAGCAGAACACCGTTTCCAACCCCAGCTGACAGCTAGAGGCCCCGTAATGTATAAATGAGGTCAGTGGCTGGTTAAAGGTACCCGAGCATCTCTTCATAGCCCAGTAATTTGCATCAGAGTCTGTTGTAAAGACTCTGAGATGATGTTCCTGCAGGGGAGCCTCAAAGTCTGTTGGGTGGTCTTGCACATCGCTTGACTATTGACTAGTGGCATCCAGTGCCCCATGTTGCCCTCTTGCACCTCGTTTAACATCTGTTGGCCATTGGTGAGATTGTTGCATGCTTATGGGCCGGTGCTTTTTGTGACGTGAAGCTCTTGGGTTGCCCTTGGCACCTGCCTTCGCATGTGTGATGTGGATTTCTCTTCTCAAACCTAATTGATGAATACGCCTGTCCCGCAGTCGCGCCGGATCTCGTTACCCAGCTAGGCTCCTTCCAGGCTGCGCGTCCAGGACCTTCCGTGAGGACAACGAGCCAGGAACCGCTTTAGCTTTCTGGTCATGTCTTCTAGCTCCTCGCCTCAGCTTTCATTCTCATGAATGACTGTAGCCAATTTCACAGCCACTTGTAGTAAATTTCACAGAACGAATGCGGGTAAGTGGCATTTTAATGAACAATTACAGGCAGGGAGGTCTCAGTGAAGGACATCTATATATCCCTTCAGCCCCTTCCGGGGTCGGTGTGCAGGGCATGATGGGATCCCTGCATTCTTCCATATAGTTAAATATATACATATTTTTAAATATATACATATTGTTAAACATATACATATTTTTAACTATATGCATATTGGTAATTATGTACATTTCTACATAGGGCCAGCACTACTACTTCTATTGATAACCAAGGTTAAAAAAAATCACTCAACATGTTTGAAACACGCCTCAGAGACTCATGCGTGACCGCGAAACCTTTTCTACGTAGAACACTCAAAATACAACACCATACCAAGCATACATAACAAAAGGAGAAGGAACCTTCTGACTGCATATGTTGAGGCTCCTATAAGGAACATGCATGCGTTTGTCCTTTGCACATGAGCTGCTTTGGGAAAATGTGAGCACCTTGAAATGGAAAATAGGTGAGAAAACTACCAAGACATAGAGGGAGCTCAAAAAGGGCATTAAAAGGCAGCATGTGCAGCACCCTCTGTTATTTGTCCTTATAGACCTGGATCCCATGGACTGTGCAGCTGCTATTAACAGCCTACATTCTGAAACCAGGACTCTCATGATGGTGTTTGTGGGCAGGATGATTTCAGATATTTCAGCCCAGTGTTTCATTTGTTAGAAAATAAACACTGGGCCCAAAGTTTTTCTTAGGAGCCTGTGCTCCTGAATGCTGATGTTGCTGAATGTTTAAGGCTGCCCGGTCTTGATTCCATCTCATGTTTCTTTCTTCCATACCCCACATTTCCTTTCTCTATCTCATGAATACAGAGGCTGCTTGGTCTTGATTCCATCTCATGCCTCTTTCTTCCACTACCCTACACTTCCTGTCTTTATCTCATGAATACCAAGGCTGCCCAGTCTGCTCTTGGTTCCATCTCATGACTCTTTGTTCCACCTTCCTACACTTCCTGTCTCTATCTCATGAATACCGAGGCTGCCTGGTCTTGATTCCATCTCATGCCTCTTCCACTACTCTACACTTCCTGTCTTTATCTCATGAATACCAAGGCTGCCCAGTCTGGTCTTGGTTCCATCTCATGCCTCTTTGTTCCACCTTCCTACACTTCCTGTCTCTATCTCATGAGTACCGAGGCTGCCTGGTCTTGATTCCATCTCATGCCTCTTTCTTCCACTTGCCTACATTTCCTGTCTGTTTATTGCATGAATCATGGGGCTACCTGGTCTTGATTCCAGTTCACACTTCTTTCTTCCGCCACTTAAACTTCCTGTCTATTTATATTACTCCAGTGGATTCATTTTCATCCTTCCTTATCACTTTTTCACTGTTTCTGTTGTTCTATTCCTCCTCATTTCTCCCATTTCTGCTACTCTTGGTCAAAGTCCGATCTTGAACCTTGAGTGTGGGGGAAGGGGGTATCTTTCAATAGTCCACAGCTGCAGTAGCACCGGGGCCCACTGTATCCCAGTGATATATTTTTACTAAACCAGGAGCTTAGGGGGGCAGAGTTTCTTCCTGGCATGCAGAATGGTCCATGACACATGTGCTATGCCACTGGTGCTTGTGCCCAGAACCTGCCATCTCCAGCACAACGTAAGCAGTGGCCATCAGAGACCATTTCAGACATCCAAGGTCCCTAATGGTTTTAGAGCTCGATGTCCCAGCAGTTTCAGAACTTTCTCTTCTGAATGTTTCCTCAATGTGAAGTCCAACATGGTTTGATCCATCTAAGCCATGGATGATTACAGATGTTTGAAGTCCTGGTCTGAGACTTCTGAGTTTCTCAGGCGCTTTCAGACACCCTGGTCCCATAGAGTTTTCGACATCAGAGCAGTTGTGTGATGTCAGACACCAGAGGTTCCAGCTGCGTATAGGCGTGTGAGATTACAAACAACCAAGATGTCTGAGGTTGTGGGTGGGTTCAAAAGTTTTGATATCCTGGAGATTGACGTCGCAGATCTGTAAGGTTTTAGATATTAAGTCCTGTTTGTTTTGTATGCCTGTGTTTTTGGATGGTTCCCGGGTGGTAGGTACTCACAGTTCCAGATGTTTCAGGTCCTGTTATGGTTTTAAATCTCTGCAGTCCACTGGGTGGCCTTCCATTGCTTCATGCTGAATTCCGCCAAATAGAGGTTAAGTACATACCCCTGTATTACTCACTCGTATCACTACCTCTCCCCATCCTCTTCCCTTTGACAAACTAAGTGCTTTGTCCTCACCCAAAAACATCAGTACCCTCTTCAGCCCTGAGCGAGCCTACGCTCCTTCTCATCTTATCCACTGCAAAACGTGCCTAATCGCACATCCGTGACACACATAGAATCTGACAGTATGGGCCCTTCACTTCAACCACGATGGCTATGAATCCACCTTCAACACTGCTGCCATCTCCTTAACAAAATCACCAACTTTAGTGCAGGCCTACTCTACTCTGACCACCCACCTCCCACTTTTCTGCAAAGCAGGCTGGCACCCAGCTGATCTCTTTCAAAGTTTGCACCCTCACCTTCGAGTTAATCCATAGACTTTCACCTCGCTCCTTCACCGACTGCATCCTTCTGGGGGCTACCACTCGCCCAGCGACCATCCTTATGTGCAACACTCTTGTTGCAAGCACTCACCGTTGCACCATTAACATTGGAACACCCCCACCTGGGACCTGTGGGCACTGCCTACCTCACCAGGAATTCAGGAAGGCATGAGGGCTTGCCTCTTATCACAAGAGAACCTGCACCCTTGGTCAGTTGCTTAACCCATGAGCACAGCATGAACCCCTCTCCCCTCATGGACCTCTTGCATGGACTTCAGTTTACTTTATGCATGAAAGGACTGTGCCATCTACCACCAGCTTATCCTAACTTGTATGCCTATTGATTTTTAGACCCCCTCTCGATCAGCTTCTCAGGTATCCTTGCCACCAAGGTGTCATTTACCCAGGCCAACTAAATATTGTAAAGCGTTTCCAGTTCAGACTCTTTCTGCAAGATAGTATGAATACAACAAGTATTTGCAATGCAATGGGTCTCGCATTTGCTCGAGTTAGAGCTTTAGGCAGAGCTGTAAACTCCGAACTGGACTTTTCTTGCCACATAAAATGAAAAGCAATACAATTTCACATAAGGGAGACAATTTATATTTAATGCGCCATGCCATGAGCATGAAGGAGACTAATGAGAACAAAATGACCTTTACCTAGTAGTAAAATGACCTTTACATAGTAATAAAAAATAATCGAGCGAGATTGCGCTGTGCAAAACCTTGAATTCGCTAAGGTGCGCTAGGATAAACAATAGATTTAAAGTGGTAGTCATGAAAAGTGCTTGATTACTGCCCAGTGAGATCGTGCTGCCTACGAAATAAAAAGAAAAAGTAGTCCAGAAACCATATGGAAAACATGGAGCCTCGTATGTTTTCAGTAGTTGGCCGGTGCGCTCAAGGAGGGCTAAACACCGGAAAAGGCACATTAAGCCTCTGCTCTCCCCAGAGTTCATTGTTGCCTGAAAACTGCTGGATGTACAAGGACCTCTGCAGTGCTTTTAAAACTGCTGCACTGCTACAAAATCAGCCCCACCCCACTTCCAGCCTCCCGGGGAAACCCCCGATGCCCGGTCCGTCCAGTCCGGCCTTGCAGAGGCGTAGATGGTTACACGTGTGAGCGGCTTCCATAAATCTGCACAACGTGTGCCACGCGCTGGTGCTGTCCCCACCCTCGTTCACGCGCCGTGTGTGTCCAGCTTCTCCAATCAAACTCAGCGTAACTTTGCACCGGGACCTCCTTCTGCAGCTGGGGCCGCCCCGCGCGCGCCCGGTGTCAGCAGCGCGTGAGCTCTGCGCCCGGGCCAAACACTGATGCTTTATTTAGCCGCAGGAAGTGTCCGTCTCCCGTTTCAACTCGCAAAAGAATGTCTTAGTCAGCCTCGTGGAGCCATTAGTTTGTGTAACAAGTGTTATTTATAGGATGCTGGGGTAGGACGGTGCCCCGGTCAGCGGTGCTGGAGGAGTTTTTAGAGTGGGGGGGCTGGACAATGACGTCCCCTCACTAAAGACCGAAGAGGAATGTGAGACATCAATGAAAGGTTCCGCTCATTTCCCCTCTGAAGTCTTTCAGTTTTTGGGGGTGCTGCACCGCGCCCTTTGAGTTTCAGCACCAATATATATATTTTCATTCATTGGGTTGGGAGACTCCCCATTTCTGTGCCAAAAACGACTTTGTTTTAGGAGGCTTCTCCCTAAAACTGCCTCTACTCTTCAATGTCATTCAATGGGGAAAATAGATCCCCCTAATTATTATTTATTTTAATCTCTCACTTTCCAATTTTAACATGTTGGCATGTATAATTTATATATCTGTATGTATTTTGTATACCGTGTTAGTGAAAACAGCTGGCTCACTAAACCTTTGGCACTTGAAACAAGTGTAGTAAATAAACCCCAATGTACACTGATTGCTGGAGTGCAGAAGTCAGGTGCCATGTTCTAATCACAGCCTTTCTGGACCAAAGTGCTGCTGAGAGCCTCCCGGGTCTCATTCTAAAATCACTTTTAAAAAAATCAGCCAATTGTGGCCATGCACACAGGGCCTGGACAGGGTGCCTCCATCCACACCGCCGTGCACTCTGGTCATGGTGAAAACTCAACATGGTATCAACTATCTGCTGAGATCATCTCCGTTTAATATGCTGCTAGTTACCTTTGTTGAGGAAGTGGCGGGTACCGTGAGCCACTCGAGGCTTTACCCCATCTGATTTGTCGCCTCTCTCCACACTCAGCTATAGTAATGCATAGTAAATTACACCGTGCATATAGGATGTAAGATGCTTTCCTACCAGTAATTTCTGCTCAGCTGTAAGGTACTGAGTCCATTTTCATAACCACAGAAATCCGTTTGAATAAAGCACGCAGACCAATCGGATCAGTCGCGTTTACTTACGCTGCGTTCTGCCACATCTCTCACACATTAACAATAACAGTGCTCATCAATCAATCAATCAATCAATCAAGGATTTGTAAAGCGCAGCTAATCACTCGCAGGGTCTCAAAGCTCATAGTACTATAGACGGCTGCCGAGGGCTGTCCTGTTAATATATGCCCTCTCCCAGAACAACTATTCAGAGCCGCATGCCAAGGCCTTTTAAGGTACCGTTTAACCCCATGCATAAGAGAGCTGGCATTAGAACACTCTGCCCAACTCGGTTAGACTGGTACAGCACTAAACCGGGAGAAACCGAAGGACAAGCATCCGAATGTTGAGGCAGCCGGTCCATAGCGTCCATTATTGGCCCCGAGCCACTCCACTGTCTTCAATGGATCTCTAAACCTTGCAATATTTACCTGTATAGCACACGTCTACCTGGCCCTCGGACGCAAGCCGTGAGGATGGATTGGTGATTGGTCACATGTAGCCCGCTTATATGGGTTTTTATTGTCGATGGTGGGAGGGCTCTTTCTAGAGATGCCTTCAGCTTCTTCCTGAATTGCAGGAGGGTCGGAGCAGTTCTGAGGTCAAAACAAAAGTGGTTCTGGTTCGTGGGAGCAAAGATAGAGCAGGCCCCCCTTGTGGCCTTCCTTCCTCTGCTTTGTTGTCCTCTAATGTGAAACGGACTGTCAGATGCTGTGCTACACCCTGTAACTCGCAACCGGGTATTCTCCTACCTGTTTTATGTTGTACTAAAGAATATAAACCACATATAGAGGTACAAAGCTGAAAGTATGTTATGGTTTATTTTTTTAAGTTTGTCTGCATTTATCCATATTTAATTTTGGCCATATTATTGGTACTTATCCATATTTATTTTGTATTTTGAGGGTAAATGAAATTGTAAAATGGTATATTTCCACATTTATTTAGCTGAAACACATCCCCTCATACTCTGATGCCTGTCGTATTTTAGCAAATTAAGTTGCCAATTTAACAAACCAGTACACCCACAGGTAAATATTACCATCATAGTATGAATATATGTCACCATTTGCCTGTATTTAAGGAAAACTCATCTTGTATTTTTTTCACTCCATATGCTATCTGTGTCTTCTGTTGTTGTCCTAGAATTCATGAAGAAAAGCGTAGGAAGCTGGCTCTCTATGTAGTGCGCTAACAAGAAGTACAAGTGGATCCCCAGTTGGCTGATAGAGGCAAAAGTAGATATGCTGTATTTTGTGGTAATGTAGGCGAGCAGTTAGGCTTACCAGATGGTAGTGCTAAGCATTTGTGGTACTCACAGAGGCAATAAATGAGACCCACTCGAAGAATAAATCTGAGACCAATTTAGAAAAAGAACGCTTCTTTTTATATATATTTTGAAACCAAGAACTTTGCGAAAGAGTAAGTACTGTTTTTGCATTTAAAAGTTATAGGTAAATAAAGAGTTCAAACCTGTGTGCTTTCACACACAATGCAATCCTATGGAGAGAAAAGTCAATAATGCATAAAGGGAAGTACAGTCAGTTTTGGGGGTTCACCTTCTAGAATTAGAGATGTAGGGGCCCAAGGTCCAAAGTACACCCAGCAGTTCGTTGGGAGCTAACCGAATTCCACTGGGAGCAGGGTGCTGGTGTGTTTCTAGCTGGGTGAGCTACATAGAAGGGGGCCACCTAAAAACCAGGCTGCACAGAGGGACTTGGGGACAAGTCAGAGGGCTCCCAAACGGGGGGTTGGGTCGCAAGGGAGCACAGCCAGTTCTTCGGGACCCAGGCTGGGAAGCTCAGATGCAGAGTGGATAGGGCGGCTGGACCCTGTATGTAAAAGTGTTCCTCTTAGTCTGGGACAGCCAGCTGGCAGGGACAAAATAAGGACAGCTGGGCAGCTCACGAAGGGGACCTCAGTGATGCTGACATCCCTGACTGGACCCTCACTGATTGTGCGTAGTGCAGAGTGTCCGGTACCACAGGGATTGGTGCTGCACAGCTCTGGTGGGTCCTGCTGTCATCACACTTGGTAGGGGAGCAGTCCTGGCCTTTCAGAACGCCGGTACCTCCTCCTGTTCGTCTGTGGCATCGGTTGGGGCCGGGAAGCTGCAAGGCGATGGACCGGACTCTGCTTTCCCGTGCCTGCGGACTGCAGGGAAGCAGCTCCTGTACTCCAAGGAAGACTGGGGGTGGTTTTGAAGTGCTGGCAGGCTGCCTGAGGCTTTGGTAAGTCTCCAGCTTGTAGGACGAGTCACTCTGTTGCAGTTGTCAAGAGGTGCGGGCAGGCAGGGCTTCATGCCAAAATGCTGTTCTCCACAGGCCGTGGCTCTTCTTCTCTTGATGCATCAAATCATAGTTCTTGGGTTTAGGGGTACCACCTAAATACTCAATTGGGTGTTACAGGGAGTGTCAGGTTGCAGCCAATGGGTTGCCTACCCTTAGGGTGACCACACCTCTCATATGACCATTTCCGTTGGCAAATGGACTTAACCCTGACCCTAGAATACTAATTCCATCCAAAACAAGATGGAGGAATTTGAAAAGTTGTGCCCACCTCAGCTGGTCCATTTTAGGGGTGGGAGTGGCATGATATGGCACACCTCCTAATCTTACTCATTTTCCCACCTGTCATGCTGCCAAAAAATAGGGTCAGGCCAGGGGGGTGGTCATCTCTGCCATCTGATGAGACCTGGGTTGCATTACAAAGGCGGATAGGCCCTTAAATCTTCCCACCCTGGAATGTTCATCCTGCTTGGAAGAGGCGATAACACCTCCGCCCAGAGCAGGCTTTTGTTCCTAGCCTCCGAGAATGCTAGCTCTCACATCAGGAGGTCAGAAATATGTCTAGGGTAACTGTACCGGTTTAGACAAGTCATTTAACAAACTAGCAGTCAGGTAGTGTTTCAGGGGGCACCTCTAAGGTGTCCTCTGGGTGCATGTATTAATAAATCTGTCACTGGATTCAGTGAGGGTTTATTAATATGAGATGTGTGATACAAAACATCCCTAGTTTCAGTGACACCATCATGTAACTTGGAAACAGCACATTTATGTTCACTTACTATGTCTTGGAATTAACAGACATATTAGGGGCCATATCTGCTCATGCAGATATGCCCTCACATATGATATAATGCACCCTGCTTTAGGGCTGTAGGCATTCTGTAGGGGTGACTTACCAATATTACATGCAGTGGTAGTGGACCTGGCACGCGGGGATGTGTGACGGGTCATGTTTTTACTTTTGTCTGCACCAAGACACCCAGCTTGCGATGGCAGTAGTGTGTGCGTTTGGTGCGAGGTCCCAGAGGGTGGCACAATTTGTGCTGCAGCCCTTAAGGTCCTTCTTTAATACCCTAGGCCATAGGTGACATTGGTACCGTTTACTAGGGAGTTACAGAGGATACTAAAGGTGGTGCGAATTGAGAGAAACAACTGTACAATTTAGGGAAAGAGATCAGGCTCTGGGGAGCTGGTTATCAGGAATCCAGTGCACTTTCAGTAGAAATCACATCAGATACCAGGTAAAAAGTCAGGGATAACCAAGCCAGAAAGGATGCTTTCCTTTAGAGAGAATGGAGAGTCATTCGCAAGAAGCCCAATTTTCTGTATTTTTCCACTTTTGAAATTAAATACAGACAGAAAACACATTGTTTTCGGTCCGTATTTGTCTGTAAAAACAGAAAACTGAGAGCCTTAGTTATGGTCTGTTGTTGCCACCAATAGGCTTTGGCGAGATTCACAGACCACATTTCCTCCTGCCTCTTGCTTTATATTCATGTCTCTTGAACCCATCAGTGGCGTTTTTGGACCAAAATGAAAGGGCTCCCCTCAACCAAGCCCAGTGTTTGCCACTCTGATGCCTCTTTACTGATGGATGCTCTGTGATCCTGTGGGGTGGCTTACTGGGAAGCTGTGATTGAATGAGGCACTTCATGGAAGGCTCTTTGTTCTTCGTTACTTTACCCTCACCCCCAGGAGAGCCAGTGGTATTGGTGGCACCGCCTCTGGCATTTTATACGCCCCATGTCAGTGCCCTCCATTTTCCTGGCCAGTTTACCAGGAAATATCCATGCAATGGATGCAGCAGCTCTACAGCACTGTCATTAAAACTGGGGTGCCAAGGTCGCCTCGCTCATGGATGGCACCACTGCGCTGGCTGCTGGATGGCACCAATGCCAGGCTCCTCAAATGCAGCAGCTTCTTGGGGCACCGGTACTGGGTGCAGTCGGTGACCAAAGCCCTCACCTTGGACCCAGTACCCACACTATGCAGTAAAGGGCACGCACAGCAGTTTCGGGGAAGAAAGTGCTGGGCGATTAAGTCATGATGTTATGTCATCAATGATGTAATGTGTGTGCGTTAGGTGTTTACATTTTTTATTTTTTTAAAAGGTGAACCAATTGTGGTTGCAGGTGTGTGAAGGATGAGTGTGCGTGTTTTCACACTTGGAGAGCCTCGGCAGCGGTGAAGTAGCTGGGGGATGCCTGAAGTAAAGATCTTGTGATAAGACTGAACGTATGATCCTTGGGAGCAATCCATCTCCACAACAGACTTTGGGTTGGCTGGATCGCCTTGAACCATCTCCTGTCCCCACAACTCTCATAAAAAGTTTTGGGGTATGGTTGGATAAATCCCTTGTGATGGAAACCCAGACCACTAAACTGTCAGCTAGTTGCTTTGGAATCCTACGTATGATCTGTAAGATACTTAATCTGCTCTCTCAGACCTCAAGGAGGCTGGTTGTCCAGGTACTTACCCTCTCCCGCCTGGACTACAGCAACTCGGTCTACTTGGATGTCCCCGAGGCAGTCATCCATAAATTACAGGTCGTGCAAATTGCAGGTGCACGTACGGAGCTAGGGATGCCCAGACTCGCCTCAGTCAGACAAGGTCTGTCACATCTTCATTGGCTCCCAGTAGCCCAAAGACTTAAATTCAAGGCTTTGTCTTTCACTCATAGAGCCCTATGGTAAGAATGACCTCTTATCGCTCGCCACTCCCTATTCCCCAAATCAACTAACGCACACCTGGCCACTGTCCCTCCTATCAGAAGAGCCAGACGTGGAGGGCGGTCCTTTGGCTTCAATGTTGCCAAAATGTGGAACTCTTTTCCCCCCCTTCCCTGCGGGCAATTGACTGAGCTGTCCGTCTGAAAACTCCTCAAGACGTGGTGCCATTGGGTTGCAGCACGTCTCAACCAGTGCTCGGATGCCTAAGGGTCGCTGTAGGAAGCTAGCCTGGTGTGTGGTGGGCACCTGAGGTACTTACACCAGATCCAGGTATCCCCCATTAGTGTAGTGTAGGCAGTGTCTAGAAGCCAGGCTCAGCAGAGGTAGCTGTGGATGAGCAGCCAAGGCTTATCTAGGAGACATGCAAAGCTCATGCAATACCACTGTAGTCACACAGCACTTACACAACTGAAAGAAAACTCAGTGTTATGAAATTAAATGTACTTTATTTTAGTGACCCAATACCACAAAGTACTAGAGAGGCAACCCTCCAGTAGGAGGTAAGTAACACACTAGATATATACACTAGTTATCAGCAATAGGCATAGAAAGTGATAGAAAACAGTGCAAATGCAGATAGACAATAGTGGCCCTAGGGGGAGCCCAAACCATATACTAAACAAATGGAATGTGAACACAGGACCCCCACCTAGGCAAGTGGAATGTGTAGAGGGGAGCTGGGGATATTATGAAACCCCAAAGGTAAGTAACACAGTGCCCCCTAGCGACCAGGAGGAAAGGAGTAAATGACTAGATTTCCCCTAAACCACCCAAAGGGAAGAAAATGCAATACCCAGACAAGACTGCAAGAAATCAGCTGTGGATTCCTGAAGAGGAGAGGAAGACCTGTGGAAGAAGGATACCAAGTCCAGAAGTCACAGAAGAGTCCAGGAGGAGTAGGGGCTACTACCCACCCAGCTGTGGATGCAGGAGTTGGTCGACGGTAAGACGAAGACGGTCAGGAATACAGCCCTGGAGCAGGTGAAGAGTTCCTGGAGGATGCAGTCAACGTCCCACGCCGGATGGATGATTGCAGTTGGTCAGTGGTGTAGAAAAGCCACCAACAAGCCTTGCCAGAGGCAGAAGTCACGGTGATGCAAAAGTGGACCTGCCGGGGACCAGCAAGGTCCAGGAGGACTCAACCCACAGGGGAAGTCCTACGGGGACCCTCAGCGAGGCAGAGAGTCCAAAGAAGAAGAGGCAACCCACACAAGAGGCTCACTGGACGAGGAGTCACTGAGGAGCCCACACAGCCCTACTGGAGAAGGGGCCCACGACGCAGGAGAAGCACGCACAGGGCTGTGCTTCGCAGGAAGGAGTGCTGGGGACTGGGGCTACACGGAGCCTGAAGATCCCTTGGAGGAGATGCAAACAAGCCTTGGTAGCTGCAAGAGACACGGTGCACGGGGGTACTGTCTTGTGTGGGAAGGCAAGGGTTACCTCCACCAAAGCTGGACAGCTGGCAGAGAGGACCAAGAGGACTACTCTGGACTGCCACCCATGATTCAGGATCCATGCAGCTCAGGATGAGAGGAGATCCACACAGCCGGTCGTTGTTGCAGTTGGAGATTCCTTCTTCCTTCTCATGCAGACTGAAGACTTGCCACCCTCAGATGATGCACAACCAGGGAAATGTTGCAGAAGCTGGAAGGAGCCATGGAACCAATGTTGCAAGTGGAGTCTTCATTGTGGATGCAGATTGTTGGTTCTTGGAGGGTTCAGTCGCAGTTCCAGAGGCTAGAAGTCAAAGTAGAGGTTGCAGAGGAGTCCTGCTGGAATCTTGCAAGCCAAATCTGAGGGCTCACCCATGAGAGAGACCTTAAATAGCCCTGAAAGGGGGATTGGTCACCTAGCCAGGTGACCACCTACCAGGAGGGGGCTCTGACATTACCTGCCTGACCTGGCCACTCAGATGCTCCCAGAGGTCCCGGACCACCTTGGATTCAAGATGACAGAACCCAGGGTCCCTCTGGGGGAGCTCTGGGCATCACTCCTGGGGTGTTGATGTACAGGTATATGAAGTTGGCTGTGTATGTACTATTTCAAAGTAAGAAATAGCATGCACAGAGTCCAAGGGTTCCCCTTAGAGGTAAGATAGTGGCAAAAAAGAGATAATTCTAATGCTCTATTTTGTGGTAGTGTGGTCGAGCAATAGGCTTATCAGAGGGTAGTGTTAAGCATTTGTTGTACACACACAGGCAATAAATGAGGAACACGCACTCAAAGACAATTCCAGTCCAATAGGTTTTTTTATATAAAAAAATATATTTTCTTAGTTTATTTTAATCAGGTTCAAGATTTACAAACAATACTTTAAATGAAAGGTATTTCACTCAGGTATCTTAGGAACTTTGAATCATCACAATAGCATGTACAGTTCTGGCAAAAATGGCAATAAGCTATTTTTAAAATGGACACTGTGCAAAAATCAACAGTTCCTGGGGGAGGTAAGTAAATGTTAAGTTCACAGGTAAGTACAACACTTACAGGGTTCAAAGTTGGGTCCACGGTAGCCCACCATTGGGGGTTCAAGGCTACCCCAAAGTTACCACACCAGCAGCTCAGGGCCGGTCAGGTGCAGAAGTCATAGTGGTGCCCAAAACGCATAGGCTTCAATGGAGAAGGGGGTGCCCCGGTTCCAGTCTGCCAGCAGGTAAGTACCCGCGACTTCGGAGGGCAGACCAGGGGGGTTTTGTAGGGCACCAGGGGGGGGACACAAGGAGGCACAGAAAGTACACACTCAGCGGCACATGGGCGGCCGGGTGCAGAGTGCAAACAGGTGTCGGTTTGTAATAGGATTCAATGGGGAGACCCGGGGGTCTCTTCAACCATGCAGGCAGGCAAGGGGGGGGCTCCTCGGGGTAGCCACCAACTGGGCTAGGAAGAGGGCTGCCTTGGGGTCGCTCCTGCACTGGAGTTCGGTTCCTTCAGGTCCTGGAGGCTGCGGGTGCAGTGTGTTTTCCAGGCGTCGCGTTCCTTGAAGCAGGCAGTCGCGGTCAGAGGGAGCCTCTGGATTCCCTCTGCAGGCGTTGCTGTGTGGGCTCAGGGGGGTCAACTCTGGCTACTCACAGGCTGCAGTCGCCAGGGAGTCCTCCCTGTAGAGTTAGTTTTCCGCAGGTCGAGCTGGGGGCATCGGGTGCAGAGTGGAAAGTCTCACGCTTCCGGCGGGAAACGTGTGGTCTTTAAAAGTTGTTTCTTTGTTGCAAAGTTGCAAGTTGGTTGAACCGGGCCGCTGTCCTCTGGAGTTTCTTGGTCCTTTTAGATGCAGGGTAGTCCTCTGAGGCTGCAGAGGTCGCATGACCCTGGGGGACGCGTCGCTGTTGCAGTTTTTCTTGAAGTGGGGAGACAGGCCGGTAGAGCTGGGGCCAAAGCAGTTGGTGTTTCCGTCTTCTCTGCAGGGCTTCAGGTCAGCAGTCCTTCTTCGTCTTCAGGTTGCAGGAATCTATCTTCCTCGGTTCTGGGAGCCCCTAAATACTCAATATAGGGGTGTGTTTAGGTCTTGGAGGGCAGTAGCCAATGGCTACTGGCCCTGAGGGTGGTTACACCCTCTTTGTGCCTCCTCCCTATGGGGAGGGGGGCACATCCCTAATCCTATTGGGGGAATCCTCCAAAATCAAGATGGAGGATTTCTAAAGGCAGGGGTCACCTCAGCTCAGGACACCTTAGGGGCTGTCCTGACTGGTGGGTGACTCCTCTTTGTTTTTTTCATTATCTCCCCTGGACTTGCCGACAAAACTGGGGGCTGTGTCCAGGGGGCGGGCATCTCCACACGAAGCCTGAGCCTTTGAGGCCCACTGCTAGGTGTTACAGTTCCTGCAGGGGGAGGTGTGAAGCACCTCCACCCAGAGCAGGCTTTTGTTTCTGTCCTCAGAGAGCACAAAGGCCCTCACAGCATGGGGTCAGAAACTCGTCTCTCAGCAGCAGGCTGGCACAGACCAGTCAGTCCTCCACTGAACAATTGGGTAAAATACAGGGGGCATCTCTAAGATGCCCTCTGTGTGCATTTTGTAATAAATCCAACACTGGCATCAGTGTGGGTTTATTATTCTGAGAAGTTTGATACCAAACTTCCCAGTATTCGGTGTAGCCATTATGGAGCTGTGGAGTTCATTTTTGACAAACCCCCAGACCATATACTTAATAATATGGCCACAACTGTACTTACAGTGTCTAAGAATAGACTTTGACACTGTAGGGGGCATATTGCTCATGCAGCTATGCCCTCACCTGTGGTATAGTGCACCCTGCCTTAGGGCTGTAAGGCCTGCTAGAGGGGTGACTTACCTATGCCACAAGCAGTATTTTGTGTCTACTTTGCCTTTTTCTTCCCACCAACACACACAATCTGCAATGGCAGTGTGCATGTGTTAGGTGAGGGGTCCTTAAGGGTGGCACAACATATGCTGCAGCCCTTAGGGACCTTCCCTTGTCACAGGGCCCTTGGTACCACTGGTACCAGTTACAAGGGACTTACCTGGATGCCAGGGAGTGCCAATTGTGGAAACAATGGTACATTTTAGGTGAAAGAACACTGGTGCTGGGGCCTGGTTAGCAGGGTCCCAGCACACTTCTCAGTCAAGTCAGCATCAGTATCAGCCAAAAAGTGAGGGGTAACTGCAAAAGGGAGCCATTTCCTTACAACAGGGGAGTGGTCACTCCCCTTTCCATTGTCCATTTGTGTGCCAGAGCAGGGATTGGAGGTCCCTGAACTGGTGTAGACTGGTTTATGCACGGAGGGCACCAAATGTGCCCTTCAAAGCAAACCAGTGGCTTGTGGAGGCTATGCCTCCCTAGCCATGAAACACCTATTTCCAAAGGGAGAGTGTGTTACCCCCCTCTCCCAAAGGCAATACTTTCTTCTGCCTTCCTGAGCTTGAGCTGTTCAAGCAGCAGGAGGGCAGAAACCTGTTTGAGGGGTGGCAGCAGCTTGGGCTGCCTGGAAAACCCCAGAAGGCTAGTAGGAGCAATGCTGGGGTCCTCTAAGGAGCTCCCACAGAGTGCATGGAATCATACTTCTAAAAACTGGCAACAGTATTGGGGTGTGATTCTGACATGTTTGATACCAAACATGCCTAGGTTCAAAGTTACTATTATCTAGCTGGACATAGGTAGTGACCTATGTCCAGTACATGCATAAAATCCCCGCACTCACTAAGTCCAGGAAAATGGAACTGGAGTTTGTGGGGGCACCTCTGCTAGTGCAGGGGTGCCCTCACATACAGGTACTTGCACCCTGCCCTCTGGGCTAGGAGGGCCTGCCATAGGGGTGACTTATAGTGACCTGTAGTGAAAACAGGTGCATGCCCCCTTTCACGCATGCTGCAATGGCAGGACTGCTGAACCCTTTGCATGGGCTCCCCATGGGTGGCGTAATACATGCTGCAGCCCATGGGGGAATCTCCTGGTACCCCAATCCCCTGGGTACCATATACTAGGGACTTACATGGGGGCAAAAGTATGCCAAATGTGGGGTGTGTGTGGTCCAAACAACCAAGCATAAAGGGAGAGAGTATAGTCACTGGGGTCCTGGTTAGCAGGATCCCAGCGAACACAGTCAAACACACTGACAACAGGAAGGAAATGAGGGTAACCATGCCAAGAAAGAGGGTACTTTCCTACAGTCGTTACACGTTCTATAAATCACAGAAGTTTAGTATAGTATAGAGCAGTGGTTTTCAAACTTTTTAATGCCGCGCCTCCCGCAGTGAAAAAATAAAAATCACCCCCGTCAGAATTTTTCACAATTATTCTATTAAGACGGCAATGTTTAAATATGTCTGCACTTGTTTAAACATTGCAGATACCTGAAGTTAGTTATCATTTTAAAAATGCAATCAATTGTTTTCAGCTTAAAACAAAGCACTGTTATGTTCATAAGGCTTCTTTTGGCCAGAGCCACCCCCCCCCCCCCCCCCCCACCAAAGGGATCACCTGAGGCCCCCAGTTTGAAGATCCCTGGTATGGTATAGAGTGTTCCTTCGAGCCCCCGGGGGCTCGCGTGCCGGCAGTGACGTACACACTGCTAGCGCCTGGGTGCACTTTGGCAGCGCTAGCGCCTGGGTGCACTTTGGCAGCGGTGGCGCTGTACGTGATCATTTCCCCAGAGGGGCGAGCCTGGGCTCCAGGCGCCGTCTTGGGCCCCCACTCCTCCCATGGCACACTGTGCCCAGGGACAGTCTGCAGCCGGACCCGCATATTCATCTGCAGGAGCGACTGCGGTCTGTGGCCTCATATCACCTCCCTGCTGAAGGAGAGCGGCCAGCCCTGGGACTGAGCCAACCCGAGGTACCCCTGGCACCGGAGCTCAGGCTGTGGACTGTACCCCTGGCAGCGGAGCTCAGGCCTGTCACCGTGGGCTGTACCCAGGCACAGGAGCTCAGGCCTGTCTCCGTGGGCTGTACCCCTGGCACCGGGGTCAGGCCTGTCTCTGTGGGCTGTACCCAGGCACAGGAGCTCAGGCCTGTCTCCGTGGGCTGTACCCAGGCACAGGAGCTCAGGCCTGTCACCGTGGGCTGTACTCCTGGCACCGGAGCTCAGGCAGTGGACTGTACCCCTGACACCGGAGCTCAGGCCTGTCTCCGTGGGCTGTACCCCTGGCACCGGGGTCAGGCCTGTCTCCGTGGGCTGTACCCAGGCACCGGAGCTCAGGCTGTGGACTGTACCCCTGGCACCGGAGCTCAGGCCTGTCTCCGTGGGCTGTACCCCTGGCACCGGGGTCAGGCCTGTCTCTGTGGGCTGTACCCAGGCACAGGAGCTCAGGCCTGTCACAGTGGGCTGTACCCCTGGCACCGGAGCTCAGGCCTGTCTACGTGGGCTGTACCCAAGCACCGGAGCTCAGGCCTGTCACCGTGGGCTGTACCCAGGCACCGTAGCTCAGGCTGTGGGCTGTACCCCTGACACTGGAGCTCAGGCCTGTCGCCGTGGGCTGTACCCCTGGCACAGGAGCTCAGGCCTGTCACCATGGGCTGTACTCCTGGCACCGGAGCTCAGGCAGTGGACTGTACCCCTGACACCGGAGCTCAGGCCTGTCTCCGTGGGCTGTACCCCTGGCACCGGGGTCAGGCCTGTCTCTGTGGGCTGTACCCAGGCACCGGAGCTCAGGCTGTGGACTGTACCCCTGGCACCGGAGCTCAGGCCTGTCTCCGTGGGCTGTACCCCTAGCACCGGGGTCAGGCCTGTCTCTGTGGGCTGTACCCAGGCACAGGAGCTCAGGCCTGTCACCGTGGGCTGTACCCAGGCACCGGAGCTCAGGCCTGTCACCGTGGGCTGTACCCAGGCACCGTAGCTCAGGCTGTGGGCTGTACCCCTGGCACAGGAGCTCAGGCCTGTCACCATGGGCTGTACTCCTGGCACCGGAGTTCAGGCCTGTCACCGTAGATCAGTACCTCTGACACCGGAGCTCAGGCCTGTCATCCTCGGCTGTACCCCTGACACCGGAGATCAGGCCTGTCACCGTGGGCTGTACCCCTGAGAACAAAGCTCAGGCCTGTCATGAGCTGTACCCCTGACACCGGAGCTCAGGCCTGTCTCCGTGGGCTTCACCCCTGGCACCGGAACTCACGCCTGTCTCCGTGGGCTGTACCCAGGCACCGTAGCTCAGGCTGTGGGCTGTACCCCTGGCACCGGAGCTCAGGCCTGTCACCGTGGGCTGTACCCCTGGCACTGGAGCTCAGGCCTATCACTGTGGGCTGTACCCCTGGCACCGGAGCGCAGGCCTGTCACCATGGGCTGTACCCCTGGCACCGGAGATCAGGCCTGTCACTGTGGGCTGTACCCCTGGCACCGGAGATCAGGCCTGTCACTGTGGGCTGTACCCCTGGCACCGGAGCTCAGGCGTGTCGCTGTGGGCTGTACCCCTGGCACCGGAGTAAAGGCCTGTCGCCGTGGGCTGTACCCCTGGCACCGGAGTAAAGGCCTGTCGCCGTGGGCTGTACCCCTGGCACCGGAGCTCAGGCCTGTCGCCATGGGCTGTACCCCTGGCACTGGAGCTCTGTACTGTCAGCTTCGTACTGTCACCGTGGGCTGAACCCCTGGCACCGGAGCTCAGGCCTGTCACCGTGGGCTTTACCCCTGGCACCGGAGCTCAGGCCTGTCACCATCGGCTGTACCCCTGGCACCGGAGCTCAGGCCTGTCACCATCGGCTGTACCCCTGGCACCTGAGCTCAGGCCTGTCACTGTGGGCTGTACCCCTGACACGAGCTCAGGCCTGTCACCGTGGGCTGTACCCCTGGCACCGTGGGTTGTACTCCTGGCACCGGAGCTCAGGCCTGTCACCGTGGGCTGTACCCCTGGCACCAGAGCTCAGGCCTGCCACTGTGAGCTGTACCCCTGGCACCTGAGCTTAGGCCTGGCACCGTGGGCTGTACCCCCGGCACCGTGGGGTAAACTCCTGGCACCTGAGCTCAGGCCTGTCACCATAGGCTGTACCCCTGGCACCGGAGCTCAGGCCTGTCACAGTGGGCTGTACCGTTGGCACCGGAGCTCAGGCCTGTCACCATTGGCTGTACCCCTGGCACCGGAATTCAGGCCTGTCACCATAGGCTGTATCCCTGGCACCTGGGCTCAGGCCTGTCACCGTGGGCTGTACCCCTGGCACAGGAGCTCCGTACTGTCACCGTGAGCTGTACCCCTGGCACCGGAGCTCAGACCTGTCACCCTGGGCTGCACCCCTGGCACAGAAGCTCTGTACTGTCACCGCGGGCTGTACCTCTGGCACTGGAGCTCGGGGCTGTCACCATAGGCTGTACCCCTGGCACCAGAGCTCAGGCCTGTCACACTGGGCTTTACCCCTGGCACCGGAGCTTAGGCCTGTCACCATCGGCTGCACCCCTGGCACCAGAGCGCAGGCCTGTCACTGTGGGCTGTACCCCTGGAACTAAGCTCAGGCCTGGCACCGTGGGCTGTACCCCTGGCACCGTGGGCTGTACTCCTGACACCGGAGCTCAGGCCTGTCACGTGGGCTGTACCCCTGGCACCAGAGCTCAGGCCTGTCACGTGGGCTGTACCCCTGGCATCAGAGCTCAGGCCTGCCACTGTGAGCTGTACCCCTGGCACCTGAGCTTAGGCCTGGCACCGTGGGCTGTACCCCTGGCACCGTGGGCTGTACTCCTGGCACCTGAGCTCAGGCCTGTCACCATAGGCTGTACCCTTGGCACCGGAGCTTAGGCCTGTCACCGTGGGCTGTACCCCTGGCACAGGAGCTCCGTACTGTCACCATGGGCGGTACCCCTGGCACCGTACTTCAGTACTAGGTAGAGCAGGCACCAGTACCGGTCCTCTCTACCCAGGCATCGGAGCTCAGGCCTGTCACCATGGGCTGTACCCCTGGCATTGGACTTCAGTACTGTCATCATTGTACCCCAGGGCACCGGACTTTAGTACTGTTGCCTTCACTATATCAGTCCTCTGCACCCCTGCCACCAGGCTTCAGTACTGTCACCTTCACTGTACCGGTCCTCTGCACCTCTGGCACCAGGCTTCAGTACTGTCAGCTTCACTGTATCGGTACTCTTCACCCCTGGCACCAGGCTTCAGTACTGTCACCATCACAGTACCGGCCCTCTGTTCCACTGGCACCAGGCTTCAGTACTGTCACCATCACAGTACCGGCCCTCTGTTCCACTGGCACCAGGCTTCAGTACTGTCACCATCAAAGTACCGGTTCTCTGCACCTCTGGCACCAGGCTTGAGTACTGCCACCTTCACTGTACCGGTCCTCTGTACCTCTGGCACCAGGCTCCAGTACTGTCACCTTCACTGTACCGGTCCTCTTCACCCCTGGCACCTGTCCTCTGCACCCCGGTGCCCAGACTTCAGTACTGTCACCACCCCTGTACCCCCTGGCATCCGTACCCGTCCTCTGCACCCCTGTGCCCAGACTTCAGTACTGTCACCACCCCTGTACCCCCTGGCGCCGGTACCCGTCCACTGCACCACCCTCTGCACCCCTGTGTCCAGACTTCAGCAGTGTCACCATCCCTGTAACCCCTGGCATCGGTACCCACCCTCTGCACCCCTATGCCCAGACTTCAGTACTGTCACCACCCCTGTACCCCCTGCGCCGGTACCCGTCCACTGCACCACCCTCTGCACCCCTGTGCCCAGACTTCAGCAGTGTCACCATCCCTGTAACCCCTGGCATCGGTACCCACCCTCTGCACCACCCTCTGCACCCCTATGCCCAGACTGCAGTACTGTCACCACCCCTGTACCCCCTGGCGTCGGTACCCGTCCTCTCCCTCTGTGCCCAGACTTCAGTACTGTCACCATCCCTGTACCCCCTGGCGTCGGTACCCGTCCTCTGCCCCCTGTGCCCAGAGACTTCAGTACTGTCACCATCTCTGTGACCCCTGGCGTCAGTACCCGTCCTCTGCCCCGACGTCAGCACTGTCACCGTCCCTGTAACCCCTGGCACTGGTTCCCGTCCTCTGCCCCCTGTGCCCAGACTTAAGCATTGTCAATATCTGTACCCCCTGGCATCGGCACCTGCCCTCTGCACCCTTGTGCCCAGACGTCAGTACTGTCACACCCCTGTACCCCTGACACCAGTCCTCGGACGCAGCTCTCGAGCCCTCTTGCCGTCGGTGCCCCCTGGCACCGGACCCTGCTTGCAGCAGTACTTGGCGCCCAGTAATGCTGCCTGTACATCTAGCGCCTCCTACTGCTGTGTGCGCCTCGCGACACCTCTGGAGAGCGGAGGAGGCCTCGCAGGGTTTTGCCTCTAGTTGTAACCTTGGAACAGCTGACGCCGCGCCTGTGCGTGTCTAGCGCATAGATGGCTCCTCGGGCGCCTTCCAGGAGCACGGCCCCTGCTTCTCCTCGCAGCCCCGGGGCGCGCAGAGGGAACCCCTGGAGAGGAAACCCCCAATCCGTTTTCTGTCTCATATTCACGTTGAGGATCGCGGTCCCGGGGTTGTTTGGTGTCACTGGGCTCTGAGTTTAACATTGTCTCTCCGGGCAGATAAAAAGCTGCAAATCTTGCAACCGCCACGAAGCTCAGAAATCAACAAACTGGCAACTCTTCACGGGCACCAAAGCGAGAAACCCCTAACCTGCCCCGCCACTGACCCCTTGTGCCACAGACAGACCCCCCGGGCATCTTCCTGGCGCCCCCGGGCCTCACTTAGGCCGGTCCCTATGTCCCTGGCATGTGTTTTCCATTGGAGGCTGTGTGGGCCCTGTAGAAGCGAGGGCGTAGGGTGTCACCCCTACACCCCTGGCATGGTTATTTCAGTAGCGCATTGCATCATGGGATGGAGCCTACAAGTCCCAGAATGCAGTGCTGCGGCTGGATGAGCTGCTCGCCCCAGACAAGAGGCAGCGTAGATGTCTGCCCAGCCTGGCAGTGTTTTTGCACACTTCTCCCAGGGGTGCCGGCTGAGCCCTTCCCTATGGTGAGGGGGTGCCACCGCGAGTGCTCGCTGGGGTGGGGGGGGGCACTCTGCATGCTGAGCCTTGGGAAGGCTTGGAAGAGGCACAGGTGATGCCAAGGGGTGGGCGGGCACCAGACTCCTGCTCCAGGCAAAGCTGCCAGTAGCATTATAAACCGGGCTCCTGGGTCTATGGTATTTATTTTTTCAACATTTCCGTCTGTATTTATCCATATTTATTTTTTTGCTATTTGTTTTCTGTATTTATCCTTTTTTTGTATTTATTTACTGTATAAATGAAGCGGCAATGGGTATTTTTCCACATTTAACAGATAAATGTATACTCCCACTTGAATTCCTAAAAGGTTTCAGTGGTATACAGTGCACTAGTATTATCTGAAAACGCTTGTTTTGTAAAATACCGTAAATAACTGTAGATTGGCACTTAATTAAAATTAATTAGGAAGTCTATTGTCTCTTTTTAGGTCGAGTGCGCAAGCGCTTTGACCTGTTGTAAGTATTGTGGGCTTTTAGCCACGCCCACCTCGTGCACATCACTCTTATTCATTCCTGGGTTGTATTTCAAAACTCACTTGATGTCATTCGTAATTGCTTTATGTTTCTCCAGCCTTGAGGCTGTTTTTGTCACGCCTTGCGGACTGCCCCTGTTACATGGATTATTGCACGATTGACAATAAACTTCAGCGTTGGCGAAATACTTCTTTTGCCTCTCTCCTTCATGCTGCATGGCAGCCATGGCGCTCACAGCGCGAACAGGCACAGCAGCCTGAACTCGATCGTGGCAGATTTAAATAAAGATTCTAAATGGCAACATTTTCATTTTTTGCTGCAGCTAGAGGAAGAAGGTAAATGAAAGTGCTTTAATTATATTGTTATATGCATGGCTACTGGAATTATATGGCAGGAAAAGACAAAATTATGAGGCAGGGTTGACCAATTTATGTGGCAAAAAAAGTCCAGTTATGCATTTAAAATGCTAATAGCTCAAACTCTATTGCATTGCAAATGCTTGTTTCATTTCCCCACCTCTCAATCTGTACAGCTATTGACTGGCATTCATGATTGACAGTAGAGAAAATCATCCAAAGAAGGCCCATTTTCCGTATTTTTCTGTATTTAAAAATAAATACAGACAGGAAAATAGATTTCTGTCTCTATCTGTAAAAATTTGTAAAAACGGAAATCTGGGAGCCCTAATTATAAATGTCTCAGCCGCTCTCATCTCCCCGCCTCTCCTCTGCACACCCCAGCCTTTTATTCAGGCACACTCTGGTTCTGATCTTTTACTTCCAGTGGAGCCTGACTGGTGCCCCAGACAGTGCCACCATCTTCAGCCTGGCTCCTGTGGCCTCGCTGGCCCTCCTGGAGTCGCTCACTTCTTGCACCTTGGTGGGGTGCCCAGTGCGGGTGCCAGGCGGCTCGTTGGTGCTTGAGATGCGCCCTGCCTCACAGGGGTGTGGCACCGAATCCTGGCATGCACATCACAATGCACGCTTGGCAGGCACCCATTGCCAAAGTGCCAGGATAGTTCCATATTTAGGATGAAAAGTACTTTTGTGCCTCCATGGGTCGCACAACAGATGTGCAGAAGTTTGATTCGAACTAAAGTTTGTGGGGCAACACTTCAAACCGAGGGTGCAGAGTTATTTTTTTTTTTTTTTTTAAATCTGTAGCAAATAGTACGTTAAAACACACTGAGTGAGTAATATCGATCTTTATGTAACAGGCCTTGGGAGTACGGCTCTCACTTCAAAGGGTTTTAGCATAATTAATTTCAAATTGGCGATCCATGTTTAGCCAAGACCGTTTGATTTTCCTAACATTAAATATACAACATACTTATAGGGGCTTTCTGCCAGCCCTCTTCATCCATTGGCCTGTTTTTGTTTCATTCACATTTTTCTTCCAGCCACTGAAGGTACAGCCATGGCAAGGGGTCCGCCTACTTCAGCCATTGGCTGACCTCACCGGGAGTGGCGGCGTTCTGCTCTTTCACAAGGAGCACGTCAGTACCCAAGTAGTTCCTTTCAGTGCCATGGACTACTGTGGCAATGCCTATCTGTAATTGAGGTTTACTACTGCTGGGGTGAGCTTGTTTCTAAGCATTCCCAAAAGTGACCCGCTCAGGATCACACAGTGTGGTAGAGTGGATAAAGTGGATTTGCACCGATGGTCTGCGGGTTCTACAGTTGCAAATTTATCCTGTTGGCTACTATTCCTCTTCTCTGTGTGTAACGTAACAGCGGTTCCTGTCAATGTTTAGAGTTATTCCCAGGCTTGGCGGACAACTTTAAATGTGGCAACCAGAGGACCCTCGGTGTGGGATTCAGTACTCCACTAGCCCAACAGACTTACCTCTGCCCACCAACCTCTGAGTCAGCCCCTGGTTTCCCTGTCAGGTTGAGAATGGAGGGGTCGCCCATAGCTGCTGAGAAGGGGTGCCCTTGAGTCCGGTTTGAAATGATGGCCCGGGGAGGATGCTGCCCCGCTCAAGCATTAGACGTGTTGCTAGAAGTAAAAGCCTTTTACTGTGAACTGATTTAAGCACCGAACACAGAGATTTAATGTAGATCGCTCATGCCTCTGGGATCTAGTGAAGGGTCCAAGCAGACGAACTCTGCTCAGATCCTTTTAACCTCCATAAACGCACAAGTGACGTTGTTCCAGATCAGTTTTGGCTTCTAAATCGACTTTTTGGGTTACCCCAAATATATAACTTTGTAATATATTACCAGTGCCTATGATGCAAAAGTTACAAAGTTAGGATGACCAGAAGATTGTCACCAAGGACTCAATACCCCTGTCTTGGGCTTTCCTTTCACAAATCATTGTGTTCAGATGGACCAAATGCACTAAGACCACAACAACCACAATGCATTGGGTGACCACGTAAAACCCAGAACAGGAGCGCTACACCCGTGATGATGTGTTGCCATCTGATACTGTTCTATTTTTATAAGTGGTTCAAATGTCACGACCTCTGAGTTTTCCATCTTAGCTGCCTGCAAATGATGCAAAGACAGAGGGGTGACCAGGATGACATGGGTCTTAAAGAAGTCACAGACATTACCCACCCTGTTCCCTGTTAGATAGTAAAAAAAAAAAAAAAAAAACAGTTATGATGGGGGTGCAGTAGGCCCCACATACCCCACGGCCCCGTTGCCACTGCACCCGGTGCACCACTGATGGGTACGCCCCTGCATGGGCTGAAGAAACATTTTAGGTAGATGAGCATTGTGCCGCTTCAGAGGTCCCAGATAACTAGTCCAGGCCGTTCAGATGCCATCACACCCCCATTTGGGAGTTTGCGCCAGCTCTGAATACTTCAGGCTTAAGCCTCCTGGCAACGAGCAAACAAAAGGGGTGCTTTAGATCCCACTGTCCCGCCAGGTCATCTGGGGCTGTGGCCTGCTATGAGATGCCCACCTCCCTAGAGGGAGCCTCTGTGCCTTCGGTGGATTCATCTGTACAGCGGAGGCCTGAAGGCAGAGGCGCGTAGCGAGCAGACGCCATATTTGATTTTCCTGCTCTGTATACTATTTTTGTTTTTGTAAAACAAACTCCAAAACTGGGAACTTGTTTTAGAAAACCATAAGCAAAGGTCCTTGTGTGCAGGTTCTGATTAATTTGTAAAAACAACAAGTGCCATGGCCCGAGGTAATTCTAAGGAGGCCTCAGTGGTTGGCACTATCCACTGTCCCTGGCAGCAGTGCCCAACACTACCCATCACACAACATGTGTGACATTTTAACTAGAACCAGCGGTTGTGGCTCACGGGAGGGAAAAGGGGCGGTGCGTGGCAGAAATGAATATAATCATTTAAAAAGAACTTACCTTTTTCGCCGCTCTGATCCGCTCCAGACTTGCATTGCAGGCACAGGTTCGCAGCCTGCCCTGCGTCCAGTCCTAACACTGCTTTCATGCTGCATTAGGATTGGACAGAGGGCCCAGCCAGGGCCCTCTAAGGCAATGTGGGAGCCTTTGCCTGTTCTCTCCGACCCGGCAACGGTTGCCGGGTTGGATACAGCTTAGTGCGCATGGATGTTCGGCCGGCCTGAGACAGCCGCCCAAACATTCATGCGCACTGATGGGGAGTGCACCTTTGTCCCTGTCACGCCCATGGCCCAGCCCCTTTTACAGTAAAAACATAACAAACTTAGTTTAATTTGATTTGACTGTAAATGTTTTGCTGCTGCTGCTCCTGCTGGTGGGTGATGCTCCTCCGCCATAGTGGAGGAGCCGCCCCTGAATTCAAGTCACTGAGCAGTGTAAATATGGCCTGGACCGGTTGCATTTATTTAAAGATCATTGAATTTGTTGTTTGTGAGCTCTGCTCAAAAATATGCAGACAGTGCCACCATGTGGTAGACTATCATAAGTGGTCGTCTTTACAAATAATTGATGGTACTGAGTACCCGTGAACACCAGCACACATTAAGCACTGTGCGCAGGGAGCCTTCTCATATGCATCAGGGCCATTGTGCTATTTTCACTGCCCATGTTCTCAGGGATTAGTAAATGTCCCTGTGACCTAGTGGCCCTGTGACTGATGGGCTGCTAGATATCAAGGCCTGAGAACGGGGGACCCAGCTGGGGCCTCGCAGATGGAAACCATGTGGTTCCCTCACCTTTAAATATAAGGTTTGTGGGAGAGGCAACCTCTTCTTTTTTGGCAGAGGCCCCCCATGTGTTAATCTTCAAGAGGCCTGTTAAATACAGCTACACTGAGGAGCGGTCTAACGCTTCACTGGCATCAGCTGGGCCCTGGCGCTTCACCCTCCGCTGCTAATAGTTCTGATTGTCTGTGAGAAGGCAGAGGCTCCAGCTGAGGGTGACATTTGTTCATTTTTACCCCAAAACATTTTTTTGCACCTAGGAATATAGTTAGCGCTCACTCCTTGGGTCGCATAGTATTAGTCTTCAACACCACTTGGTGGATCTATGATTGTAAAAGGCATCTGCCATTGCTATAAACAGGCACAGACCCTTCATTAGAAGGCATCTGCTATTGCTTTAAACCGGCACAGACCCCTCCTTAGAAACAGGCACAGACCCTTCATTAGAAGGCATCTGCTATTGCTTTAAACAGGCACAGACCCCTCCTTAGAAACAGGCACAGACCCTTGGTTAGAAGGCATCTGCTATTGCTTTAAACAGGCACAGACCCCTCCTTAGAAACAGGCACAAACCCTTGGTTAGAAGGCATCTGCTATTGCTTTAAACAGGCACAGACCCCTTGTTAGAAACAGGCACAGACCCCTCGTTAGAAGGCATTTGCTATTGCTTTAAACAGGCACAGACCCCCTCGTTAGAAACAGGCACAGACTGCTTGTTAGAAAGCATCTGCCATTGCTTTAAACAGGCACAGACCCCTTGTTATAAGGCATCTGCTATTGCTTTAAACAGGCACAGACGCCTCGTTAGAAAGCATCTGCCATTGCTTTAAACGGGCACAGACCCCTTGTTAGAAGGCATCTGCTATTGCTTTAAACAGGCACAGACCCCTTGTTAGAAGGCATCTGCTATTGCTTTAAACGGCCACAGACCCCTTGTTAGAAGGCATCTGCTGTTGCTTTAAACAGCCACAGACCCCTCGTTAGAAGGCATCTGCCGTTGCTTTAAACAGGCAGACCCCTCGTTGGAAGGCATCTTCCATTGCTTTAAACAGGCAGACCCCTCGTTAGAAGGCATCTTCCATTGCTTTAAACAGGCACAGACCTCTCATTAAAAGGCATCTGACACTGCTTTAAACAGGCAGATCGTTCGTTAAAAGGCATCTGCCACTGCTTTAAACAAGCACAGACCGCCAGTTTAAAGGCATCTGCTGTTGCTTTAAACAGGCACCGATCCTCGTGAGGTTAGTACCTTTCTAAGGTAATATTGGCATTAAGCAGTCCCTTCAGATAGCGCTGGCTACGATTTGCCCGCATCTAGTTTCTGATGCCCGGTAATACCAGGTTGTTGTCCGGCTCAGTGGTACTCCTTCTGTCAGCCTCGGAGGGATGAAAGGCTGAGTGGATATCGTGGCCTGTCCCGTGGCCGGTGCTGGCTTTATCTGGGATGTCTTGCAAGGGCGTCTGTGGAGCGGTGGGTCTGTGGCCCGCGGTTTGTGCATCTGAACGAGGGGGGCCTCTGCAGGGCGGAGCACGTGGTCCCATCTCGGATGAGTCGGTGCCCCCCCCAGTGCCAAGGTCGGGCCCCAGGGAGCAGCCAGCTGTCCCTCCCCATTAGCCGGGGGGGGGGGGGGCCGTGATCGACCCCTCCAGAGTCTGTGCACTGGGTGTGAAATCACTTATCAGCCTCTCGAGATGAGGGGGCAGCCAGCAGAAATCCCACCACACACCCCCACCTCCCCCTCAACCCCACACGCCCCCCAGCATACCACCACGAGGGAAGAGCCAGGCGACAGGGCGGGGGTCGGACGGGACACCCCGCCCGTCACCAGCAGCCAGGAGCTTTCCAGCCAAAAGGCATCCATTACCTCAAGGGGTGGGGGCTCCACGCCCCCGTCCAGTTAACTGGAAAGATCTGTCTTTATGTAGAAGTGAATGTCTTGGTTTAGACCCGTTCCGAGCACTCGGTTATGCATCGGAAGGATAGCAGAGACTGGGATAAAATGTTTCCCCAGGATTACACATTTGGGCAGGGGTGAAGCTGGGATTCAGAAACAGAATCGGTCAAGTCGATAATCAGCCACGTATGACACCTTCAGCCAGTCCTGGCTTCTACCCACAGAGCTGTGCATGCTGGGACTTGTAGTCCCGTGTCTTTAATCTGAAAATTGAAACTACAACCATCAAGGTCAGGTCACGGCCCAAGCCATAAAGCGAGAGAGGCGTCTACCTCCTGAACATCGCCTCTGCACCGGAGTGAAGTAAAGAGATCACACCTACATGCACAGTGAATGGAATCTGAGCCTCCCTCTGGGCAACGATGAGTAGAAACATGTCCGAGCGATGGGAGCCACACATCCCAGCAGAGCGAGATGTCCCCGGGCACAGATCCATGAAGGGTCACACAAGCCCTGGTCAGAGCAACTTTTAATTTTATTGCACTTTATTTGTAATTCAAGACCACGTGATGCCAAACTATGTTTAAGAAATAGGGTCACACAGAAAACACTGAAATATGTATTTCCAGAATCCTTAAGACGACACCGTGCAGAGCAAGACAGAAAGAGTTCAATACAGACAGAAAATTCAGTACTTAATTTGTAAAAAATACAAGCGCGATAGAAGATTGGTCTCCGGGAGCCCTGCTGTTCTCAGCAGCCTCGGTGCCTGCTGGCTTTGACAACCACGAGCACCAGTGGTACCTACACACCCTCACACAACCACAAATGTCACCGTTTGGATTATCACTGCCACCCACAGCTCCAAGAACAGCCTGGACACGCCGGTGTTATTTGTTCACTCTATATTTAATGGTTAAAGCGTTTGCTGACGTTTACAAATAGACAGACAACACCACCGTGTGGTGGACTGTCATAGATATGTGCAGATGTTAAAGGTAAGTACTTGTGCCAAGCACCGCCACAAATTAAGCACAGTTTGAGGTATACAAAAAGACAGAGGGAGCGTTCTCTTTCCCAGGGGGGTGCTTGAAAGGTAGGTGCACCCCTATAAAACACCTCTGATCCAACCGGACACCCCCATTTAAACAATGTGAAAGAAAACCAAGGAGCCTTCACGGATCACTGTCCCCAAGGAGCCCCAGAACCATTAACCATGACATTGTTTCCCCATTCGATGTGGGGTATCTTTAAGCAATCATACATAGACCCCTGCGTTTGAGAGCACCCTCTTTTTTTGGTTACTAAATTTCCTGTCTATCAGCCAGCGCACTCTCTCACATGCTCCAGTGTTTTCACTGCTTTCCACTTCCAGAAATAGAACAATCTAAGGCAGGGATTCTTAACCTGGGCCCTAGGAGCCCTGGAGGTCTTCAGGCCTACTCGGGGAGTCTGTAACTGTTGTGCAAAATTAAATAATATTAACATTAATACATTAAAATAATACATTATATACAAATAAAGATGCAAAATTGGAAGTGTGAAAACCTTTTCTGTATTTTAATCTGAAGTCAACAAAATATTTCAGCTTTTGTGTAGTGTACACTTGTTTTTGCATGTTTGGGTTTTGTTTTGCGGTTGAAATCATTGAAATTGCTTAGGCTCGGGGTCCCCGTGTTTAGAAACGGGTAATGATTCATTGGGGTCCACAGAAGCAAAAAAACTGGGGACCGTGCTTTTTTCGACTTCCGCGACAAATTGTAGAATTTCCTTCTTCTAGATTTCCATTGGTTAGATGAAACTACTTTGCATCAGTTGCAAACCCGGCCTTTTAAAAACTGAAACCTCACAGAGTTTTATTGTGCATGCTTTAGTTCTCGTTTTATTGCAAGTATATTTTTCGGAAGCGCCAAGAAGCATATGCGCTTCACCAATAAATTATCACATAGGTTGCGGACGCCCTGTGCGGCCATTCAAGTGGTGGTAACTGGTATACCGAGGCTCCCAGAGGTTCCCAGAATGCTCCATCCTGTTGGATTAAAATAAAATGTCACATGATATGAGGGCACTCTGCAACCCTGAAAAGGTCTCCAGACCCCGAGGAAAAACAAAATGGACACAGATCTCCAGATATATCGTTCAAAAGTGTTCCAGATCTCCTTCCGTGGGTGGGCACATTGCTCCAGAGGAGGCCTCTGCAGTACAGAAATATCTTCTTGTGAAGAGGATTTAGCTGTCATCAGTGCAGTGGGTTCAGTGGCACCAGGGCTGCGGGATGTGAGAGGCCCACTGCAGACAATTCTAGTTGTCCTGTAATAGCCAGCCCAGAGGGTAGATAGCCTCCTTTCCTTGCTTGCACTAGGGTGCATTGAACCTTTCCCACTTGGCTGGTGGTGCCCCAGCACCGGACACAAGACCCCCGGTGAGGCCATGGTGGCGGTATCTGCAGGTCAGATGTTCACTTGTGGTGTTGTGGTGTCTGGGGATGGAAGTTGCTGAGGGACATAGAGAGGTTGGCGTTAGTGCTTTGCGTTGTCATTGGATCACACAGTGGTGCTGTTGAACATTGGTCTTTGGTTGCCCCTGACCCTACTGCCTCTTTTGCTCTTGTCCACAGACCCTGCCTTGCCCCCTCATCGGCATCAATGGCCCCAGCGACGACAAGCTCTTCCGCAGCCAGAGCGCGGACACGGAGATTACCACGGAGAAGGAGCGACTGAAGAAGATGCTCTCCGAAGGGTGAGGGGCCATCTTACCTTCTTGAAGCCAAGAGTGGGGATCTCTAGCCCAGACCACTGAACGTCAGTCTCATCCACACAACCTTCGAGGCGCTTTACAAAGGGAGTGTGGTGAGAACTGGGTCTAGCGGCCAATGGTAGAGAACTGAGTTCTTGTACATGGACTTCATACGTGGTTATCACTCATGAAGGTCAAACCCACAACACCACCAAAAGTTTCATATCTAGAAGCCTTCATCATCGTTGTGCCATGCTGGGGTCCATTTAGCGCATAGGGTGCCCTATGGCTACTTCAAGGCGTCTCTGGGAATAGAAGAGGAAAGGATGGTCCATGAGACGGAGGGAAGGAAGTGGGTAGAGATGAGGGAACGCACCATTGTATCATGTCAGTTTCTGCAGGTGTCCCTCACACTGGAGAAAAGGGGGGCAAGTAAACCTGAAAAAAATAGTTCCACATTGTAAGAGATTGGCAGGATATGGCGAGGCGTGAGGGGGAGGGGTACTCGGTTTTGGTTTGGTCATGTTACTTGGGTGTGTGTGGTGCTTGCTTAGAGGTACTGGAGAAGCCCAGGGTTAGAGAGTGCCATGACTCAAACAGTTCAGGGAGATGAGGGGCAGCTCAGCTGCAGGGAGAGGGATGGACGGAGGAGCTGAAAGAGGGCGAGAAAGACGGGTGGGGCATATCAAGAGACTGGACAAGGGCCCTGGGGGACACAGGCGCACAACGACACAGGCAGACACGCACGGTGACACAGGAGGGTGCACGGTGACACAGGCAGGCACACGCACGGTGACACAGGCAGGCACACGCACGGTGACACAGGCAGACGCACGGATGGTGGCACAGACAGACGCATGGTGACACAGGCAGATAGACGCACGGTGACACAGGCAGATAGACGCACGGTGGCACAGGCAGACGCACGCACGGTGACACAGGCAGACACACAGTGACACAAGCAGACAGATGCATGGTGACATCGGCAGACGCACAGTGACACAGAAGGGCACTGGGAAGACATGAAAGGGAAAGAACTCTGGGAGTCACAGGCAAAACATTATGGCACAGTAGGACACTGGGGGGATGTGAGAGTCCAAGGACTTTGGGGACGCAGGCAGACACATGATGACACAGCAGGACACTGGGTGACACGAAAGGACAAGGGCTCTGGGGACACAGGCAGACACATTGTGGCACAGTAGGTCACCAGGGACATGAAAGGACAAGGGCTCTGGAGGACAAAGACAGACACAATGTGGCACAGGCAGGCACAATGAGGCAATAGGATACTAGGGGGATATGAGAGTCCAAGGACTTAGGGGGACACAGGCAGACACATGGTGGCACATTAGGACACTGGGCGATATGAAAGGACAAGGGCTCTGGGGGACACAGGCAGACACATGGTGGCACAGGCAGGCACAGTGATACAATAGGACACCGGGGACATGAAAGGACAAGAGCTCTGGGGGATACAGGCAGACACAATGTGACACAGGCAGGCACAGTGAGACAAAAGGACACTTGGGGGGAGGTGTGAGAGTCCAAGGACTTTGGGGACACAGGCAGACACATGGTGACACAGCAGGACACCGGGGACATGAAAGGACAAGGACTCTGGGGGACACAGGCAGACACTTGGTGACACACAAGCACACTGGGGGATCTGGACATAGAATGAAAAGGTGAAAACACTGAAGCGTGAAGACCAGCACCCAGAAATGCCTCAAGAAATGGGCGACGGTGGGACTTGGGGACATAGAAGGACAAGGACCCTGGGCAGACACAGCAGTTGTCAAGAGTTTTTGGAGAATGGATAGTGGGAGCATGACAAACAAGCATTTACAATTCAGTGGGCTTCGCATTTGCGCAAGTTATAGCTATTAGCGTTGTAAACTCCTACCCGGACTTTTCTTGCCACCTAAACTGAAAATGAAACGGTAAACAGTTTCACATAAGCGAGCCGACGGCCCGCAAACACACAGAAGGAAACAGAAGTTAGCTTGCAGTGAAAGTACCAGCAAAAGTGCAATTATCTATGTAACAGGATCGATGTCATGCAAAGCGCGCAACTACTGCCCGGTGAGATCGCCCTACCTACGAAACAAAGAGAAAAAGTAGTGTAGAAACCATACAATATGGAAAACATGGAGCCGCCTATGTTTTCAGTAGTTGGCCGGTGCGCTCGAGGAGGGCTGAACACCAGAAAAGACAGGACGTATGCATGCCTTTCACTAATCATATCAGGTGAATTTTAAAAGGCAAGCCCACGAACCAACCAGAGTGATGGGCGGGGTTACAAGCCCGTAGAGAGATAACAACACGGACAGAGCGCTTTGCGCACTCAACCCTAAAAACTGGGCAGACACAAAGACGTGGGAGTCGGAATTGGGGGGGGTATGGGCACAAGGAGACACTAGGGACCTGGGGTCAGATGTACGAAGTTTTTGCATGGGGCAAACAGCGAAATTAGCTGTTTGCGCCATGCAAAAAGCACATTGCAATGCTCATTCCCATTTTGCGAGTCGGTAACCTGGTTACCGACTCGCTAAATGGGAATGTGACTCGCAAATAAGAAGGAGTGTTCCCCTTCCTATTTGCGATTCGCATCGCGATGTAGAATTGCTTTGTGACCGCGAACGCGGTCGCAAAGCAATTCGTAGTTAGCACCCATTTCAAATGGGTGCTAAACCATTCGCAAAAGGGAAGGGGTCCCCATGGGACCCCTTCCCCTTTGTGAATGGCCCTGAATTTTTTTTTTCAGAGCAGGCAGTGTCCTATGGACCACTGCCTGCTCGCAAAAAATGAAACACAAACGTTTAATTTTTTCGTTTGTGTTGCAACTCGTTTTCCTTTAAGGAAAACGGGCTGCAATACAAAAAAAAAAACTGCTTTATTGAAAAGCAGTCAGACATGGTGGTCTGCAGTCTCCAGCAGGCCACCCTCCCTGTGAGTGCTGCGAATCGGAAGGGGGTCACAAATTGCGACCCACCTCATTAATATTAATGAGGTGGGTTTTTGCGACCCCCTTGCGATTTGCAGATGGTGTCATGGACACCATCCTGCATCCGGCTTTGCGACTCGCAAACTCAGACTTTGCTACATCTGGCCCCTGGAAACAAGGACCCGGGGAGATAGAAGCAGAAGCATGGAGACACAGGTCAAACACAGGGGACTCAAATACTGGGAGAAATGAACACATGGAAACCCTGGGGACATGGAAGACTGACACACAGAACCACTGGGTGACGGGGGAAATGGGGATACATGGACACACGGAGACTTGGGGGACCTCAGATGACAAGGACACTGGGAGATACAAGCAGACCTGGGGACATGGGAGACTCGGGGCTGGGGAGACACGAACACAAAGTAGAGTATTATTTTATTTAGTTAATTGCAGTTTTATAGTGCGTACCAGACCTAATGCGTGTCAGAATGCTTTACAAGAAAAGAAAAATAAACAATTCTAAATACACAGCTGGCCCACAGGAGCCAGTTCATCTTTACAACAAAGAAAGTTTGCATCACAGATGAGGTATTTACAAGCTCAGTTTCATTCTAAGAGAGTCCCTAAAAATTAAGATATGAAAATGTACATATTTCCATGATAGGGATACACAAAAGAACCTTTGTGGTCAGAAAGACCTTTGTGAATCCAGTGAAAAGCTGCCCTTGAAAGTGTTGGTAGATTGTGAATGTTTCTAAAGAGGGGTTGTGGGAGGGGGGGGGAACTATAGAGAGTATTGTGGGGGGGCCTGGTGGAGTCCAGCTATACATGTATTGTGTTGTGTGTGCGCAGTGTTCTCTCTGCTGGGTGATAAGGTGTAGGTATCACCTCATTCTAGGAATTAAGAAACTGCTGGTGTCCTTGATTCAAGAGTCCTTTGTTAGGCAGAATAGGAACAGGCCTCGTTGTGAAAATTTAAACAGTGCTTGCATGTAACACCCAAGGTGTGCTGGAGTCACACCAGCCGACGAGTGACGCTCAACGTGTTAGTGGGGCGCTCGCGTCACCCACCAAGAACGCGCGCCCCTTGACCCAATTCCCACCTGTGCATTACCTGCCTGAGGGGCTCACACTCCGAAATCACCACGAGATTACCTCTTAACGCTCTACAGAACACTTTAAAACATCCGTTGCTAACCTCTTTCATTTAAATGGTCCATTTTCTAGTTATTTTAGGTCTGGCTTGGAGACCGCTTCAACAGTTTATAGCAAAATCATAAATAAAAAATACATAGATACATCCATACCCTAGACAGGCTTTGAGCCATTCCTCTTCATCCATTGGTCTGTTTAGCTGTCATTCAAATTTTGCTTCCGCCCACCACAGCATACAGCACAGGGCAGTGTGTCTGCCCACTTCAGCCATTGTCTATCTTTTAATGTGAGGGACAGTATTTTATCTGTTCATATATGCACATCTGCATAAAAAGAAGTGTACTTCAGTGGGGGCGGAGGAGATACTTTTTTTTTTCTTTCAGTTTGATATTTTTTGTTAAGGTATTCTTGTGTGTTTATTTCTTCACGTTGCAGTAACTGAAATCCTAAAGTACCCTTTTTCTTTGTACAATACTTACTGCGCTCGGGAGACTTGTCCCATAATGCTTTGCAGGGCTTTACTTTTACAAAACATTTTTGCTCATAACTCAGCCTGTGGTGTTCCTAGGACAATGGGACCATCTTCAAAATGTTCAGCATGACACACTTTTTCTGTCTAGGTCATCTCTGGGTCCCCACACTAGGTTAGTGGGGACCCCGAAAATAATAACCCCTCTCACCATTTTGTGTCTTTTTAAGTGCTGTCATGGCTGGAACATTTGTTTTACAGCTGGGAATAGCTTGTGTTTTAAGGGCCTTGTTTGTAATATCATTGTTAGAGGCCTACTACCCCTGAAAACGTGTAATGCACTGTGCCCTCTAGTGGCTAAATATATGGTTACACTGCATTATTTATTGCCATTTTCTTTTGTGTGGTTATGCCTTCTAGGGGCTAAATGAATAGTTACGCGACCATGTTTCTTACAAATGTTATTTTCATTGTGGTGTCCTCTAGGGGCTGTTCTAAGCATTACACTCATATTAACTAGCCCAATAATGCTTCACAGGGCATTACTTTTACAAAACATTTTGCTTATAACTCAGCCGGTGGTGGTCCTAGGACAATGCAACCACCTTCAAAACATTGACTACAATGTGATCTTTCTATCTACAACATCTCTGGGTCGCCACACCATGTTAGTGGGGGCTCCAAAATAATAACACCTGCCACCATTCATTATCTTTTTAAGCTATCTCATGGCTGGAATGCCTGTTTTACAGGGAGGTTGGGGGGGGGGGGGTGGAATTATGTTGTATGGGTCCTGTTTGTAATGTCATTGCAATAGGCCTGCTAGCCTTAAAATGTGTAATGCACTACCTCCTCCAGGGGCTACCTATATGGTTACACTGCATTGCTTTCTCCCATTCGTTTTTCATGTGGTTATGCTCTCTAAGGGCTTACTATGGTTACATGATCATGTTTCTTCCAAATGCTATTTTTAGTGTGGTGTCCTCTTGGGACTGTTCTGAGCATTGAAGTCACAGCACGAAAACCTGCCCCATAATATTTTGCAGGGCATTTCTTTTACAAAACATTTTGCTCATAACTCATCCTGTGATGGTCCTAGGACAACGGGGCCACTTGTAAAACACTCTTTGTCTGCATCATCTCTGGGTTTCCACATTAAGTTAGTGGGGACGCCAAAATGATAACCCTTCCCACCATTCAGTGTCTTTTAAGCTTTCTCATGGCTAGAGCTCTTGTTTTACCGCTGGGAGAAGTTTTGATTTAAAGGCCTTGTTTGTAATGTCATTGCAGTAGGCCCGTCAGCCCTGAAAAAGCCCTCAAGGGGCTAAGTATATAGTTACGCTGCATTACTTTCTCCTGTTTTTTCATGGGGTTATGCCCTCTAGTGGCTACCAATATGCTTACATGACCATGTTTCTTACAAATAATATTTTTGTTAGGGTGTGCTCTAGGAGCGGTTTTGAGCATTACAGTCTAATGCCAAAAGTTTATTTCTGATAAGGGTTTATATAATAATTGTATAGGTTTTAATAATCTCTCCTTATTACAATTATGGCCACGATTCAGGCCAACCTAACATCTTTATTACACTATGACTGTTTGTACTCTCTTGAAAAGTTTAGGTGACCCTTCTAGTTTATTTCTCCTCTGTGGCCGTCTTGTGTTTTTTTTGGGAAATTGTGTTAGTCAGCCAGCAACTTATGTGAAGAAAAGTCCGGTTATGAATTTACAATGCCAATAGCCCTAACTCAAGCAAATGCGAGACATATTGCATTGCAAAAGCTTGTTGAGTTTGTATCCGAGATGCAGTCTGAGCACCCTCCTCATTCAAGAATCTTCTTAGCCCCCATCCTGCATCCCTACAGATCCTGGGTGATGGAGGGCTTCGGTGGCAGACGTCCCAGGGCAACAGTCACTGCACATGTGCGGCTAGCTGCTGCACAAGGGTCTGTATGGCTTCCCCTTTCCCTTCATTGTGACTGTGAACACCTTTGACTTTCAGCAGCGCTGACTTGGCCCTTCACCCTTTTCAGGCTCATAAAGCAAATACTATGGTCACCTGTTACCTAAGCGCCAACAGACAAGTCAGTATTTGTTGTATGCTGCACAAATTGTTTAATATCGAATTTTAACAAGAAGAGGGATCCAGAAAAAGTTTAAAAATAACCAGTTTTGCTATTTGGATTGGTCACTGTAGGAAAGTAGCCTCTTTCTAGCTTGGTTACCTCCACTTTTTGCCTGTTCGTCAGTATGTTTGACTGTGTCTCCTGGGTTCCTGCTAACCAGGACCTCAGTAGTTTTCCTCTAAATTGTACCTTTTTATTCCCACAGTTGGCATACTGGTCCCCCCATGTAAGTCCTTTAGTATATGGTACCTAGATGCCCAGGGAATAGGGTTTCCAGGGTATCCCTATGGGCTGCAGTAGTTATTCTGCCACCCATAGGGAACCCATGCAAATGGTTCTGCAGGCCTGCCATTGCAGCCTACGTGAAACGGGTGCATGCACCTGTTTCCACTACAGGTCACTATAAGTCACCCCTATGGTAGGTCCTCTCAGCCCAGAGGGTAGAGTGCAGGTACCTGTGTGTGAGGGCACCCCTGCACTAGCAGAGGTGCCCCCACACACTACAGTCTATTTTCCTGGACTTTGTGAGTGTGGGGACGCCATTTTACGCATGTACGCGACATAGGTCACTACCTATGTCCAGCTACATAATAGCAACTCCAAACCTGGGCATGTTTGGTATCAAACATGTCGGAATCATACCCCAATACTGTTGCAAGTATTGGAAGTATGATTCCATGCACTCTGGGGGCTCCTTAGAGGACCCCCAGCATTGCTACCAACAGTCTTACAGGGTTTTCCGGGGAGCCCAGCTGCTGCCACCCCTCAGACAGGTTTCTGCCCTCCTGCTGCTTGACCTGATCAAGCCCAGGAAGGCAGAACAAAGGATTTTCTTTGGGAGAGGGAGGTAACACCTTCTCCCTTTGGAAACATGCGTGACTGGCTTGGGAGGGGTAGCCTCCTCAAGCCACTGGTTTGCTTTGAAGGGCACATTTGGTGCCCTCCATGCATAAACCAGTCCACACCGGTTCAGGGACCCCCAGTCCCTGCTCTGGCACAAAACTGGACAATGGAAAGGGGAGTGACCACTCCCCTGTCCATCACCACCCCAGGGCTGGTGCCCAGAGCTCCTCCAGAGGGTCCCTGGGTACTGCCATCTTGTTTCCAAGGTTAGTAGGGAACTCTCGAGTGTCCAGACCAGGCAGGTGACGTCAGTTCCCCCTCCTGATAGGTGCTTACCTGGTTAGGTGACCAATCCCCCTTTCAGGGCTATTTAGGGTCTCTCTCTTGGGTGGATCCTCAGATTCGGCTTGCAAGATTCCAGCAGGACTCCTCTGCAATCTTCACTTCGAATTCTGGCCACCAGAACCGCGATTGGACCCTCCAGGAACCGACAAGCTGCAGATCCACAAGGAAGACTCTTCTGCAACATTGTATCCAGAGTTCCTGCCAACTTTGCAACACTTCCCGTGCTGTGTATCCTCAGAAGACTGCAACTCCTCAGCCTGCACAAGAAGAAGAAGAAATCTCCCTTGGAGTGAAGGAGTCATTCCCAGGCACTTACAAAAAGTGATGACCGGCTGTGTGGATCCCCCCTCCTGCTGAGCTGGGCGGATCCTGCATCACAGGTGGTGGTCCGGAGTAGTCCTCTTGGTCCTCTCTGCCAGCTGTCCAACTTTGGTGGCGGTAAGCCCTTGCCTTCCCACGCAGGAAAGTACCTCCGTGCACTGCATCTCTTTTCAGCTGCCAAGGCTAGTTTGCATCTCCCCCAAGGGATCTTCGGGCGACGTGTAGCTCCAACCCTCCTGCAAAGCACAGCCTCCTGCAGCGTGGGATCCTCTTTTGTAGTGCTGCATGTGCTTCTTCTGCGACTCCTGTATCCCCGTCCTGTGGTACTCCTGTGGGTGCTGCTTCTGCTCCTGTGGACTCTCTGCAAAGCTGAGGGTCCCCTGTGTCTCCCCCTCCTGAGTTGAGTCCTCCCGGGCCTTGCTGGTCCCTGGCAGCACCTCTTTTCCACTAACTGCGAGTTTGCCCTTGCCAAGACTTGTCGGTGGAATTCCTGCACAGACACCCATTTGCAATCTTCCTTCCAGCGTGGGGCTTCATCTGCATCCATCAGAAACTCTTCTCTGGCTCCAGGGCTGGAGTGCTGACCTGTTCTTCATCACCGTCGACCAACCCCTACATCCACAGCTGGGTGTGTAGTAGCCTCTACTCCTCCTGGACTCCACTGTGACTCTTGGACTTGGTCCCCTCTCTTCACAGGTCTTCTTTCTTCAGGAATCCACTGCTGGCTTTCTTGCAGTCTTCTCTGGGTGTCTTCTTTTTCTTCTTTTGGGTGGTTTGGGGACAATCCAGTGTTTTACTCCTGCATTCCTGGTCGCTGGGTGGTACTGTTACTCACCTCTATGGTTTTCTAACACCCCCAGCTCCCCTCTACACATTTTACTTAACTAGGTGAGGGTACCTTGTTCGCATTCCATTTGTTTAGTATATGGTTTGTGCTCCCCCTACGGTCACTATTGGTTATTGCTATTTGTACTATTACCTAACCTTTTCTTTGCCTGTTTCTGATTACTAGTGTATATATTTAGTGTATTACATACCTCCTAAGGGTGGGTTACCGGTCTAGTATTTTGTGGTGATTTGTTCCAAAAATAAAGCACCTATATTTTTGTACAATTGAGTGTTTTCTTTGATGTGTGTAAGTGCTGTGTGACTATAGTGGTATTGCATGAGATTTGCATGCCTCCTAGGTAAGCTTTGCCTGCTCATCTACAGCTACCTCTAGATAGCCTGTCTTCTAGACACTGCCTGCACTAACAGGGGATACCTGGTATAAGGTGTAAGTACCATAGGTACCCACCACACTCCAGGCCAGCTTCCTACAGTCACTGTGGGTTCAAGCGGGCTGAGTTTTAGAACTTCACCTACTTTACTGATGGAACTCTTCAAAGACTACACATGGACTTTCATCAAGGCAGAGCGCCTTGAGCATTGAACATACTTCCTACACTAGTAGATGCAGAATTGTTTCAACCTTGATTAGATCCTGTGGCCGGCTTGGCTCTCTCCTCAAGAGGTATTTGTTTGTTTCAGAAGAAGAGGCTGGAGGAGCCTTTAGCGATTCTTGTTACATTTGTAGAATTATTTGAACCAATTAACTGTTGATGTCTGGACCTGGAGGGTTCGGTCCCATAGTGCCAGCAGTTAGGCTACAGTATATTTCTGCAAACATTTTCAAGAAGAGTTCTGCACACGTGCACAGAAAATTGAGTTCCACCGACCTTTATAGTAAACATTTCTTGCCAACTTGGACACTTGCACCCATGTTCAGCACAGTTTTCAAACAAGTTTAGAGATTTATGGTGAGTGGAGGGGACAGAGAAGAGTGCCTATTTCTGCTTCCAGTGTTTACATTTAAAAGTGCAAATGTCCTAGAGAACTGTTGAATAAAAACTTTCATATACTCAAAATGCAAACAGTTCAGGCCAAAAGGTGTTTGTTGTGCACCAAATATATAATAAACTAAGGAGTTTCAGAGGTCACTGCCGGTGTCCACGCTATGCCCCCCTTGTCGAAAACAAGTTCTTTTGAGTGACGGCTTCATATCCACCTTGAGTGTGCAAAGTGGCAGGGACACAACTCAACCGCTGCTTTTTCTATCAGATGAAGAAGACCAAACCGTGCTTCATTTGTACAAATAACAGTTTCAATAATTCAGGGCCCCAGAGCTTTCTTAGGAGCATAATGTCTATGTGGTTGCTGAATACAGAGGCTACCCGGTCTTCATTCCACCTCAGGCTTCTTTCCTCCATATCCCTATGCTTCCTGGCTCTTTATCTCATGAATACCGAGGCTGCCTGGTCTTAATTCCATCTCATGCATCTTCCTTCCACCTCCTACACTTCCTGTCTCTTTATCTCATGAATACAGAGGTCTGCCCGCTCAAGATTCCACCTCATGCCTCTTTCTTCCATCACCCTATGCTTCCTGTCTCTATATCACACGAACAGTGTCCGCCTAGTCTTCATTACAACTCATGTCTCTTTCTTCCATCCCCCTACGCATCTTGTCTCTTTATCTCATGAATAGAGAGGCTGCCTGGTCTTCATTCCACCTCATGCCTCTTTGTTAGATTACCCTATGCTTTCTGTCTCTTTATCTCATGAATAGAGAGGCTGCCTGGTCTTGCTTCCATCTTATGCTTCTTCCTTCCACCACCCTACACTTCCTGTCTCTTTATCTCATGAATACAGAGGCTGTCCGGTCAAGATTCCACCTCATGCCTCTTTCTTCCATCACCCTATGCTTGCTGTCTCTTTATCACATGAACACAGTGTATGCCTAGTCTTCATTTCAACTCATGCCTCTTTCTTCCATCACCCTATGCTTGCTGTCTATTTATCACACGAACACAGTGTACGCCTAGTCTTCATTGCAACTCATGCCTCTTTCTTCCATCCCCCTATGCATCCTGTCTCTTTATCTCATGAATAGAGAGGCTGCCTGGTCTTCATTCCACCTCATGCCTCTTTGTTAGATTACCCTATGCTTCCTGTCTCTTTATCACACGAACACAGTGTACGCCTAGTCTTCATTGCAACTCATGCCTCTTTCTTCCATTACTCTATGCTTCCTGGCTCTTTGTCTTATGGATACCAAGGCTACCTGGTCTTAATTCCATCTCATGTCTCTTTCTGCCACCACCCTACACTTACTGTCTCATTATCGCATGAATACAGAGGCTGCCCAGTCAAGATTCCATCTCATGCCTGTCTTCTATCACCCTATGCTTCCTGTCTCTTTGGGGTAGAGATACGTAGAGGTGTTGAGAGGTCTAGAGGTAGAGGTGTAGAGGTAGAGAGGTTTGAAGCGGGTAGAGAGGGAGAAGGAGAGGGGTACAGGTAGAGAGAGGTAGATGTATAGGTAGAGGTGTGGACACAGTTTCTGCATAGTCTTCATTCCAACTCATGCCACTTTCTTCCATCACCCTATGCTTCCTGTCTCTTTAGCACATGAACAGTGTCCGCCTAGTCATCATTCCAACTCCTGTCTCTTTCTTCCATCACCCTATGCATCCTGTCTCTTTATCTCATGAATAGTGAGGCTACCTGGTCTTGATTTCATCTCATGCCTCTTCCTTCTACCTCCTACACTTCCTGTCTCTTTATCTCATGAATACTGAGGCTGCCTGGTCTTGATTCCACCTCCTGCCTCTTTCTTACATTACCCTATGCTTCCTGTCTCTTTATTTCATGAACACTGAGGCTGCCTGGACTTTCTTCCACCTCCTACACTTCCTGTCTCTTGATCTCATGAATACAGAAGCTGCCCAGTCAAGATTCCATCTCATGCCTGTCTTCCATCACCCTTTGCTTCTGGTCTCTTTATCACATGAACAGTGTCTGCCTAGCCTTCATTCCAACTCATGTCTCTTTCTTCCATCACCCTATGCATCCTGTCTCTTTATTTTATGAATAGAGAGGCTGCCTGGTCTTGTTTCCACCTCAAGCCTCTTTCTTCCACCTCCTACACTTCCTGTCCCTTTATCTCATGAATACAGAAGCTGCCTGGTCAAGATTCCATCTCATGCCTGTCTTCCATCACCCTAGGCTTCCTGTCTCTTTATCACACGAACACAGATGCTGCCTGGTCTTGACTGAACCTCTTCCACTTCATGCCTGTTTCTTCCAGCACCTACACTTCCCGTTCTGTATTTCCCCTTTTCTGTTCTGTTCTCTCTGTGGAAATCAGGTGATGAAATGTAAGTCCTTGTCCCCCAAACCTCTGGCACACATGAAGGCCTGGTGTCAAATGCTTAAAAAGCAAAATACTCTGCCTTCTCGGCTTCATTCTAAAACATTTGAAAGCGGCATATTTTGCATTTTGTGACACATGCATAGAATAGAATCTCAACAAGCTGCTTCAATGGCAGGAATAGCAACAGGTTGGAGCTTTAGTGAGTATTATTCCTAGGCACTTCAGCTAGACCTGGAGTCTTGGATAACATGCCTGCCTCGCCTCCTCTTGTCGCCTGGCACAACTTACCTCCATTGTACCTTGATTTTTGTTTACAGTCGCTCTGCGCTTCCCAATTATGTAGTCACGCAGGCATGATTAATTTAAGAAACTGGATAAATACCCATCTGTGGCAGATGCCAGCCATGTTGGTGTCAGCAAGTTATCTCTGCATTCCATCCAAATTGTGTGAATTGATGAAGTGTGGGGTTTGGAGGGGAATGTAACGAGCACTTGCACGATGTGAAATACACCCTTGAGTTAAATTTGCTGCAAATCAAAGGTTGCATCACAAGATGCGCCAATGTGCACCTTCTGGGAGGCACGGTCTAACTCAAAGCTGTTCATAGACTCTGTTAAATGATAGTTCCTTCAAATGTCTCCCTTTGGAGCTGCTCACTTGGCGCTATCTGGCGATACACAAACGCCTGTGACAATAACAGCCTAGCAGTCAATATTACGTTGTCGTCATTACAGGTTTATAAACCCATAAATAACAAAATTTGACACAATTAGGACGTGTGAATCTTAACTATGTGATAGTTTTCAAAAAGTAGGGTTAGAGATGATCTCAGTGTAACTTGTCTCTCTCGGTGAGAAGGTTTGCCGGAACCATAAATATGCAATCGTATCTGGAGACCTTCAAGCATTTACAACATGTGCAGAGAGACACTGGTGCAAATAACTTTCATGGAGTTTTGAGAGTTTTTGCATCTGATGGACACATACGTACTGAATACCAGCCTCAACATGTGTGCGCTGAAGTTTGCACCAGTTTTGTGCATTAATACTTTTTGCACAACGTTGTGCACGAGGAGATACCACCAGTTAAAAATTGGGAGTAAATTCCAGGGCAAAACGTTAACATCCGCTTGGAGAGGGAGAAAAGCAGAAAATTGAGAGACTTTCTGGCCAGAACCACACCCCTTGTAGGAACAAACTCATCAAGATGTACCTTGGGCTAATGAGAGTGTAGTGTGGAAATGAACTAGGAAATTTGGGCCCAACCAAGACTAGAAGGAGGTCAGGACGAAGAGGTTAAAGGGTGTAGCTTCAGCAGACGGGGAGTTTCTTATTTCCTAGAGGTCATTGGTGAGAACCTGGATCCACTGAGGGAATGGTCGCCCTCTGCTGGCCATCAACTGCTCTTCAGTCCTTTCTAAAAGCCGCCACCCACTGAGGGCGCTCCAGTTGGCAGCTTCAGCAGGGAACTTTGTAAGAATGAACTTCTTGAATGTATATGGGTGCTGGTCTAAGGCAATCCTTCTAGCTACACTTCACACAACTATTATTGGAGAGTTGGCGTAACGGCTGGCGAGATAGCTGCGTCATCCAGTACGTCCCCACCTAGTTCACTTTTTGGAATAAATAATGAATGTCTCCCCCTGTGGTTTGTGCAGGTCGGTGTGCGAGGTGCAGTGGGAGGCCGAGTTCTTCAGTCTCCAGGACAGTAACAACAAGCTGGTGGCAGCCTTGCAAGAAGCCAACTCCAACGTGGAACAGTGGAAGAAGCAGCTCGCAGCCTACCAGGAGGAGACGGAGAGGTTGCGCCAGCGGGTAGGTAGCGGGACTGGCACTGCCACTTGCATTCTGGGAAAAGGCATCTTAAAACAACTGAGAGCTAGGAGAAGGTCCTGATTTGGAGTTTGGTGGACATTCAACATCCTCCAATTCTAGAGAAGCTCTATATGTAGAGGGGTCTGTTCTTAAAGCCACCTTGGAGTGCGTAAAGTGGTACTCATGTACAATTCTTTTACATACTTTACATGCTTTTGTGAATCTGCTACCTGCAGTAGGTTTATCAGCGGGTAGTGTTAAGCATTTGTTGTACACACACAGGCAAAACGTGAGAACACACACTAAAAGACTTAACTCCAGGCCTAAAGGTTTTTATATAGAAAAATAACTTTTCTTTAATTTTAAAACCACAAGATTTAAATTTTAGGTAAGTACATAAATTGTAAGGTTCTTCACACAGGTAAGTATAGAACTTTGATTTAAAACATTAGTACACACAGTTTTGGTTAAAATGGCAATAAGCTATTTTAAAAGTGGAGACTGCAAAAATCATCCGTTCCTGTGGGAGGGAAGTGTTGGTTAGTTTTTCAGGTAAGTAAAGCACTTACACAGTCAGTCTCCTGGGTATAGGCAGCCCACCGTTGGGGGTTCAAGGCAACCCCAAAGCCACTGCATCAGCAACACAGGGCCGGTCAGGTGCAGAGGTCAAAGGTGGGTCCAAAACACATAGGCGCCTATGGAGAACAGGGGTGCTCCGGTTCCAGTCTGCTACCAGGTAAGTACCTGTGTCCTCGGGGAGCAGACCAGGGGGGGTTTGTAGAGCACTGGGGGCGACGCACACAAAATGCACCCTCAGCGGCACAGGGGCGGTAGGAAAAGTAGTTGTCTGGTTTTGTATTGAAAATAATGGAGGGACCCAGGTGTCACTGGCGATGCAGGCAGGGCACAGGGGGGCTTCTTGGGCCAGCCACCGACTGGGCTAGCATGAGGGCCGCCTGCTGGTCACTCCTGCACTGGTAGGTGGTTCCTCTCGGTCCTGGGGGCTGCAGGTGCAGTGCTTGGTCCAAGTGTCGGGTTCCTTTGTTACCAGGCAGTCGCGGTCAGGGGGATCCTCTGGATCCTCTCTGCAGGCGTCGCTGTGGGGGTGCAGGGAGGTCGACTCAGGGTGTCCATGTCGTTAGAGTCGCCTGGGAGTCCTCTCTGCAGTGTTGGTTTCTCCAAACTCGAGCCGGGGGCGTTGGTTGCAGAGTGTGAAGACTCGCGCTTCTGGCGGGAAGTTGGAGTCTCTTCAAAGTTGCTTGTTTTGTTGCTGTTTCTGGACAGAGCCGCTGTCCTCAGGAGGTTCTTGGTCCTTTAGGTGCAGGTCAGTCCTCTGAGTCCTCAGAGGTCGCTGGTCCCGCTGGATGCGTCGCTGTGCAGGTTCTTGGAGTCTGGAGACAGGCCGGTAGGGCTGGGGCCAAGTCAGTTGTTGTCTCCGTCGACTCTGCAGGGCTTTCAGGTCAGCAGTCCTTCTTCTTTCTTCAGGTTGCAGGAATCTGATTTCCTGGGTTCAGGGTTGCTGCTAAAATACTCAATTTAGGGGGGTGTTTAGGTCTGGGGGGCAGTAGCCAATGGCTACTGTCCTGGAGGGTGACTACACCCTCTTTGTGCCTCCTCCCTGAGGGGTGGGGGGTACATACTTATTCCTATTGGGGGGATCCTCCCAAACCAAGATGGAAGATTTCTTAAGGCAGGGTTCACCTCAACTGGTGGATGACTCCTCCTTGTTTTTCTCATTATCTCCTCCGGACTTGCCGCCAAAAGTGGGTGCTGTGTCCAGAGGGGTGGGCATCTCCGCTAGCTGGGATGCCCTGGGGCGCTGTAACAACAGGCATGAGCCTTTGAGGCTCACCGCCAGGTGTTACAGTTCCTGCAGGGGGAGGTAAGAAGAACCTCCACCCAGTGCAGGCTTTGTTCATGGCCACAGAGTGACAAAGTCACTCATCCCATGTGGCCAGAAACCTGTCTGGATGTGGCAGGCTGGCAGGAACTGGTCAGCCTAACACTGGTGTTTGGACTGGTATACAGGGAGCATCTTTAAGATGCCCGCTATGTGCATTTGTCAATAAATCCCACACTGATATCAGTGTGGATTTATTGTTCTGAGAAGTTTGAAACCAAACTTCCCAGGTTTCAGTGTAGCCATTATGTAACTGTGGAGTTTGTGTACGACAAACTCCCAGACCATATAGTCTTTATGGTTACCCTGCACTTACAATGTCTAAGGTTTGGCTTAGACACTGTATGGCCATAGTGCTCATGCACATATGCCCTCACCTGTGGTATAGTGCACCCTGCCTTAGGGCTGTAAAGCCTGCTAGAGGGGTGACTTACCTATGCCACAGGCAGTGGGTTGAGGGCATGGCACTCTGAGGGGAGTGCCATGTCGACTTAGTCTTTTTCTCCCCACCAACACACACAAGCTGTGAGGCAGTGGGGGCATGTGCTGAGTGAGGGGTCCCCAGGGTGGCATAAGACATGCTGCATCCCTTAGAGACCTTTCCTGGCAACAGGGCCATTGGTACCAGGGGTACCAGTTACAAGGGACTTATCTGTGTGCCAGGGCTGTGCCAATTGTGGGAACAAAGGTACAGGTCATGGAAAGAACACTGGTGCTGGGGCCTGGTTAGCTGGATCCCAGCACACTTTCAATCATAACAAGCATCAGCAAAAGCCAAAATGTTAATGGGTAACCATGCCAAGGAGGCATTTCCCTACACTATCCCCATGGAAAAGGATGAGATTTTCCACCGACGTCTACTTGTTTATAGTTTTCTCCCAAAATTGCAGGATTTTAAGTTACCACCGACCTCTGAACCAGACCGTTCATCCGATCTTACTGTCTTTCACACTACTGTTCGGTCGTGTCACGCCCTGTGCCAGTCTCTAGGTTGATCTCCATGCCATGAATGGAGGCGCACACCTTGCTGCAGAAGGGACAGCAGAGCCTCTGATGCCAGGCACGCCATCAGTCTTACAGAAACTCACTCCCAGCTTCTGACATGATCAGAGCATCCTCCAAAGAGCCAGGTCTGGTTACTACCCGATGTTGTGTCCTCAGATGTTAGGGACTGTAGATGTAAGTATCCTGCAGTCTCTGTAGCTGCAGCATTATGAGTTTTTTTCTTGTTCTGAACCCTTGATGTTGTGCCCTTCCTAAAAAGAGCATATATGTGTCGACCACTGCGGCTCCATTAAAAGCACCAGTGGCCATGTTGGTTCTTCCATGCAGTAGTTGGCAGTCTGGTGTTCATTGGCTGCCACATGTTCTGCATCTGTTGATATGCCAAGGTGCTGGTTGAAGAATTCCCCTAGCTTTTTAAGTCTGGAGGGTTTTTGCTGGTCGTTTAAATCTGAAACTCACTGCTGGAGAAAGGTTTGACTCAAGTTGAGCTAGGAATGGAGAGATTTCCCAGCATGGCTGCCTCTGAAAGGTATGCCTGCTGCCCCAGATTCAGCTGCTGTCCTTGGCAGAGCCTGAGAGTCTTTCAAAGACTCCCCACTATCGCGACACCTCTAAGTGTGCCCCTAGGCTAGTCACCCCCAAGGCCTCCACGTCCACGCCAGCATGCGAAAGTGGCTGCTGAACAGTCTGGGGCTAAAAGTTGTGCCATCAGTGTAAGAAGGCGGGAATACGTGATGGATAAACCCATATTAACAAAAATAAAATACATTTTACTTGGGATATTTTTTTTTTATATTTTCCATTTGTAATCTCTTCAGCCTTTCTTGTGCCCACTGCCGCTTCACCGACTTGAGTGCCTCTGAATTGTTGACATTACTTTACAGACTGGCTATTCGGGCTCCATTAAAGCTCAGCGGTGAGCGCAAAGTGGCATGAACCTAATTCGAGTTGCGTTTTCGTGCGTCTGCACCACTGAGTCCGAATGGCTCCCGCTAACCTATCGCTTGGCGGATATCCTGTGCTCACCCTCTCCCGACTGTTCCTTGAGAGCATCCGGGCTCCTGCAGATGTAGGTCAGCCTGTGCCGGAGCGCCTTGACGCCACAGGCAGGGAGTCGGGTATTCCTGGTGGGAAGTGGGGTTTGCGTCCACGAGAAGTGGTGCACGTCGTTGAGAGAGAGAGATGTCCCTCCATGAGACGCCTGTTGGGTTTCATTCAAAGCCGACAAGCTGTCGCGCAGCCTGTCATACAAGCTGTCACACCGTGCACTCAGTTGTTCTTAAAGATTGACTTTCATTTAATTTTCTAACCAGGAAATTAGCATCGCATACAGAAGAATTCAAAACATCTGAATAGTTTCAAATGGGGATTATGGGGGTGGGGGGCATGAAACAAGCATGCTGTGGTCCCGCTCAAGCTGTCCGAATGCCTCCAACCCCCCCCCCCCCCCCCATGGCCATCCATACGACCTACCGTTCCAATTCCACGTTTAAACCCACATTTTGTGAGATGGTAGATATATCTCGCGGCGCATTGTGGGCTCCGAGACAATGTATTAATGAACTTTACAGACTCCTTCTGTTGTGAATGCCCAAACCCTTCAGCTGTGTCAGCGTGGTACCTCTAAGCGCCAGCTGTTTACTGGTGGAATGATGCACACTGTGTCCGGCTAGCATCGCCACAAGCTGCAAAACCTTTGTTACAGGTAAGTCACTTTTTCCCATTTGTAACATGAATCTGTTATAGATTCACACGATAGGCATGATCTTACTTGCCGTGTTCTTTCGCCAGTCACTTTTCTTTTACATGACTGGGTCCCAGGTCAATTTCCCCTCTCCCCCCGGATCCCGCCTTCTTCTAGTTGTGGCTAAAAAAGTCAATAAATGGGAGAGACCAAATAAAGCAATCTGTTTAATGACAGCGGCATCTTGTACCCAGGTACCGGCTGCGTAGTAGTGGCAAGCCACACTGTAAACGCCACACAACACCTGAGCATCCTTCATCCCGACGCACCGGCTTGTAGATCTGTTTAACGGCTTCCCAAACATTGACCCGGATTGCGAGTCTGGTCCAGAGGGGCTTACCTGTGGCACTCAGTACCCCAGCAACACATTCTCCTGGCCGGTATCCGGGACAGTGACGCAGCACGTGCGCCTCCCTTAAGCAGTGGCACGCCAGCCCCCCCTCTCGCTCTACTTAGGATGTAAAGCCTGACCCTGGGAAGATGCGTCCTCGGCGACGAGCCACAGTGGCGCACGGCTTGCGCCACCCACTCCCACATGCCTCCAATCCGTCTTACGAAGGACGCAGACCATCATTCAACGCTGTGCGTTTTTTGTTCAAGAGAAAATGCGAATATTGTTTGTGTGCAACTCAAGGTCGCTATGTGATGAGAGAACACAGGGATCTGGGAGAGAACATGTAAATACAGTGACATTGAAATAAGGAACGAGCTCAATCTGGCGTGGTCTTTACCCAAATTATTCCGTTTTAACATTAATAAAATATATGTTTTTAAATGGGAAAATGTTATAACAAAAACAGTGATGAACATGGAAGGTTGAATCAGCGTTTTTGCCTTACAAAGTGTTGAAGTAATGGTTGCTGCGCGCCAGGGTCCCTCTCTGGGGAGGCTTTCTGTGCTCATAATGCCTTCAGCTTCTTGTCGAAATCTTTCCTCTGTCCCTGATAGAAGGTGTGGCAGAGAATCGCCCTCCTCGCTTTCCATGACATTGACAACCATCTCCTCTGTGAATAAATCCTGCTCCGTGCACCCTGGAACAAATGGGGGAGTTACCGGTACTTTTACACACTCAGTCAACTACTACTCCCTCCTTCTGCAGGTGGAAGCCATGGCTATGAAAGTGTCTGTCGGGCTGTTCAGACACTCTTCATGGTCGGGTCAAGCAGCCAGGCGCTGCACATGCGCGAAATGCACAGGTGTCTGGCTATCTGAGCCACAATTTGCTGGGCTGAAGATTTCACAGCCCGTGGGCATGACCCCTCCTCCCTGCAAAGTCTTCTGTGAACCTAGCCCTCATGACTTGGGAGAGCGTCACTGATAGCCTTGGACCTGAGAGCTTCAGTTACCAGCCCTGAAGTGCCCATGGCCGACAGTCCATCAATGACGTTTGTTACATAGTGGGGTGGGGCCAGCACTTTCACTGAACCAATCCCACTCTCTGACGAGTAAGGGACTGTCACCTTCTCTTATTAGCGGACTGATGACAAGATCGGCCAATGAGAGTAGACCACAGTCCCAGTCCTCAAGGAACCCCCAAGACTTCCCACCTGCCACCCGAGATCACTGCTGCAGCGCGCTAAGTTGTGTTTTCAGTGGGCGTGGGATGAAGCACTCAAATGTTTGTGATTAGCCACTAAGTTACAGCTGGTCAGCACATCTGCAAAATTAACTCCCCTAACACAGCCATGGGAACACCCATTTCCACCTTCCCGTCTATGGCTCGAAAATCCACCTACTTGTAACTGCAGTCGGCCGTAAATCTCGATTCAGTGGCATAAACCACGATTTCCAATTGCTGATACTTGAGTGTGACATATATCAAATCAAATCATTAACATTTATAAAGCGCGCTACTCACCCGTGCGGGTCTCAAGGCGCTAGGGGAAAGAGGGGGTTACTGCTGCTCGAAAAGCCAGGTTTTTAGGAGTCTCCGGAAAGCGGAGTGATCCTGGGTGGTCCTGAGGCTGGTGGGGAGGGAGTTCCAGGTCTTGGCCGCCAGGAACGAAACCTTGCGCAAATTGGCTTCTACTTGTGTAAGTGGTGGAAAGGAGACACAGATCTGCAAACATATCCATCTCGGGGGGGGGGCAGTAAGATCTGAGGCAGATCTGGTGACAAATGTTGCGATCGCCTGGGCAGTAGCCCACTGGATAGGAGGGCTCCTGTCTAAATGCAGGTAATTCGACTCTGCACCCCAAGCGGCTAGGCAGGCTTCTAGACCTAGTGCATAGGGAAGGGACTTCCACTTTCACTTATGGTGGGGGTCCTGCCAGGGCCCCCTCCCTGCTCTACTTGTCATTAACAGCCTTCCAAATAAGATGTATATTTCTGGTAAAATTTCAATATAGCAAAGTAGTAAAATAGGCAGAGAAATCACACGATACAGAAGTGCATCATGGGATGAATGAAATATGTAAATGCAGTGGCGGTGGTGGCAATTGTCAATGGGGAATTGGGGGGACAAGGGGGCGGAGGAACTAACATTAAAAAAAAACAAAAAAAATACTTGCCTTTTCCACCGACTCCTGCCGCCTCGCTCGTCGCTGCTCTTCTTTTGGTGGCCTAGCATTCACTGGCACACCAGCAGAGGCCCCCCAGCAATCCTGGTGCTGCTTTCATGCTAAACCTATCACAAAAGCAGTGTCAGGATTGGTCTGAGTGACTCGGACTGCTGGTCAGACACAACCCTGGGATCTGTGCAGTTTCTTCAGCCCAGCTGTAGAAACCTAAGTGCACATGTGTGTTTGGCCGGTGTAAGACAGCCGACCAAACAGACATGCGCACTTAGGTTCACTCTCTCCTCATCCCACCTCCCGTGGCCCAGCCCCGCCCCTCCCTGCACTGCTGGCTGAGCCAGAAGATGAAAAATAAAACAATAAAAAGCTATTGTTTTATTTTTCATCTCCTGGCTCTTAGCCGGTGGGGGACACCTCTCCGCCCCTGCGGAGGAGCCACCCCGTGTAAATGAGAATGTCAGTCTCAGGTTATGTATCCCAGATTTATCCTCTGCATATCTATTAATGATAGCCATGTTCCTCTCACCCTCTTTTGTTCACTTTACCAGGTTTCTGAATTGGAAGCGCAGGGTTCGCAGGAAGGCGCGTCGAATGGCGCAGAGGAGACGGGGCGCAATGTGGAAGAACTGGAGGCGCTGCTAAAAGCCAAAGAGCAGGTAAGGAAAAGCCTGGGGACAGAATTCTAAGGGGAGGCTCTGTGGGGCTTGAGGAGAAGGCAGAGAGCGCTGGAGAAGGCAAAAGGTGGAGTAAGAAGACAGGGAGAGTTTAATCATGTTGGAGCAAACAGGAGGGCTGAGAGTGTCTTCAGCACAGGGTGTTGCACACTTAATTGGATTTCTAGGTGGGTCACTGTCAGCCATATTGAAATGGGCATAAGCAAGACTGGCTTAGATGCGAATATTCAGGTGAGGGCATCGCGCCCATCAATGGAGGTCTAGGCAGGCCACTCTGTCGGACATATTGGAATGGACATGCGAAGGTGCATTGGCCGGAATGAAGCTTCCAGGACAGGCTACCATAGTCTTCATTGGATCTGTAGGGAGGACACTTTGTCGGCCACATTGAAATGGGCATAATCAAGGAAAGGCTGTGTGTGCCTGGATGAGGCATTCGAAACAGATCATTGTGCTCTTCATAGGAACTTTAGGGTGCAAGGTATAAGGGTGCACCTTATGTTTGGGTTTTGCTGTTCTGGATTAGCTAAGAGCTGAAAAGTGAAAAATAATTTGTGTGAAAGTGTCAGGATTCTTCTGTAACATGGCAATTATCCCTCTATTTGCTCTAATAATCATTCTGAAACGATTTAGACAGCTCTCGAATACTTTTTAATATCACTTCTTTATGGGTTTGATGTTTAAGATTTGTTTCAGAAGTGAAAAAATATCTGATTTCATCGCCTTACCATTATTTTTACTGGCTTGGACTTACAAATACAGGACAGTCCAGTATGGAAATATGGCTAGGTGGCGACCATGCTATGGAGATTGTGGTCACCCATATCGAAGGGATGCTGTGCTGGCTGGAATGTGGCATTCATTACAGATTATCACACTCCATTGGAGCTGTATGGCGGTTGCTCTGTCGGCCATGTTGGTATGGGCGTATGCAAGGGAGACTGTGCTGGCTGGAATGTGGCATTCAGGACAGATGATCACACTCCTCATTGGAGCTCTGTGGCGGTCGCTCTGTCAGCCATGTTGGAGTGGGCGTATGCATGGGAGACTGCGCTGGCTGGAATGTGGCATTCAGGACAGATGATATCACACTTCATAGGAGCTCTGTGGCGGTCGCTCTGTCAGCTATGTTGGAGTGGGCGTATGCATGTTGAGACTGCACTGGCTGGCACGTGGCATGAATGGCAGCTTATCACACTCTTCATTTGAGCTCTATGGCGATGGCTCTGTCGGCCATGTTGGTATGGGCGTATGCATGGGAGACTGCGCTGGCTGGCATGTGGCATGAATGGCAGCTTAAGACACCCTTCATTTGAGCTCTATGGTGGTCACTCTGTCGGCCATGTTGGTATGGGCGTATGCAAGGGAGACTGCGCTGGCTGGCATGTGGCATGAATGGCAGCTTATCACACTCTTCAGTGGAGCTCTGGTGAGGTCCCTATCACACCCAAATTGGAATTGGGCATGTGCAAGGGAAGACTGTGCTCGCTGAGATGAGGCATTCAGGACAATTAGGACAGGTCCCTCCAACGGCCATATTAAAATGGACATATTCAAGAGAGCCTAGATGGGCTGGGATGGGCCATTTAGGACAGATTATAGTTATCACACTCAGTGGAGATCTAGGTTGCTCTGTCGGCCATGTTGAAATGGGCGTAAGTGAGGCGGCGGGGCTGTTCTGGCTGTGATTTGGGCAGGCCGGCGGCAACCATTCTGCATCAGAATGATCAAAGTACCCGGATAAAAGACAGGAGTTTGCGGGGTAAGGCGAGAGCTGACAAGGAATATTTAAAATATTTTGATTATGCCTTTGCATGGGACCTACATGGTGAGGACTTGAAACCTTCCCTCGTATTTCTTGGCGGAATTAGAACACATCTGCTTCTTCAAGCGCCTATAAATAGTCCTAGAAGATGAGTTCAGGGCCACCAGGGACCAAAGACAAAGTGACTTCTCCGGCACACTTTAGGAAGCCCTACATGTACCAGGAGGTCTGAAGCAGGACTGTGGACAGGGACCCTCGCGACCTACCCCTCCATTCTAAGCGCTTGTTCTGAAGGCGAGGCGCATAGCTTCATTAAACACTGAGGCTCACAACATAACATCTGTAGTTATAAAGTGCATGTGCGCTCTTTGGGGAATCTTGGCGCTGAGTAACGGGTGCGTACAGTATGTAGGTTTTACAATCTCCCCATCCCATCCCTTGCTGTCTCGCCGCCAACTGATCTGTAGATGTGGTGTTGTTAAATTAATATTTGTTGGTACCCATGATGCGTTATTCTGCGTTTGCTGTCCTCTTACTTAGGAAATTCACTCATTGAGGAGTCAGAAACCGGACGCAGAAGACCTGGAGAGTGAGCGAGACGGCACCCGGGAGAAGCTTCAGGTACTGCACAGCTCCATCACTCTGTTTTTATGTTTCTAGCTCTCCGAGGGGACCCGAGAGGCATGTAGCACTTTATAACATTTATAAGTAAATAGGGGGGCTCCAGCAGGCAGGGGAAGGGACATCCTGCTCACTGTGGACAGGAGAGACTCCGCAGCAGACTGGGGACGAGAGACCCCTAGATGCAAACTGAGACATTAGTTTCTAAAACCATCCTCAACAACCTGCTCCAAGCAGACCCTCCGTTGTCCACAACAACCATCCTCACAACTCACGGACTCCAAGCGCAACCCCTCTATCCTCCATACTGTCCATCTGAGACACTCTTCAAGAAGTGCCTTGGACTAGCAGACCCTGCCACCTACACACCAATCTCCAATGGTCCAATCCTAGAAAAATGGGCTCAGAGCGCTGCCTTCACTCGGCATGGAGTTTCCTGGATCTGAGGTGACCTGACGACGACTGCTGATGTGAGCGGAGTAGCAGCTTTAATATTCCTGTATCTGCCCGGCATCTTTGGCACTCAGCAGCTAACTTGGCCTTCAAGGCAACATCCTAGACTGGATCTGGTCCTACATATGCAGCGTTGGGCTGGGGCAGAAAATAAGCCCAGGCATCAGAAAAAAGTGTCCCACATGAGCGAATCAGCTAAAAGGAAGTTGCCCACATTTGTATATAGGCCACTTTTGAACTTGTAAAGACTTTGCTGTTTTTGTTTTGAAAAGTATGGGAGACTGCGTACATTTGTGCACGCTGCAGACAATGTTTGTGGTAATATCAGAGAAAGCAACAGTAAAAACCATCCCACCTGACCGTAAAGCATGCCCAGGAAAAAAGCAGATCTACCCTGCCTTCTAAGGCAGGATGAGCATGATCTCATTGTAGGTCCCCTTTCATCACAGAGTCTGCGTACCCCAAGGTTTCACCAGCTCATCACAATCTCTGCCTCAACTCACTAATGGGTTGCATGAAGCTTTCCAACAGAACTTGACAGAACTATGTTGACAACTCACAGATCATTCTGAACCACGGGCTCTGAACCACTGACCAATGGATGCTGAGTAACAACTTTTAAAAAAATGTGGCAAATGAGATTGGCTGCCTACCCAGAACCATCTGATCCCAAAACCAGACCCCCGACCATCAGCATCAAATGAAGCGCGGAATCTGGGAATGATCATGGAAATCGGCCGCTCCCTTGTCTTTCTAGTGAAGCAAGTCACAAAAAGTGCTTTTGCACAATGCCAGGTCTAAAACACTTCTTTTGTCATTGAGGTTTCTCTTTAAGTTTACTGGCCACCGTTACCCTTGTCATGTCTCATCTGTGTTATGCAGTCGGTCTGTATCTTCGGATTCTGAACACTGCCTAGAATCCGGAGTAATTACCAGTGGCTGAGATTAATTCAAGCATTCCATACAGCGCTTTGTTTGTATACTTTAGAATCCACAGTACATCAGCATTATAGTTGAAACTACTCCCATGGGAACGCATCACACCAGTGATTCAAATATTTCACTGCCTCCCTAGACGCTCTGCCTTTGATGCACTCTGTATTACCTACAGGGCTGTCCTTGGAAAGAGCCACTGTTTAAAGTTACAGTGCTGTTCACACAACAGAAATCTTGGATCTAAACTAGCAGCTTGGCTTATCATCCCAGAGCAGGCCGAAACGTGTTGACACCATCTCATCCTCTGTGCAAGCAGCAAAATGATGTACTACTCTGCCGGCAAAAATGCATCCATGCTCACTTGGAATTTAGGAAGGGGTAGGAGCAAATGGTGCACGCCAGCCATCAAGGGGTAGGAAAGAGCTGTGCAAATGCAGCAATGCAATATCCACTTTCTCACACCAGGTGAGTGTGAGCATCAGACCATTCGGGCGCAAACCCACCCCAGGCCTGGAACCTCTTCCTCTCTCAAGGATGGTGGGTGCGATCACACGCACAACTCTTCCACTTTACATCATCTCATTCCAGAAACACTGCACCAAAACACTTCCCACCATTGGCCTCCAATCCTACCACGACCAGGACCAGCATACATCAACCACCACCTGAACTTCCACCAACCTTCGAGAGACCTTCGCTCCACCGCCGTTGTACAGACACTGCGCATCTGCCGAAGCAACAGCGGAGGCAATTTTTTCCCACACCTCGCCGCCAACTCCTGGAACGGCTTTCCCTTTCATCTTCGGACATCACCCTCGCTGGAAGAATTCAGGAAGAGACTAAAGACCTGGCTTTTCGACTGAGCCCGCTACAGAGTGCCTGGATACCCCCACGGGTGATCAGTAGTACTTCACAAATACCGACTGATTGATGGAATCCTTGAAGGGGGCCCGAAACCACCAGGGAGCCCCCCCCATTCAGCCGAAGGCCAATGAATCTCTGTGAGAGATGGAAGACTCGGGGATAGGGTTGCCACCTTTTTTTGCTCACCTCGATAGAAAAATACTGGCCAGGCCAGTAAAAACTGGCTGAGGTGGCGGCCCTCCTCAGGGGCCCCTCATATTCTGCAGGGGGCCACATCATTTTGCTTGCACCACTGCCTCCCACATAGGAGACAGTGACCTGTCGCATCCCCCTACGCAGACACTACAATAATAAAAAACACCCTTTACGTCCACTCGCGCCTAAGTGCAGTGATCAATTGGGCAGGAGTATGGCCTTGCGACCAAAAACACATCTCACATAGGCCACGTCTTCCTAAGCAAGCACACCATAGTGTGAACCATGCAACCCAGCCCCTAAGCGCCTTGGTGCCTTGTCACAGCTATGATGCACTATACAAATGCAGCCATAAAACATTGATACAGTGCTGCAGGCTCAGACACAAAAGACACATACAGGGAACATCCCCGGAAGGATGGGGGCCTGCAGGCCGCTTTAAGAGCTGTATACACTGAGAGAGCCTCAGCTATGCCATTCCTGTAGCCACATAAATGATTTGCTGCTGTGAAGAAATAATGCTCTTGTGTTCTGTACCAGACCTTGAAATGTCTGAATATTTCATGAGGTTTTCTGCAGAACAGTCTGTAAAAACCGTGGCTCTTTGGGCAATAGATGTGGGTGTTTGAGGGCACATATCGGGGGTACACACGGTGGACGGCATCCACTCACTATTTTCACAGGGTGGACGGCCAAGAAGTGGGGCCGCACTGTATAATATGCCGACGTCCTGAAATCCCGGGACACATTCAGCAGTGCCTGCTCGTTGTCTGCTTTCATTCTGCGCAACAATGCGCAGGCGGCGAGAGGGCTTTGTTATAACCAAGGCCGAACTTAAGGGGCTATTTGGCCGCCTCCTGTTCTAGTATCCAGCCTGGGATCTGTCTATAGCCGCACACCTAGACTGAAAGGCAGTGGAAGGGAAACAAAAGCACACAGCTTGTTAGCACATCACACCACTTGCACAATGTTGCCTTTGATCAGACCCCGTATACAATAGATGTGCATGCACAGTAGGAATGTCAGAGGTGTCACTCTGTCCCACTACAAAATAACGATCCAAATACCAGCATTTTTTATTTCTTTTATTGAGCTGTACATCCCAATGCTGGATGATCGAGTGTTTACATAACACGTACACATTATATTGACAATAAATCATACACGTTTGTAAATCTATGTACATCACTGTGATATATACTAGAGGGATTACAATGCAACTGCAAGTAACAAAAGGATCTCAGTGTTAAAAACCGTAACCTACTTATCTAGCTACATAAAATAAGTCTGTTACCTGCATCATATGCTTTGCAGATGGCACATTATCTCTGTATGTAACTTTGAGTCAAAACTGGGGTTCGACCAAACACAGGTCTTTCCCGCAAATGTGTTAACCACCAGAGTATTGTTACCATTATTACTCTTCCCCCAGATTTACTGGGAACACAACGATCTGTGCAGCAGGTGCCTTAACCCCATAAAACAGTTTTAAATTCAGACTTTGCGACCGATTAAGCAGAACATATTTACTGCCAATTTCTTTGTGGCAGAGTTTTAAAAAATAAATGTATAAGTTGAGGCCCAGATTTTGTGTTGGGGTTGCATCACTTTACTAGCACAACCCTGATGCAAAGTCTATTTTGGGGTTTACAGTGCTACACCGATCTTGTTTGTGTGGCTTTGTGTAAAAAAATTAAAAAAAACGAACACACCAGCACATTGCCCTTCCTTGCATTACCTTGCATCAAGTAGACATTACATGGGTTTTGCTTGGGCATTGTCGTGCGTCCACCCACGTATTTTGATGCAAAACCATATTTACGAAGATTTGTAAAAATAGGTTTTCACCAAACTGGTGAGTCTACCCGAGGCTGGCGCAAGAAGAAGAAATATCTTTATTTCTCCTCAATATTTCCTCTTTGTATGTACGCTGCAGTACATAGGCAAAGGGGAAATAGCCTCATTGGATAGTTTTTGTGTGGCTTTGTAAAGAAAAAACAAACCAGAAACAAACTTATTGCGTTGCCTTGTGTTACCGTGTGTCAGGTAGGGATTACATGTGTGGTGTATGGGCATTCCTGTACACCCACCCATGTATTTTGTTTACAAATAATATACATGGTCTTCTTAGGGCAGGGACACTTGCTTTCCCTGCGTCAGCTCTTGAGTCCCACTTCCCTGTCCTGGCAAAGGATGGTGGTTTTTCCCCATTTACATGAGGTTACATTCCAGCTAGGCCACACTAGTGAGTTCAAGTCTTAGAAAATCAGTGTGCCTCCGCCTCGTAGCATGTCAGTCAGAGCAAGTTACCCCTGAGGCCTGGTGACCCAGTATTTTGTTTTACGCCTCTTTCTGGAGTGGAGGTCTGGAGTTCCCTGGCACACGTCTACGGCCCGGTGGTGAACAGAAGGCTTGATGCTATGGTAGAGGTGCTCCCCTGCCTACACTGTAAGCCTCCCTGAATCCGGCAGCAGGCCTTAGGTGCTCCGGAATTGTTGGGTAGTTAAATCGTTGCTTTTCCTTCACCATTAATGGCTTGCGTCTCCTTCACAGCTGTACGCTACTGCAGGGCAACAGCTTCACCACAATCCCCTCCTGACTTGTGGGGTTCGTAACAGCGCACACAGGCAAACACCATCTTCAGGTCACAGCATTGCACAGGGTAAAAGCCCTCAGTCATCACCACGGCCCCCACCTGGCATAGGGAGAACATGGGCAGCACATGGTTTTCTGCATTCACTTTGTGCAATTCAGCTACTGAATGGACATCTCTTTAGTTCACCTATTTTGAATCAAAGGTTAATATTTTGTCTTCAGTTCTTAGTACATAGAATTTAAGTGTGGCTGGCCACATGAAAGTTACGTGTCAAATGCATCCTATATGTGGCCCAGATTCTTATTATATATGGTGCAACAGTACAGCGTATTAAATCAAACACAAAAGATCGATTTGCCTATGATCACACAATTTAGTCAAGTTAGGATGTCAGGATAGATCACAGGTTTTCTGCTTTCACATTGTTACTTTTATCCATTGCATGGATATCTCCTTGCTTTTCCTGTTTTATTTCAAAGGTTAATGCTTTGTCTTTATTTCTTGGCACATGAAGTTGGAGCGTGGGTGGCAGGCAGACCCTGCATCTGTATTTTTCAGTTCAAATGACTGCCTTGCAAAATCCTAGTTGCTTTTCCAGAAGTATCTAATTCTGTCACACCACAACAAAAAATGATTTTCAAAGATTTGAAATTAAGTGCTTTATTCACCAACTCCAATCACTAAATGTTGAAGAGCTGTTTTCCCTGAAAGGAAGACAAGTTGCTTTTGTAGCTTTGAAAATTCGAGAGCGCTGGATATGGATGTGTTACATTTTGCTAAGTCTTTACTCTGCCAGAGTATGGCTAGTATTGTTTTTTTGGCCTTTCTCACCTACCTACTGCAGCGATGCTGCAAAGTTTGCGATGTACTGTATTATAACACAATAACACAGAGTAGCTTTGTTATGATGCTCCTAGGTTTTGGAAACGGATGTAGTTCAGAGTCATGAGGGGTAGACAGTAGGAAGCCAGGGCTCTCTAGGGGTAGCTGTGGATGAGCAGCCAAGACTTATCTAGGAGACATGCAAAGCTCATGCAATACCACTGTAGTCACACAGCACTTACACACATGAAAGAATCCCACAGTGTTACAAAAGTAGAGATACTTTATTATGGTAACACAAATGCTAGAAGAATGAATAGGCAATACCCTAATTGGAGGTAAGTAAACACACTAGTATGTACACATTAGAAGTCAGTGATTAGCATAGAAAGCAATAGCAAATAGTAAACAAATAGCAAATAGTGAAGGCCCTGGGGGAGATCAAACCATATACTAAGTAAGTGGAATGTGAAAGTCAGTCCCCCACCCAAGGAAGTGAAATCAGTAGAGGGGAGCTGCAGGAACTAGGGGCCCCAAAAGCTAAGTACCAGGGTGCCCCCCAGCGACCAGGAGAGAAGAGGTAAGTATCTGGTTTTCCCCAAACCCATAGTAGGACTTTGGAAAAGGACTGTGTAAGACCCAGGCAAGACTGGAAAAAACAAAGGTGGATCCTGACAGAAGAGGACCTGCAAAGGAAGGGGACCAAGTCCAGTTTGAGTTAGAGTGTCCGGCCATGACAGTAGCCACTATCCACCCTTCTGTGAATGCAGGAACAGGTCAACAGTGGCTGGAGAAAGTCAGCAGTGCAGCAGAGGAGCAGACAAGGAGTCCAGAAGTGATGCAAGTGATGTCCCTTGTCGGTGGTCGTGATGCAGTCAGTCACTGGTGTTGGAAAACCACCAACAAGCCTTGGCAAATGCAAGAGTTGAAGAAGAGGATTTTTCAAAGCTGAAGAGGACCAGCAAGGCTCAGGGGACTCGACCCAAGGAGGGAAGTCGGAGGTGACCATCAGCAGCTAGGAGAGTCACAAGAAGAGGCGGCAGCCCCCAAAGGTGACCCACGGGCAGCAGGTACAGGAGTTGCTGTGAGTCCCACTCAGCACACCCGACAAGGAGTCCCATGTTGTTGGAGTAGCAGGCAGGAGACTGTGCTTTGCAAGAAAGATTGCTAGAAGCCGGGGCTACACAGAGCCTGAAGATCCCTTGGAGGAGGAACAAACAAGCGTTGGTAGCTGCAAGAGTCACAGTGCACAGAGATACTGTCCTGCGAGGACAAGCAAGGGCTTACCGTTTCCCAAGTTGGACAGCTGATAGAGAGGACCAAGGGGACCACTCCAGACCACTACCTGTGATGCAGGATCCACGCAGCTCCAGAGGAGAGAAGATCAACGCAGCCAGTCGTCATTGCAGTTGGTGCCTGCGGATGCAGGGGAGTGACTCATTCACTCCAAGAGAGATTCCTTCTTGCATCTTGTGCAGGCTGAAGACTGGTCGCCCTCAGAGGATGCACACCCAGGGCAATGTTGCAGAGAGGAGTCGTTGCTGGTGTTGCATATTTTTGGTTCTTTAAGGGTCCAGTTGCAGTCCTGGTGGCCAGAATTTGAAGTAAATGATGCAGAGGAGTTATGCTGGAATTTTGCACATTGAATCTGAAGACTCACCCGGGAGGGAGGGAGGCCCTAAATAGCCCAGGAAGGGGGAATCAACGCTCAGGAGGCGGCTGTGATGTCACCTGCCTGACCTGGCCACTCAGATGTTCCCAGGAGCCTCTGCCCACCTTGGAACCAAGATGACAGTATCAAGTGGCCACCTGGAGATGTTCTGGGCACCACCCCTGGGGTGGTGATGGACAGGGAAGTGGTCACTCGCCCTTCCATTGTCCAGTTTGACACCAGACCAGGGGCCGGCTCCCTGGACTGGTGCAAACCGGTTTATGTAAGGAGGGCACTAAATGTGCCCTTCAAAGCATACCAGTGGCTTGGGGAGGATACCCCTCCCAAGCCATGTAACACCTGTTTCTAAAGGGAGAGGTTGTTACCCCCCTCTCCGAAAGGAAATCCTTTGTTCTGCCTTTCTTCGCTTGAGCTGCTCAAGCAGCAGGAGGGCAGTTTGAGGGGTGGCAGCAGCACGGGCTGCCTGGAAAACCCAGGAAGACTGGAAGGAGCAATGTTGGGGATCCTCTAAGGAGCCTCCTGAGTGCATGGAATCATACAACCAATACTGGCAACAATATTGGGGTATGATCCCGACATGTTTGATGCCAAATATGCCCAGGTTCGGAGTTACCATTATGTAGCTTGGCACAGGTAGTCCAGTACATGGGTAAAATGGCTTCCCCGCACTGACGAAGTCCAGAGAAATGGAGCTAGAGTTTGTATGGGCACTTCTGCTCATGCAGGGATGCCCTCACACACAGGTACCTGCACCCTGCCCTTCAGGCTAGGAGGCCCTGCCATAGGGGTGACTTACAGTGTCCTGCTGCAGTGACCTATAGTGAAAGGGTGCATGCACCTTTTCACGCAGTCTGCAGTGGCAGGCCTGCAGACACATTTTGCATGGGTTCCCATGGGTAACATAATACATGCTGCAGCCCATGGGGACCCCTGGTACCCTAATGCCCTGGGTACCTAGGAACCATATATTACGGACTTACATGTGGGCACCAGTTTGCCAATTCTGGGGAGTGCGAAGTCCTAAGCAACCAAATTTAGAGGGAGAGAGCAGTCTCTGTGAGGGTACTCTGGTTGTACGGATTCCAGGGTGAACTGCCAGGATCCACTGGTGACTGTGAGGGTGGTTTAGAAATAATGATGTCAACAAGTACACAAGAGATGTCTGCTACTAAATGTGGAGCTGACATTTAGGGGTGAGGCAGTGTTTAATTTGTAGAATCCCCAAACTTTTTCTTCGGGCCCTATTGCTGAATGCCAGGGTTGCCATAACCCTTTTCTTTCACCACTCTAGCTTATTCTTGCTGGTTCTTTTTTCATCCTGTTCTCTGCCTTCAGCATTGTTTTCTTATCTTTCTCTCCTGTTTGTCTGTCTTGCTTTGGGGCATGGTCTGTTGGTGAAAATAGAGCATCAGTCTCCTAGAATGAGTGAGGTTCCCACCACAGACACATTAGGTGGTGGCTAGGGCTGAGTAACCATACTTCGCATAGGAGAGCGGTCTCACCTCAGTAGAGCTCAGGCAGCTAAAGCAGTCATAGCTACATGAAACTATGCTGCGCATGGAATATTATGCCTGGTGGGGTAGGCTGGCGGCAGAGTTAGTTTGTTCAGTCTTTGGGTACAGGAAGCTTTACACTGCCAAAAGGCAACATTGTTTTATGTGTAGCTTACAAAAGCGTGATTCTTCTGTCTAAATCAGGCGTATGTGTGTGTATACTCGTAATGTGCTCAAATGTACTCTTCATAGACCCACTAAACATATGTGTGAGGTGTTAAGATCTGATGTCACTTCCTGTGATGCCACGTGCGAGCACCGTTCTGTCACAGGACATGAAGTCACGTGCTGTGATGTCACGTGCATACTGCCTAACTTGGTTAGTCTCCCCCCCCCCCTCCCCCCACTTCTTTTTGTTGGGACTTGTGCCCCGGTGTTTGTGCTTTGACAGTCGTCGTTTAACCATCTTCCTTCAGTGTGTGTTGGGGAGGGCTCCCCCAACCGTCTCAAAGGAGGGTCTTACACACTCGCTCGGTCAGTGCAGTTTGGGGAGAGAGAATGTGCGTTTCAGGGTGTTCTTAGCTTCTGACTCAAGCACCCGTGAAAGAAAACCGAGGGAGAGCAAGGGCACACTGTGTCCTCGTGAAGGCCAAGGGCAGGAGGCGCTGGGATTCGCCTGCATGATGATAGGGATACATCTCTCCTGGGTCCTGAGTGAAGTTAAGGGCAGTGGACAGGGGTTGTGGCAGAGGTAACAAGCCTGGAACACCCCGTTTTCTGAGGGACGAACTGCACCAAGAGGCGCAGACGATGAGCTATACAACATCCACGTAATGCATATTCACAGAAGGATAAGCACATACTCAGAGGGGTGAGTACATGCTCGCAGAGGGAGGAGTGCACACTCAGAGGGTTGAGCACATACTCGCAGAGGGAGGAGTGCATACTCAGAGGGGTGAGTACATACTCAGAGGAGGTGAGTGCATATTCAGAGAAGGATGAGTGCCTACTCACAGAGGGATGGATGCATATTCACAGAAGGATAAGCACATACTCAGAGGGGTGAGTACATACTCGCAGAGGGAGGAGTGCACACTCAGAGGGGTGAGCACATACTCGCAGAGGGAGGAGTGCATACTCAGAGGGGTGAGCACATACTCGCAGAGGGAGGAGTGCATACTCAGAGGGGTGAGTACAAACTCGCAGAGGGAGGAGTGCATACTCAGAGGGGTGAGTACATACTTGCAGACGGAGGAGTGCACACTCACTGAAGGATGAGTGCCTACTAAGAGGGATGAATGCATATTCAAAGAAGGATAACTGCATATTCATAAAGAGGTGAGTGCTGCCGTTGGGGGATGGATTCATACTCACAAAGGCATGAGTGCGTACTCAGAGGGATGATTACACACTCAGAGGGGTGAGCACATACTCGCAGAGGGAGGAGTGCACACTGAGGGGTGAGTACATACTCGCAGACGGAGGAGTGCACACTCACTGAAGGATGAGTGCCTACTAAGAGGGATGAATGCATATTCAAAGAAAGATAACTGCATATTCATAAAGAGGTGAGTGCTGCCATGGGGGATGGATTCATACTCACAAAGGGATGAGTGCGTACTCAGAGGGATGATTACATACTCAGAGGGGTGAGCACATACTCGCAGAGGGAGAAGTGCATACTCAGAGGGGTGAGTACATACTCGCAGACGGAGGAGTGCATACTCAGAGGAGGTGAGTGCATATTCAGAGAAGGATGAGTGCCTACTCACAGAGGGATGGATGTATATTCAAAGAAGGATAAGTGCATATTCATAGATGGGTGAGTGCTGCCGTGGAGGATGGATGCATACTCACAAAGGGATGAGTGCGTAATCAGAGGGAGGAATGCATACTAAGAGGGGTGAGTACATACTCGCAGACGGAGGAGTGGACACTCACTGAAGGATGAGTGCATACTCAGAGGAGGTGAGTGCATATTCAGAGAAGGATGAGTGCCTACTCACAGAGGGCTGGATGCATATTCAAAGAAGGATAAGTGCATATTCATAGCGGGGTGAGTGCTGCCGTGGAGGATGGATGGATGAGTGCGTACTCAGAGGGGTGAGCACATACTCGCAGAGGGAGGAGTGCGTACTCCGAGGGCGAAGTGCATACTCGGAGGGGTGAGTGCTCACTCGCAGAAGGATCCTTACAGAGGAAGAGGTGGACAGTTGCACTCCTTCCTTCTCACCACCAGCCTTTGATTCCCCCCCCAATAAAAAAGCATCCCCCAGTAGTGATCTCACAGTGAGTGGATGAATTCGTGACACCCGAAGGCTCTGTTTTTGGGTGTGAAAGACGTTCTTCCTAGCAGTGCTAGTGCGCGTCTGTCTGTCGAGCTGTCCATCTGTCTGCCCAGGTGTCCATCGATCTGTTTATTTATGTATCGTCTCCATAGCTACAAGCGCCTAGCCATCAGTCTGTATGTCTCTTTGTATGTCTGTCTCTGGCTGTATGCCTGCCTGCCTCTCCGTGTCTGTCTGTCTGTCTCTATTCAAATTAGGAAACCATACGTGCCTGACTAATTCATTGAGTAGCAAACTCTACACATCCTGTCTCGTGGCACCCCCAGATAATTGTACTTCTGGGGTCCCCGAGCCCCTGCATCTTGTTTTCATCCTCTGTGTGTCTCCCGCCCCCCACGCTTTGCGGATGGCGGGGGTGGTCCTCACGTCTGCGGCGCGGGGTTACCCCGGCAACCTTTAGGGGGCACCGCGTAGGGTCAAGAGGGGGGCATTAATCCGCCTCTGCGTGCTCACTTGTTACAAAGACCCCCTGATCCCACCCTTGTAATCCCCCGGCCCTCTTCTTACACATTAATAGGATTGTCTGTTTTTAAAGAAAAAGGGCTTTGTTCAGTAAGCAGGTCGGAAATTCACATAAATCCGTGCCCTGGCCCCCTCCACAGAGGGACACGTTTAAATATCCCATAAACCTACAGCGTATCCCTGTGTACGCAAACACTTATTGTATGTATCTAGATATGTGTGTTTCTTTGTACAAATATGTATAACAATTATGGCTATTAAAATATATAGATATTCTTTAGGGTCTGCTTGGCAAATGTATATATTACTTATGGTAATATATATATGTGTATATTATTCGTTGCTTTACATGTATATAGGTCACTGCATAGTTTTCATGTAAATTATTTGATTAGACGCTTCTGGGTCTCTTATTTATCTATCATAATATGTCAATGTTGTCGTAACTGTTTTATCTACAAGTGCTTCACTAGTGAAACATTCACGAGAAATCAAAGAAAATAAATACAGAAATACACACATTTGAGTTCATAAAATACGTCTTTAAATATCAAAATATCATCTTCCTTATACACGTATACCGTCTCTGCGTACTTTTCTACATATTTATTACTTTACTCCTACTGAAGAAGAGAAAACAATCTTTGAGCTTTGCCTCTCTCCGATGCACTAGTGTCTCACCCTGTACCTCTCAATATACCCTCTCCCTCCACTCGGACTCACCCCAGACCCCCTTCTGCTGCTATGATCTCCAAAACAATCCTTTCTAGTCTCTTCCCTCCTTCGATCACCCCAAACCTCATTTTACAACTATCATCTCTCAAACAACCCTTTCTACATTCTTCCCTCCTCTGTCTCTCCGATGCCCTAGTGTCTCACCCTGCACCTCTCAATATACCCTCTCCCTCCACTCGGACTCATCCCAGACCCCCTTCTGCTGCTATGATCTCCAAAACAATCCTTTCTAGTCTCTTCCCTCCTTCGATCACCCCAAACCTCATTTTACAACTATCATCTCTCAAACAACCCTTTCTACATTCTTCCCTCCTCTGTCTCTCCTTTTACTCACCCCAAACCTCAAGTTACTAATGTGACCTCCCTGATCCCCTTCTAGAGATTCTTCTCTCCTCAGATCTCTTTTTACTCACCCCAAACCTCACCCTACTACTATGATCTCCCAAACAACAATTTCTAGACTCTTCCCTCCTCTATCCTATTCAATCGGCCTAACAGACTTGCATGGCCACCGCTGAAATGGACTCATATTTCCCTATACTAACCCACCACTAATCCTTTTTTGCGCTCTGGAGTAGTGTGCTATTTGCCGAAACACACTTTGATGCCTCATCAGGGGGAGTGAGCACTATATAAATACGATTACAATAAATCTGTGGTCTCTTCTGCAATCAATCAATCACGATATTTATAAAGCGCGCTATGTACCCGTCAGGGTTTCGAGGCGCTGGGGGGAAGGGGGGGGAAAGGGTGGAGGTGTGCTGCAGTTAGCGGTCGAAGAGCCAGGTTTTGAGGAGTCTCCTGAAGGCGAGGAGGTCCTGGGTCTGGCGTAGAGATGTGGGGAGAGAGTTCCAGGACTTGGCGGCGAGGAAGGAGAAGGATCTGCCGCCGCAGGTCTTGCGCTGGATTCGGGGGACGACGGCGAGGGCGAGGTTGGCGGATCGAAGTTGACGTGTGGGAGCGTAGAAATTAAGTCTGGAGTTGAGGTAGGAGGGTCCGGCGTTGTGAAGTGCCTTGTGAGCGTGGGTGAGGAGTTTAAAGGTGATCCTCTTCTCCACCGGGAGCCAGTGGAGTTCCCTCAGGTGAGGGGAGATGTGACATCGGCGGGGTATGTCGAGGATCAGTCGGGCGGAGGCATTTTAGATACGCTGGAGTCGTTTGATGTCTTTGGTTGGGATGCCTGTGTAGAGTGCGTTGCCGTAGTCAAGTCTGCTGCTGACGAGGGCCTGGGTCACCATCTTTCTGGTTTCTGTTGGAATCCACTTGAAGATTCTGCGGAGCATGCGGAGGGTGTTGAAACAGGAGGAGGAGACGGTGCTGACCTGTTTGGACATGGTGAGTGCAGAGTCCAGGATGAAGCCGAGGTTTCTTGCGTGGCTGGCAGGGGTGGGTGGGGGTCCGAGGTCGGCGGGCCACCATGAGTCGTTCCAGGCCGAAGGAGAGCGCCCGAGGATGAGGATTTCCGTCTTGTCGGAGTTGAGTTTCAGGCGACTGTTGTTCATCCATTCGGCGATGGATTTTAGTCCTTCGTGGAGGTTTGTTTTGGCGGTGAGTGGGTCTTTGGTCAGGGAGAGGACGAGCTGGGTGTCGTCGGCGTAGGAGATGATGCTGAGGTGATGCTGGCGGGCCAGTTTTGCAAGGGGGGCCATGTAGACGTTGAACAAAGTAGGGCTGAGGGAGGATCCTTGGGGGACGCCGCAGATGAGGTTGGTGGCTTTGGAGCGAAAGGGGGAGAGTCGGACTCTCTGAGTTCTGTCGGAGAGAAAGGATGAGATCCAGTGGAGGGCTTTGTCTTGGATGCCGGCTTCCTGGAGGTGGGTCAGTAGGGTGCGGTGGCAGACTGTGTCAAAAGCGGCTGATAGGTCGAGGAGGATGAGGGCCGAGGTTTCGCCGTTGTCCATTTGATGTCTGATGTCATCTGTAGAAAGACACCTTTAAATATCCCATAAATCTGTGGTCTCGTTCTCAGTGTGATGCTTTTAAATTTCCTATAAATCCGTGGTCTCTTCCACAGAGAGACACGTTTAAATATCCCACATGTAAGAAAATGGCTCCCTTTTGCAGTTACCCCCCACCTTTTGCCTGATACTGATGTTGACTTGACTGAGAAGTGTGCTGGGGCCCTGCTAACCAGGCCCCAGCACCAGTGTTCTTTCACCTAAAATGTACCATTGTTTCCACAATTGGCACACCCCTGGCACACAGATAACTCCCTTGTAAAAGGTACCAGTGGTACCAGGGAAGGTCCCTAAGCGCTGCAGCATATGTTGTGCCACCCTAAGGGACCCCTCACCTAACACATGCACTCTGCCATTGTAGATTGTGTGTGTTGGTGGGGAGAAAAATGCAAAGTCCACATGGCATCCCCCTCAGGATGCCATGCTCACAAAATGCTGCCTGTGGCATAGGTAAGTCACCCCTCTAACAGGCCTTACAGCCCTAAGGCAGGGTGCACTATACCACAGGTGAGGGCGTAGCTGCATGAGCAATATGCCCCTACAGGGTCTAAGTCTCTTCTTAGACATTGTAAGTACACTGTGGCCATATTAAGTATATGGTCTGGGAGTCTGTCAAAAATGAACTCCACAGCTCCATAATGGCTACACTGAATACTGGGAAGTCTGGTATCAAACTTCTCAGAATAATAAACCCACACTGATGCTAGTGTTGGATTTATTAAAACATACACACACAGGGCATCCTAGAGATGCCCCCTGTATTTTACCCAATCCTTCAGTGCAGGACTGACTGGTCTATGCCAGCCTGCTGCTGAGAGACGAGTTTCTGACCCCATGTGGTGAGGGCCTTTGTGCTCTCTGAGGACAGAAACAAAAGCCTGCCCTGGGTGGAGGTGCTTCACACCTCCCCCCTGCAGGAACTGTAGCACCTAGCAGTGAGCCTCAAAGGCTCAGGTTTCGTGTTACAATGCCCCAGGGCACTCCAGCTAGTGGAGGTACCCGCCCACTGGACACAGCCCCCACTTTTGGCAGCAAGTCCAGAGGAGATAATGAGAAAAACAAGGAGTAGTCACCCACCAGTCAGGACAGCCCCTAAGGTGTCCTGAGCTGAGGTGACCCCTGCCTTTAGAAATCCTCCATCTTGATTTTGGAGGATTCCCCCAATAGGAATAGGGATGTGCCCCCCCCCCCTCAGGGAGGAGGCACAAGGAGGGTGTAGCCACCCTCAAGGACAGTAGCCATTGGCTACTGCCCCCCAGACCTAAACACACCCCTAAACTGAGTATTTAGGGGCACCCAGAACCCAGGAAACCAGATTCCTGCAACCTGAAGAAACAAGAAGGACTGCTGACCTACAAGCCTGCAGTGAAGAAGGATGACGACAACTGCTTTGGCCCCAGCCCAACCGGCCTGTCTCCAACTTCGAAAACCTGCTCCAGCGACGCATCTGACAGGGACCAGCGACCTCTGAAGCCTCAGAGGACTGCCCTGGACTACAGGACCAAGAAACTCCCGTGAACAGCGGCCCTGTTCAAAACCAGCTACTTCTCTGCAACAAAGAAGCAACTTCCAAGGACTTCACGTTTCCCGCCGGAAGCGTGAGACTCTACACTCTGCACCCGACGCCCCCAGCTCGACCTGCAGAAAATCAACACCTCAGGGAGGACTCCCTGGCGACTGCGAGCCCGTGAGTAACCAGAGACTACTCCCGAGCCCCCACAGCGACGCCTGCAGAGAGAATCCAGAGGCTCCCCCTGACCGCGACTGCCTGTAACAAGGGACCTGACGCCTGGAACCAGCACTGCACCCACAGCCCCCAGGACCTGAAGGAACCGAACTTCGACGCAGGAGTGACCCCCAGACGACCCTCGCCTTGCCCACGTGGTGGCTGTCCCGAGAAGCCCCTCCTGTGCCTGCCTGCACCGCTAGAGTGACCCCTGGGTCCTTCCATTGTTTCCTACCTGAAACCCGAAGCCTGCTTTGCACACTGCACCCGGCCGCCCCTGTGCCACTGAAGGTGTGTTTTGTGTGCCTACTTGTGTTCCCCCCCAGTGCTCTACAAAACCCTCCTGGTTCGCCCCCGAGGATGCGGGTACTTACCTGCTGGCAGACTGGAACCGGAGCTCCCATGTTCTCCATAGGCGCCTATGTGTTTTGGGCACCTCTTTGACCTCTGCACCTGACTGGCCCTGAGCTGCTGGTGTGGTAACTTTGGGGTTGCATTAAACCCCCAAAGGTGGGCTGCCTATGCCCCAGAAATGAGACTTGTAAGTGTTTTACTTACCTCCTAATCTAACCTTTACTTAACTCCCCCAGGAATTGATGATTTTTGCACTGTGTCCACTTTGAAAATAGCTTATTGCCATTTTTACAAAGACTGTACATGATATTGTTTTCATTCAAAGTTCCTAAAGTATCTAAGTGAAGTACCTTACATTTAAAGTATTAACTGTAAATCTTGAACCCGTGGTTCTTAAAATAAACTAAGAAAGTATATTTTTCAATATAAAAACCTATTGGCCTGGAGTAAGTCTTTGAGTGTGTGTTCCTCATTTATTGCCTGTGTGTGTACAACAAATGCTTAACACTACCGTCTGATAAGCCTACTGCTTGACCACACTACCACAAAATAGAGCATTAGAATTATCTACTTTTGCCACTATCTTACCTCTAAGGGGAACCCTTGGACTCTGTGCACACTATTTCTTACTTTGAAATAGTATATACAGAGCCAACTTCCTACACCATATATCTGTGGTCTCCTCCTCAGTGTGACACTTTTTACATTTCCTGTAAATCTGTTTTTTTCCACAGAGGAACACTTTAAAATATCCCATAAATATATGGTCTCCTATTCAGTGTGGCACATCTCTCCTGCATTAACATCATAGAGGTGCACCTCTTTAATCCTCCATAAATCACTTGTGTCATCCACAGAGCGGCACTTTAAATATCCCAAGAAGAGGGAGATTCAAAGACCTGATTGGCTCTTCGAAGATTTAGTACTTGATTTTGATTTGCTTGCTAGCAGAAATGTCTCTGAGTTGTGGAAATAAGTGTCTGTTTCAGAGCAGAATTCGCTGCCCTGTTATTGTAGCCTATAATAGTTCAATGGTGGAGGTAGCTTTGCTGGTAAATTCTGCTCCAGATTTAGCAGTTCTTAGTGAAATTGGAGGTCTTTCCGTTGCCACCTTATCCGGTCCTCAGCACTATGCGTTAAAAGATCGTATTAGTATAAAACTTTGCGTTGGTGTCACCATTGTGACTCAGGCATCATACCGTCTTCCTAAGATGGCCATTAAGTCTTCATTTTTTGTAGACAAGACAATATACTCCCAGTATTGCACACTAACAAGACCGTTTGGGGTGCGTGCATGGGAGACTGGTATTTCAAAGGGAAAAGATTCTCTTGTGGGATTTAAGTAAATATTGGAACACTGCTGCCATAGATATGCCCCCTGATGAAGACCTGACCCTTTAAATGCATAGTGGCTTTTAATGGAAATAAATTTAAGTCCGTGTGTAAGGAAATGCCTCCGTGGCATGGTTACCCCCTGACTTTTTGCCTTTGCTGATGCCAAGTTATGATTTGAAAGTGTGCTGAGGCCTGCTAACCAGGCCCCAGCACCAGTGTTCTTTCCCTAACCTGTACCTTTGTTTCCACAATTGGCACACCCTGGCATCCAGGTAAGTCCCTTTTAACTGGTACCCCTGGTACCAAGGGCCCTGATGCCAGGGAAGGTCTCTAAGGGCTGCAGCATGTCTTATGCCACCCTAGGGACCCCTCACTCAGCACAGACACACTGCTTGGCAGCTTGTGTGTGCTGGTGGGGAAAATGACTAAGTCGACATGGCACTCCCCTCAGGGTGCCATGCCAACCTCACACTGCCTATAGGCATAGATAAGTCACCCCTCTAGCAGGCCTTACAGCCCTAAGGCAGGGTGCACTATACCATAGGTGAGGGTGACTCTGACTTCTAGAAATCCTCCATCTTGCAGATGGAGGATTCCCCCAATAGGATTAGGGATGTGCCCCCCCTCCCCTCAGGGAGGAGGCACAAAGAGGGTTTAGCCACCCTCAGGGCTAGTAGCCATTGGCTACTAACCCCCCAGACCTAAACACACCCCTAAAGCGAGTACTTAGGGGCTCCCAGAACCTAGCAAGATAGATTCCTGCAACCTAAGACGAAGGACTGCTGACCTGAAAGCCCTGCAGAGAAGACTGAGACACCAACTGCTTTGGCCCCAGCCCTACCGGCCTGTCTCCCCACTTCAAGAAAAACTGCAACAGCAACGCGTTCCACAGGGTCCGGCGACCTCTGAAGCCTCAGAGGACTACCCTGCATCTAAAAGGACCAAGAACTCCCGAGGACAGCGGCTCTGCTCCAAAGAAGAAACATCTTTGAAACAAAGAAGCAACTTTTAAAGAACACACGTTTCCCGCCGGAAGCGTGAGACTTTGCACTCTGCACCCGACGCCCCCGGCTCGACCTGCGGAGAACCAACACTACAGGGAGGACTCCCCGGCGACTACGACCCTGTGAGTAGCCAGAGTTGACCTCCCTGAACCCCCCCCACCCAGCGATGCATGCAGAGGGAATCCAGAGGCTCCCCCTGACCATGACTGCCTGCTTCAAATAACCCGACGCCTGGTAAAGACACTACACCCGCAGCCCCCAGGACCTGAAGGATCCGACCTCCAGTGCAGAAGCGACCCCCAGGTGACCCTCTCCCTTGCCCAGGTGGTGGCTTCCCCGAGGAGCCCCTCCCTTGCCTGCCTGCTTCGCTGAAGAGACCCCTGGGTCTCCCATTGAAACCTATTGCAAACCTGACGCCTGTTTGCACTCTGCACCCGGCCGCCCCCGTGCCGCTGAGGGTGTACTTTTTGTGCTGACTTGTGTCCCCCCCGGTGCCCTTCAAAACCCTCTTGGTCTGCCCTCCGAAGACGCGGGTACTTACCTGCTTGCAGACTGGAGCCGGGGCACCCCCTTCTCCATTGGAGCCTATGTGTTTTGGGCACCACTTTGACCTCTGCACCTGACCGGCCATGAGCTGCTGGTGTGGTAACTTTGGGGTTGCTCTGAACCCCCAACGGTGGGCTACCTTGGACCCAACTTTGAACCCTATAGGTGGTTTACTTACCTGCAAAACTAACAAACACTTACCTCCCCCAGGAACTGTTGAAAATCACAGTGTCTAGTTTTAAAATAGCTCATTGCCATTTTTGCCAAAACTGTACATGCTATTTTGCTAATTCAAAGTTCCTAAAGTTCCTAAGTGAAATACCTTTCATTTGAAGTATTACTTGTAAATCTTGAACCTGTGGTTCTTAAAATAAACTAAGAAAAGATATTTTTCTATACAAAAACCTATTGGCCTGGAATTGTCTCTGAGTGTGTGTTCCTGATTTATTGCCTTTGTGTACAACAAATGCTTAACACTACCCTCTGATAAGCCTACTGCTCGACCACACTACCACAAAATAGAGCATTAGAATTATCTCTTTTTCCACTATCTTACTTCTAAGGGGAACCCTTGGACTCTGTGCATGCTATTTCTTACTTTGAAATAGTACATACAGAGCCAACTTCCTACTCCGTGCATATAACCAGAATTAAATCACGGATCCTGTGTTAAAAGAAGAAAGTAAAGTGGCTGGCCAACAGTGAATGGTGACCAAAAGGAATCCTGATAAAGACTTTTATTTAAAATTTGGGGGCTGCTTTTAAGAAACAGACGTCAAGCATTAGCTATTACAGATAAATTATAAAACTTTGGCACTCAGAATAATATTTGAGTTACTTAGCTCGAAATTTTGTAAGATTCATTTTTTTGCGGACCTCAATCACACCACCTATCCCCCCACCTCATCTGTCCATCATCATTCGCTATCAGACTTGAAATAAGCAAGGCTTAGAAGGTCGATGTTGGTGATTAATTTGTACAGTCCAAGTTCTGCGCTCCATTCCACAATTAGTTGAGTATTCCTTAGTTACCGCTCCGCATACAAGGCAGTAGGATGAGATGCGCTGGTGGGCTTGCCCTCGCTTGTGCATTTCCCTTCATCTTGAACATAGCCCTCCGTCTGTCCATGTTTTGCCACGTGAACCAATTCTAGGTTTGCACACCATGCATTATTCCTCTATCTAGTGAGCGTACATCACAAGCGGAGTCAGTTTCACCCACAGGATGAATTTGAACAATTGTTACAAATAAGTAACGTATTTCTTAGGTTGTGTAAACTTAGTTGCTATGATGTCTCTGCTTGTCTAATTGAGGGTTTTGTATTATCCTGCACAGGAGGCGGAAGCCAGGAATGAAGAGCTGGAACAACAGCTCAGGCACGCAGAGCAGATGCTGGAGGAAGTCCTCTCCGAGCGCGAGAAGATGCAGAGCGAGGTCAACAAGGTGGGAGAGCTGCTGGATATCAAGCTCTTCGAGCTGAGCGAGCTGCGGCAGAGTTTGGCCAAACTGATTGAGAACAACTGAAGAACTGCCCTTTGAAGGGGGCACAAGGAGGTCCCTGTGCTGATGCCACCATGTGAGACCAGGCACTCTGTTGTCTGTCTGCAACGTAGGAGAAGCCTCGGAAGAAGCAAATACCAGAGCTTTTCCATGGCCAACTTTACAGACAGCGAGTCCTCACTCACCAGTCTTGATGTGCAGAGGGCGCTGGCATCTTGCTTTTGATTGGCAAGTGGTTATCAGAACGTGGCACAGGTCCAGACACCTGAACTTGCACTGTAAATCTTATGGTGCTCTTTAGTGACTTCTGCGCTCAGGACCATAGTAGTATTGGAATACCTTCTGCCTCGCAGTGGTTATAGTGTGCAGGTCGCTCCATCCCTTAGTGCTTAGAAACAACGACACCACAAGCCTTTGCTGTAGTTGGTCTCTGTATATAAGGAAGATGCTTGGCTGGTAGGCTTGGACGTGTGACATCCACATAGTGTTTCAGGGCCACCCTGTGCATGGAACCACCAGCTCATGGTGTATGGGCACTGCCACCCTCTTACTCTACCAGTTAACCCCCAATGAGTTTTGGGCATCGCCAATCCCGCCCTTTGAATTACAAGCCCTGGCCTCCTTGGTTTGGCAGTTTCACACTCCACCAGTCGTCTAAACCTTTTTGGTACTAAATGCACTCCACTGATTGCCAATCCCTGCCTTACAGGCTGTTTCTGCCCCCTCCCCACTTCTGCAGATCCACCGCCATTACCACCCATGCTTTTTGTGGATTGTCCCTCCTACACTACACCAGTTACCACTAATGCCTTTCGGGGGCTTATACGCCTTTTACTGCAGATTAATGCTTGCCGTTTTGCCTGTATCAGTCCCGTATTCCGCAAGTTACTACCCATGTCTTCTGAGATCGCCACCATCCTACCCCACCAATTACAACCACTTTTTTTGTGGCTTTGTGTCTCCCCTACTACTAGTTTCTACCCACGTGCCCGGGTTATTCACTACGTTACTCCTCTAGTTACCACTACTCATAGTTTATGGGTTTTGCACCCACTCCACCTGTCACTGCAGGCGCTGAGATTCAGTGTGCGCTCTCTAGGTTTGCAGATTAGCCATAGTGGGATTCCTGCCCTGTATGGCATCGCTTACCAGTTCTAAACCTTTCCTGTGGCTTTACCTCCAACACTGGGCTAGGCTGTCCTTCGACAGTGCTCTCTCTGATGCAGTCCAGCTTCCTTTTGCTCTTATTTTGTACCTGTGAAGGTCCTTTTTTTTCTATTTGAGATATGATGACCACACTTAAACGGAAGGACTCCCCAGGACATTTTGGGAGCTGCTTTTTTTTTTTTTACTTCTACTGGAATAGTTTCCATCTTCAACAGACATCCCTTTCCTTTCTCCCTTAATAGAGCAGCAGAAAAAAAAGGACCAGACCTGTAAGCGACTCCCTCAAGGCTGCGGCCACGCATGCAAAGTAGAGCGTTCCCGCTTTCACCGTACCCCGTGCATCACAACTAGCCAATCACATTGTCCAGTAAACTGCCAATCACTGAACAGATCACAGTGTGGCCCCTCATCAACAATACATTAATTCTTCATTGATCCGCCATTCTTTGGAACAGTGATTTATCATGTTACCATTCCCACTGGTTCCAACTTAGCACTCTAACGAGCCCTCCTGATTGGTCAGTGCTTTCCCAATATGCATTTCCCCTACACCTCAGACATTGACCAAACTGAGATCTACATTGTGAGTAAAACAAGTTATGAACTTTCAACAGTGATGCTTCCTCTCTGTGATCACATTGACATATTTGGCCTCAATGTACAGCCAGCTCTTCTGTCCACTTTACTGCAGCCACCATTAACTCCATTTGGAGCATAATCAGAACTGCTTTTTCACTCTCACAAATCTACTCTCCTTAGTGCATTGCCTTGTGGAGTTCAGGCTGTTTCCCCATTCGAAAAATGTCCTTAAAATACTGCAACTAGGAAATAGTTGGCACATTATGGAGTGACAATGGAGTTTGTGACACAGGTTTGGCCAGTTTAGTAAACTTGGAAGCTTGTTGCCCAAATAGGATGAGATTTCTGTGACTCAGGGGGTTAACAGGATTCCTGATTTCTCGAAGCACCCTAATGTTGGGTACATTGTAAAGCCAAGCAGTCTTTTTGTTATCTGAATCAGGGGGGAACCCTCAACTGGGAAATATCTGCCCCTCCTGCATTTGCATCATATGGTCAACCTACTAGCAGGTCTCATCTACGAATTTCACTTTCCCCTTTACATTCGGCGAGCTATGCCTCATTCACCGGAGCCCCGTTGTAATGCATAGTAAGAGGGTAGAGCACCCCACTTACAAAGAGGGCGCCCAATCGGTTATTCTCCGCCACTGATCTAAGAAACAAAGCTGGGTCTCGCCTGGGTCCAAAGGCAGGCAATCAATCAAAAGTAACTAAAAATTAAGGGTAATTTTAAAAAGCCTCCAGTTAAAAAAATAAAAATAAAAAAAATAGCTTGCACCTTAAAAATACAAGCAACACGTGTGTGTGTGTGTGTGTTAGTTGCTTTGTGTTTAGGTATATTGACCCGATAGAACATTTCCTTGAAGGTTTGCCCAATAAACTTATCAGCATCTGCCTCAAACAATCACCTCCGCTAGGTAGGGCGGGAGGGAACACTTCTGGGAGACCGGCAGGCCGCGGGACATCCGCAACATCTCACTCAGACTTGTAAAAGGGCAGCGCCTCTGCGCGATCAGTTTGAGCAGTGGAGCATCTCAGCGCAATACGTCTGTGCACCCGCTGCACCTTGCTGCTTGTTGCAGGAAGATCAACTAGAACTCTAGGCAGCAGAAAAAGCTGTGTTACAAGCCCACCTCTCCTCCCTATGTGTCCTACCCTCTGCAGTATCTTTCTATTAATCAATCAGTCTATTGCTGCCTCTAGGTATGGTTATGTGGATCCATTTGTAAATTTATCAGCCAGTTCCTCAACCTGTGTATGTCTACGTCTGCCTGCCTCACCTATTCATCCATCTACTTATGTACACATGTTGTTGGTTTAACTCATAAATCATGTCATTACTGTGAGTTCTAGATTCCTCGTCTGGGTCCTGGATATCGAGCCCTCCCAAAGCTAACGGTTTGCTAGCAGTAGAAGCGTGTGTTTGGATAAAGGGATGTGTCAAGCAAAAGTAAAAATGGACGTAGGGTTGAAAATGTTTAGGTCAGCAGTGAAAAAAGACCACCTTCCCCATTGGTTATTGAGGTCCACCATCTCGGTATAAGAACCCCCGCCACCCCACATGTGAGGACTTTGATGAGGAAGATGGATGAGGGGGTATTGGAGTCAAACCTGTGAATTATGACATCCCAACGCAATGTCTTTAAAGCAAGTCCTATATTCGCCATGTAATATAAAAATACATTACAGGTTATGTTGACATATGTTCACGTAATGCATAGTGAGACGCCGAACTATATGTTTAACGATACTGTCATTAAAAGCCCAAGATTACATTAGAGGCCTTTGTTACGTGGTTACAATTCTGTGATCCCTCTCTGTCTGTATACATATGAGAGCTGCTATGTATCTAAAAGTTGTAAGTTTTCTTAGAGTTTCAACGACATTGAGTCTGCTCACTTATATCTGATTCAGAAAAGGCCAAAAGCGTATAGACACTTGTCCGCCAAGCACAAGCTGGAGGAGACCGTGACCCCAGGCGAGCCCGCAGTCTGGCACCTGGCCACCAACCTCAGTCTGATCAGAATCTTGTTTGTGAGCGTTTATAAGCTTTTTCAGATGCATAGTTCCTAACTAGCTTTATTTTTCAATAGTATCTTTTTAAAAACTCTCTTGAGCTGACAATGGAATTTATACAGTGAGGTGAATGGTTTTGGACTAAGAGGGGGAAGTACCAAAAATAAAGTGAATGTTTATCTTATGGTGGTCTCCATCCTGCTTTTCATTAAGGGGTGCTCAGTGTTTTTTTGTCGTAGAACATGTTTATGCAGTGCTGTAATCAACAATTTATCTCAAGAACAGTCCTTTGATCATGCAAGGGAAATGTGTGTATTCCCAGACACCGATGCTAGAAGGCGGATTAAAGCAGAGCAGGTGAATCAAGAACAGCTTCAAGCTACAAAACTGTTGTAACTGGGAAATATTTTGTTTCTTGTACTGAAACACCTGTATGGTGTCATCACTCTGAGACTTGTTTGGTAAAATTAGAATTGGCAATGAATAGATTTCAGGATATGACATTATTTTTATATCTTCTTTTGAAGGTATGCCACCTCATTTTAACCTTTTTCACTTTTAGGGGAATCAGAAATTCCAAATATATCACCTAATTCCCCAACCCTTCAATGGGGTGAACATGTTTCGGTGCTGATTCTGACCATCTCAGGATCCTGTCTTCTTCAGGAGCCGAGCACCTTTATTTTTACCTATTTACAACTGGTGGTGCATCCTGCCCAGACACACCAATGGTTACATTAGAAGACGAGGAGAATGGATTTCTTCCCAGATTCCAAATTTACCCATATGTGCCTGTGCAATATATTTTATTGGGAATCTGCAGCAGGAGCTCAGAAGAAATGGTCTGTCCCCTTTATTTGTAATTTAAAATTTAAATCAAAGTTTTATTTTTTGACACCTGCTTTTCTGTCGCAAATATTTCCTGTTTCAGGGAGATTGATAATGCATAGCCAATGAGCAGGCGATGTCAGATAAAAAGTTACGCTTTCTATTTTTAAACATTGTTAATAGTGGCCAGTAGTACCTGAAAGGCACTATACACAGATGCCTTAGGATACAACCACATAGGGGCGCAAGAGGGTGACAGATTCCAATGCATTGTCTCAAAAATTGCTTTCTTGTTAGTGCAGGAGAACATGTGAACAGCAAACTGTCATTTTCTCTGGGACTCCAAAATGTGTATTCTTTATTCTCTCCTCAAAATGTGACAGAAGTTGAAGGAATTAAAGGACACAGCAGTGATTTCAGTTCTTTCCAAAAGACCGAGCAATGCTCCTGCCTCAGCCCAAAGCAGAAATATTTCAACAATTTTACCCCAATACTTGGGAAAGGTTTAAAACATAGCGACTAGATGCTGCAGGTAATTGCACAACATGCTACAGCCTTGGACTTTCATTTACAACATAGTTCAATATGGAATTGGTAGGCTTACTTCTAGGTTTACTATCTTTTGAAGACCAAAATCTGGTGCGTTCCACAAATACAGAAGTAGGACTACAGTTTTGCATCGACTGAGGGACACGCAATGACTTAACTGGCAGCACGCACCAGCACAGAAAAAACTAACAAGGGAGCACTAAGAGACTAAACGTAAGCTTCATTCACAGTGGAATTCGTGCTAGCTAAATTACTAGGGGCTGCAAGCTAATTCTCCACTGGAACACCTGCCTCCAACTTAAGTCCACCCTCTCTGAAAACTAGGACATGCTGAATTTACTGAAAAATCTCAGGACAGATGGTGAAAAACTGAAGCTGTCTGGCGCATCAGGGAGACTTCTTCACTTCCATTGAAACTGTTGCACCTAAGTACTAGATGACGGCGACTTGTGAAAGGCTTGACCGGACAGGGCAGGCAATTCTTTGATGTAATTTAACACAGCTGCTTAAGGTCACCACCTAGTGGTGGTGTAAAATTACTGCAAAAGGCCTGCTATCCGGAGCTGAAAATCTTCTAAACGTTTCTGCACCCAGGCCTGAGCCACGGTGTCTCTGGGACATGGAGGCTTTAACTTTAAGTTAGAAAGAATGTTTAAAGTTAAACAAAACCTAAGTGAGAAGTCTACACTGCACAATCAAACACATGTTTAGTATTTCCCCTTCAAAAATTAACTGTGGTCAAAAAAAGTAACCAGGTAGAAGTTCCATTTTCTACTGGATACAGTTGAGGTGTAAAGGATTTCACAGCCCTTGCAGTAAAATGAGGTGCGCTTTAGTGAATACTTCTAGAATATTGTTGATAGCAGTTCAGTAGATGTCCAAAAACTCAAATGCAAGTAATAGCATATAGGAAGTTGGCTCTGTATATACTATTTCAAAGTAAGAAATAGGGTGCACAGAGTCCAAGGGTTCCCCTTAGAGGTAAGATAGTGGCAAAAGTAGATAATTCTAATGCTGTATTTTGAGGTAGTGTGGTCGAGCAGTAGGCTTATCAGAGGGTAGTGTTAAGCATTTGTTGTACACACACAGGCAATAAATGAGGAACACACACTCAGACTTACTCCAGGCCAATAGGTTTTTATATTGAAAAATATCTTTCCTTAGTTTATTTTAAGAACCACAGGTTCAAGATTTACAGTTAATACTTTAAATGTAAGGTACTTCACTTAGATACTTTAGAAACTTTGAATTAAAACAACACATGTACAGTCTTTGTAAAAATGGCAATAAGCTATTTTCAAAGTGGACACAGTGCAAAAATCAACAGTTCCTGGGGGAGGTAAATAAAGGTTAGTTTTGAAGGTAAGTAAAACACTTACAAGTCTCAAGTTTGGGGCATAGGCAGCCCACCGTTCAAGGCAACCCCAAAGTTACCACACCAGCAGCTCCGGGCTGGTCAGGTGCAGAGGTCAAAGAGGTGCCCAAAACACATAGGCGCCTATGGGGAACAGGGGTGCTTCGGTTCCAGTCTGCCAGCAGGTAAGTACTTGCGTCCTCGGGGGCAGACCAGGGGGGTTTTGTAGAGCACCGGGGGGGACACGAGAAGGCACACATAGTACACCCTCAGCGGCACAGGGGCGGCCGGGTGCAGTGAGCAAAGCAGGCATCGGGTTTTAGATTGAAAACAATGGAGGGACCAGGGGTCACTTCAGCGGTGCAGGCAGGCTCCTTGGGGCAGCCACCACCTGGGCTAGGCAGAGGGTCACCTGGGGGTTGCTCTTGCACTAAAGATCGGTTCCTTCAGGTCCTGGGGCTGCGAGTGCAGTGTTGGTTCCAGGCGTTGGGTCCCTTGTTACAGGCAGTCGCGGTCAGGGGGAGCCTCTGGATTCTCTCTGCAGGCGTCGCTGTGGGGGCTCGTCTCTGGTTACTCACGGGCTCGCAGTCGCCAGGTAGTCCTCCCTGAGCTGTTCGTTTTCTGCAGGTCGAGCCGGGGGCGTCGGGTGCAGAGTGTGAAGTCTCACGCTTCCGGCGGGAAACGTGCAGTCTTTGAAAGTTGCTTCTTTGTTGCAAAGAAGTTGCAGGTTTTGAACAGGGCCGCTGTTCACGGGAGTTTCTTGGTCCTGTAGTCCAGGGCAGTCCTCTGAGGCTTCAGAGGTCGCTGGTCCCTGTCGGATGCGTCGCTGGAGCAGGTTTTCAAAGTTGGAGACAGGCCGGTGGGGCTGGGGCCAAATCAGTTGTCGTCTTCCTCCTTCTTTGCAGGCTTGTAGGTCAGCAGTCCTTCTTTCTTCGGGTTGCAGGAATCTGATTTCCTGGGATCTGGGGAGCCCTCAAATACTGAATTTAGGGGTGTGTTTAGGTCTGGGAGGGCAGTAGCCAATGGCTACTGTCCTTGAGGGTGGCTACACCCTCTTTGTGCCTCCTCCCTGTGGGGAGGGGGGCACATCCCTAATCCTATTGGGGGAATGCTCCAAACTCAAGATGGAGGATTTCTCAAGGCAGGGGTCACCTCAGCTCAGGACACCTTAGGGGCTGTCCTGACTGGTGGGTGACTCCTCCTTGTTTTTCTCATTATCTCCTCCAGCCTTGCCGCCAAAAGCGGGGGCAGTGGCCGGAAGGGCGGGCATCTCCACCAGCTGGGATGCCCTGGGGCGCTATAACAAAAGAGCAACTGCTCTGAAGTAAAAAAGAAAAAAGAGGTCTTTGGTCTTGTCTATGTAGAACCTGATGCATCTGCAGACAATGAATGCAAGAAACTTTACTTTTTCCACTCTATGTCAAGCGGAAAGAAAAAAACAATTTAATTTAATGGAAAATCCAATGGAATAGGGGGGCATGAATCCCTATTCCGAATAGGAGAATCCTCCAAACCAAGATGGAGGATTTCCTAAGGCAGGGGGTTACCCTCAGCTCAGGACACTTTAGGGGCTGTCCTGACTGGTGGGTCACTCCTCGTTTTTCTCATTATCGCCTCAGCACTTGCTGCCAAACGTGGGGGCTATGTCCCGAGGGGCGGGCATCTGCACTAGCTGGGATGCCCTGGGGCGCTGGAACAGGCATGAGCCTTTGAGGCTCACCGCCAGGTGTTACAGTTCCTGCAGGGGGAGGTGAGAAGCACCTCCACTCAGTACATGCTTTGTTCCTGGCTACAGAGTGACAAAGGTACTCTCCCCATGTGGCCAGCAACATGTCTGGTGTGTGGCAGGCTGGCAGGAACTGGTCAGCCTACACTAGAAGTCGGGCATGTATTCAGGGGGCATCTCTAAGATGCCCTCTGGGTGTATTTTACAATAAATTGTACACTGGCATCAGTGTACATTTATTGTGCTGAGAAGTTTGATACCAAACTTCCCAGTTTTCAGTGTAGCCATTATGGAACTGTGGAGTTTGTGTTTGACAAACTCCCAGACCATATACTCTTATGGCTACCCTGCACTTACAATGTCTAAGGTTTTGCTTAGACACTGTAAGGGCATAGTGCTCATGCACATATGCCCTCACCTGTGGTATAGTGCACCCTGCCTTAGGGCTGTAAGGCCTGCTAGAGGGGTGACTTACCTATGCCACAGGCAGTGTGAGGTTGGCATGGCACTCTGAGTGGAGTGCATGGCGACTTTGCCTTTTTCTCCCCACTAACACACACAAGCTGTGAGGCAGTGTGCATGTGCTGAGTGAGGGGTCCCCAGGGTGGCATAAGACATGCTGCAGCCCTTAGAGACCTTCCCTGGCATCAGGGCCCTTGGTACCAGGGGTACCAGTTACAAGGGGCTTACCTGAGTGCCAGGGCTGTGCCAATTGTGGAGACAAAGGTACCGTTTAGGGAAAGAACACTGGTGCTGGGGCCTGGTTAGCAGCGTCCCAGCACACTTTCAAATCATAAGTTAGCATCAGCAAAGGCAAAAAGTTAGGGGGTAACCATGCCAAGGAGGCATTTCCTTGCGTCGCACTATAAGTAACCTTTTGTAAATGTAAACCAGAATTCCAGGCAGGAAAGATGGGCATCTTCGAGTGATCTGCAGCACGTACTCTACGGACGCGACTGTTTCTACCTAGGTTAGGCTTGCAGCAAGGGTGCAAGCTTATAAGGGCTGGTTATCCCACACAAATGAATGAGAATTGATTAATCCATATAGAGTGGTGGGGCTCAGTGAACAATAAGACCCCCTCCTTTCTGCCCTCCTCCCTCCACTGGGACCCCCTGTCTTCAGCTCACTACATCTCAATGCGCTGCCTGGTTTTTATAGTAACTGCGATCCTTAGGGAGCACGCAGCATCCTGATCTGAGGCTGCATCTGACTGGCTGCGCTGTGCGGCAGCCTGTTTACCCCTTCACTAGAAAGATCAGTTGCATATGTTAGAAGCTCCAGGAATGTTAAATATTTAATATAATATGTAACATGCATGGAAATACCACGTTTGTTAGGTTTAGCATAGAGACGGCTATAGCTGCGTCGCCAGTCTTGTAATCCAAAACATTCATAAGTAAAACATTTTTTTTTTAAACTGTATACATACACCAGTGCAGTAACCAGCTAAGCAGACTATAATCATAAGAAATACCATAAAGGGACCTGCAGAGCTGTGCAAAGCTACCATGATAATGAAAGCCATAAAACTGTGCTTGTCACCCGCCCCCCCTGCTACGTTTTATAACTCGATAACTGCACCTTGGTGGTCCTCCCTCAACGTGAAAACACTTCCCACATAGGATCACATAACAAAGACCACGCAACCTACACAGTGTAGCTTGCTACACAAGTAGGGATACACTTCACTGCCCCACATAGGGGTAGGAAGCACTATATAAGATGCTACAGTACACAATACAATAAATATATGGAGGGGCTTTAGGTCAGGCCCTCTTCAGCCATTTAAACTGCTGAACTATCATTGACATTTTGTTTCTCCCAGCAAGAGCACACAGGATGTCACAACCGCCCTCCTGCAGCCATTGGTCTCTTGCACGGTAAGTGATGGAATCCTTGCTGATGACCTGCACATCTGCCTAAAGAGCAGTGAACTTCAGTGCCGAACAGTGTCTGTACATTAACAGTGCCCTGACAACATGGTGGAGCTGCACCCGCAAATGTGGGTCCTGGAGAATGAACCCCCTGAATAGGGGCAGGTTTCCAGTACCCACGATAAATAAGCATGGGCAAAGCCATTTGTTCCGCCTACATATTTTTTAGACATGTTGCACAGTAGCTCGAGTTATGGCGCGGCCAGTGTTGACTGCATCATAGCGCTTTTTTTGTTTACTTTAAGCCAACTTGCACGGCAGGCTGCTGCTCTGCAACATCTTTAAAAATGTTTAACAAAACCAAATAGCTTTGCAAGAGAGTTTTTTTTGTGGCAGATGGGAAGTCCAGAAGATGCATTAAAGAAAGACAATATATTACACCACACAAAGGAGGTGTGGAGCAGGAGGGAGGGGGCAGCAAAAATGGACAGCAGAAGAGGGTGGGAAACAAAGGTGAGGGGGGTGTGGGGAGCATCAAGAAACAGTTGGGGGAGTTGAAGCACCAACAATAGTCAGTGTGAGGAGGGCGAGGCATGACGAAAAGTTAAAAAAAAAAAAAAAATAGTACCTGCAGGACCCTGCAGCCAGGAGAAGGACACGGGGGGGGGCAGCCGGAAGCTGTACTAAGTCCATGCTCCACAGCAAACAACACTGAAGCCCCTAGAGGAAGCAGGAGGAGGTGCTGACCAATCAGAAGCAAGGGAACAAAAGTGACATGGAAACCAACCAATGGTAAGTCCTCGGCTACTTCTAAGCCCCCTCTAAAGACTTTTTTTTGTTTGTTTACAAGAGATTATGCAAGCCTATGTATGGCAAGCTCTGTGCAAGTTAAGCCTAATAAGGTGCTGATCTGTGGGGAGTTTGACCCACACATCGGAGAAACCTTTGAATATTTTCTTTGCAAGACCGTCTTCAAGAGAAGAAATGCTGATGGAAATAGTGACAGGCCCCACAACTTAAACCAGACAGATGGCAGACCTATTTCTGCCATTATTACTGCAACCAGAATAGTGTTTTACCTGTTGTCAGGACACAATCTTTCCCACACTCCCCTAAATGAGGGTGGGGGCACAGAAGAGGCCGGACAAGACAAATAGTGCTGGGCTATTTAAAAAAATACCAGGCATCCAAAAGTGATTTTATAAGCAGTACTTTGGAAAAATAGTCGGAATCCCCTTTCTTGGCCGGACTGGCCTCATGGGGAAGTTCTGATTTTAAGTCCCAGGACAACGCTTGTATCCTGCCTTGCTGAATATTGCTGTCTGCTGCCATCTAGTGGCGGATCGTGGAAAGACAGGCGCCCTTTCGATGATGAACTTTTAATCTTACGAGGCTCACAAAAAAACGTTATTATCATTAGGAGAATAAAGACTGGAATGATGTCGGTTTTCTAAATGTGACACTGTGTATCACGAAGCCAATGCTCTTCAGCACTGAAAATAAGAATATTTTGTCTGTTCTAGTGAAACGAAAAGGGTATTGATTGGTGTAAGCGACTAGAGTGACTCGGCGATTTAATGCTCATGTCACATCTGTTGCATCGTACAGGTTAGAATCCTGGTAGAGTCCACTCAGCCTTTCATCCTTCTGAGATCGGTGAATTAAGTAACATTAATGTGGCTAATTGTAACAGCCGTTTTAACAGACATTGGGGCTCCTTTTAAAGGCACGAGTCACAGAAAATGCCTAAATATATACACATGGTAACCTTACGCCAACAACTTACGCGTATCCATGGATTCCCACTGACTACTAGAGATATCTGGAATTGATGTAGTGTTAATGCCCGGCCCGAATTTTACCACACAAGTAAGTGCAATTTCCTCTAAGCACATTTGGGTTTAGTTACTAGCCTTAAGCCATCCCAATTGACATTTTTTTTAAAAAAATGTCCAAATAGTGCATTCTTCACAAAATGTTGATGTATATTTGCTAACAAGTCATAGTTTCTGAAGTACCCGTCATGCAATTTTTCAGTGCTTTCACGGCGCGGCAAGCAGGCCTGTACAGCATCCATTTTAGGACATCCTCATTCCTCACTCCTCATCCCTACTTCTCATCCCTGCTTCTCATCCATCATCACTACTTCTCATCCATCATACATCATCCCTACTCCTCATCCATCATTCCTCCTTCTCATCCATCATCCCTACTTCTCATCCATCATCTCTACTTCTCATCCCTGCTTCTCATCCATCATCTCTACTTCTCATCCCTGCTTCTCATCCATCATCCCTACTTCTCATCCATCATCCCTACTTCTCATCCCTGCTTCCATCATCTCTACTTCTCATTCCTGCATCTCATCCATCATCCCTACTTCTCATCCATCATACATCATCCCTACTTCTCATCCATCATCTCTACTTCTTATCCATCATCCCTGCTTCTCTTCCATCATCGCGGCTTCTCATCCATCATCTCTACTTCTCATCCCTGCATCTCATCCATCATCCCTACTTATCATCCATCATCCATCATCTCCACTTCTCATCCATCATCCATCATCTCCACTTCTCATCCATCATCTCTACTTCTCATCCATCATCCCTACTTCTCATACATCATCCCTTCTTCTCTTTCATCATCACTACTCATCCATCATACACCATCCCTACTTCTCATCCATCATCCCTACTTCTTATCCATCATCCCTACTTCTCATCCATCATCCCTGCTTCTCATCCATCATCCCTACTTCCCATCCATCATCCCTGCTTCTCACCCATCATACATCATTCCTACTCCTCATCCATCATCCCTGCTTCTCTTCCATCATCCCTGCTCCTCATCCCTACTTCTCATCCATTATTCCTACTTCTCATGCCTCAGCCATCATCCCTACTGCTCATTCCTCATCCCTCAGGCATACCAACACATTTTCAGTTTTGTGACACACACCTTCACACTGATTGGTTGGTAACAGTCAATCAGAGTTATGAGAGAGAGCTGCATTCTATTTCACTGAAAAACAGCCTTCTCATTGCATGTGCTGGGTGAAGACTGAGGAGAGGAAATGCAACTCTGTGTTTGTTTCCAGTGAATTCAAGGCTGTACAACATTTCATTTTATTTAACTAAGTGTTTTTCTGTTTACACAGGCCTTTGCAGAAAGCTCTGCTGGTTTGAGAAATACAAGGAGCCCCAGCCTGGGCCATGAATCAGCTCTTGGAGAAAGGGTTATAGAGGTCATCTACAGTTCAACCAAAAATCTTTCTGGTTTCAGTTTCATATGTGTCAGTGTGAGGGTGTGTTTCATAAAACTGAAAATGTGCTGGTACAACTGAGGAATGAGGAGTAGGGATGATGGATGAGGAGTAGGGATGAGGGCTGAGGCATGAGAAGTAGGAATGATGGAAGATGGATGAGAAGTAGGGATGAGAAGCAGGGATGAGAAGTAGGAATGATGGAAAAGAAGTAGGGATGAGAAGCAGAGCTTATGGAAGAAAAGCAGGGGTGATGGATGAGAAGAAGGGATGATGTATGATGGATGAGAAGTAGGGAGGATGGAAGAGAAGCAGGGAAGATGGAAGAGAATTAGGGATGACGGATGAGAAGTAGGGAGGATGTATAACGGATGAGAAGTAGAGATGATGGATGAGAAGTAGGGATGATGTATGATGGATGAGAAGTAGGGATGATGGATGAGAAGCAGGGATGACGGATGAGAAGTAGGGATGATGTATGATGGATGAGAAGTAGGGATGATGGATGAGAAGCAGGGATGAGAAGTAAGGATGATGGAAAAGAAGTAGGGATGATGGATGAGAAGTAGGGATGATGAATGATGGATGAGAAGTAGGGATGATGGATGAGAAGCAGGGATGAGAAGTAAGGATGATGGAAAAGAAGTAGGGATGATGGATGATAGATGAGAAGTATGGATGACGGATGAGAAGCAGGGATGAGAAGTAGAGATGATGGATGAGAAGCAGGGATGAGACGCAGGGATGAGAAGTAAGGATGATGGAAGAGAAGTAGGGATGATGGATGAGACGCAGGGATGAGAAGTAGTGATGATGGATGAGAAGTAGGGATGATGTGTGATGGATGAGAAGTAGGGATGATGGACGAGAAGTAGGGATGAGGAGTGAGGAATGAGGATGTCCTAAAATGGATGTCGTAGGCCTGGCCGAGTTGGAGAGTCACCCCCCTCCAAGAAAACGTACTTTGAGAAAATAGTGGGGAAAATAGTCGACTTTTTATCAAAAATGTCTCACATCTGTAAGTAGTGCAGCTAATTCAGAAAATGCAATTTCACATGACCTGTCTTTTTTTTTTTTTTTGCTTTCACGATTGTGACACGTTTGTAATTTGTGGTAAACCTATAGAATTCTATACTTGATTTAAGGGAATTTGGTTCAGCCTCTGCAGAACCCTCAACCATTGGCTGGAAACACTGTCCGTCACATTCTCAATCAGCCCACAGGAGTAATTCAGTCCCACAGTTTTTCTACTGGCTGTTAGAGTGTGTCCTTCCCGCTCTGTTGTAGCCCAAGAGGTGCTGATATAGCCAGCGAGAAACCTGGTCGCATTGGAGAGCTAACACTGACCGAAACGTCTGAAAAAATGAATGTCAGATACACTCTCCCTTCCCCCCCATGTTTAAGCAATCCCTGTTTTCTAGAGTATCAATTTTTCAGAAACCTCTCCATCTGCACATACTTCTCAGTACACAAACAAACATAAGCAAATAGCATGCAGTAGAAATGTCGAACTGATTGGTTCTGCCAATGTGTGTTCCTGGACTCCGAAGGAAGCTGGCACTTAATATAGTGGACCAAAACAAGGGCACTGTGTAGAATCCAGGCAAACTCCTATTGGTTCACAGAGGCACAAATTACAATTCTAAATGCTCTCTTTGGTGGTAGTGTGGGTGAGTATTATAGGGTTTTCACAGGGTAGTGCTAAGTATTTGTTGTACTCACAGAGACAATAAATGACAAAAACTCAAGAATAAATCTGGGACCAATTAAAACAAAATAACATACAGTTTTATGTAAATTTTGATGCCAAGAACTTCGTTATCAAGTAAGTACTTTTTAAATATCGATTTTTACACGTAAATAAAATGTTCACTTAAATGGGTCTTTACGCAGCAATGCTTTCCTATGGGGGGAAAAAGGATATGTTGCTGTAGGAAAGTGCCACTGTTGGCATGGTTACCCCCCCTCCACACTTTTTGCTGAGTGTTGATGCCAACATTGATTGAAAGTGTGCTGGGATCCTGCTAACCAGGCCCCATCACTAGTTTGTTCCCCCAAAATCTGTACCTTTGATTCCCCAACTGGCACACCTTTGGCACACAGTTAAGTCCCTTGTAAAAGATGCCCATGGCACCAAGGGCCCTGTGGCCAGGGAAGGTCCCCAAGGGCTGCAGCATGTATTATGCCACCTTAGGGGACTCCTCACCAAGCTCATGTACACTGCCTTTGCATCTTGTGTGTGCTGGTGGTCGACATGGCACCTCTCTCAGGGTGCCATGCCCACAAACCACTGCCTGTGGTATAGGTAAGACACCCCTCTAGCAGGCCTTATAGCCCTAAGGCAGGGTGCATTATACCACAAGTGAGGGCATAGCTGCATGACCAATATGCCCCTACATGTGTCTAAGTCCATTCTTAGACATTGTAAGTGCAGTATAGACATAATGAGTATATGGTCTGGGAGTTGTTCACTACGAACTCCACAGCTCCATAATGGCTTCACTGAATACTGGGAAGTCTGATATCAAACTATTTAGCACAATAAATCCCCACTGATGGCAGTGTGGGATTTATTGAAAAATGCACACAAAGGGCATCTTAGAGATGCCCCTGTATGCTAGCCAAACTGCTAGTGCAGGACTGACCGGTCTGTGCCAGCCTACCACTTTCAGACAAGTTTCTGATCACATGGGGTGAGAGCCTTTGTGCACTCTGTGGTCAGAAACAAAGCCTATCCTGGGTGGAGGTGCTTCACACCTCCCCCCTACAGGAACTGTAACACCCGGCGGTGAGCCTCAAAGGCTCAAGTCTCGGATTACAGTGGCCTAGGGCACTCCAGCTAGTGGAGTTACCAGCCCTCTGGAAAAAGCCCCACTTTTGGCGGCAAGACCAGCAGGAAAATTAGGGAAAACAGGGAGGAGTGACCACCCCAGCCAGGACCACCCCTAGGGTGTCCAGAGCTGAGGTGACCCCCCTCCCTGCAGAATCCTCCATCTTGGTTTGGAGGACAGGGACCAGTAGGATTAGTGCTGTGCCCCCCTCCCCAAAGGGAGTGGGCACAAGTCGAGACTAGCCACCAAAGAACCTGCAAGAGAACAGCAACACATCTAGCGGGACCAGCGACCTCTGCCATGCTCCAGGGGACTGGCCTGCAGCTGAAAGGACCAAGAATTCCTGTGGACAGCGGCCCTGTCCGAGAAGAAACAAAAACTAAGGATTCCAAACTCACTCCGAACGCATGAGTCCTAACCACTCTGCACCCAATGCCCATGGCCCTCCGTGGCCAGGTGGCCCAACCAAGCTAGAGAAGATCCCCAGGCTATTCTGAGAAAGTGCCCCACCTGGGTTTACCTCTCTAACCCTCCACAACGACACCCGCAGAGGGAATCCATAGGATCCCTCCCACCCCGACGGCAAAACTCCAGACGAAGATATCCGATGCCTAAAGACACACTGCACCCGCAGCCCCCCAGCCTTGGAGAACCCAACCGCCGGTGCAACAACGTTCAGCAGGTGGCCCTCCTCCCTGTCCAGCCTGAATTTGCTGAGACTACCCCCTGTACCTCGCCTGCAGCCTCTGAGTGACCCCCGGGTTCCCTCATAGAGAATCATTGGAGACCCGACATCTTGCTTGTACCCTGCACCCGGCCGCCCTAGTGCCGCTGAGGGTGCATGTTTGCTGCCTACTTTTGGCCCCCCCCAAACCCCCCCCCCACCCCAGTGCTCCTCTAAACCCACCAGGTCTGCCTTCCGAAGTCCTGGGTACTTACCTGCCAGTAGATCTGAAATCTAGTCTCCATAGGAGCCCACGTTAATTTTCCCTACATTTTGACCTCTGCATCTGGCCAGCCCTGTGCTGCTGGATGTTTGGGGTTAACTTGAACCCCAACCTGTGGACTTCCTAACCCCCGGAGACTGGAACTGTTGTACTTACCTGTAAAACGATCTAACTTTTCTTTCCCCCCCAGGAACTGTTACTGAAAATTGCAGTGTCAAGTTTTAAAACCGCTTAATCTCCAGATATCAAAAACTCTATAACTTATTGATTTCAAAGTACTGTTGATACATGTGTGAAATACGACTCTATTGAAGTACTTAAGTGCAACTTGAATCTTGTGGTTCTAAAAATAAAGAAAATATATATTTTTGCTCTATAAAAACCATTGGTCTGGAGTTAAGTCATTGAGTGTGTGTTTCTTCTATTGTCTCTGTTTACAACAAATGCTTTGCACTACCCTCTGATAACCCTAACTGCTCGACCACACTACCACAAAAGAGAGCATTAGTATTATCTACTTTAGCCTCTGTTAAGGCTCTGGGGGAACCCCTGGACTCTGCACACACTATTTCTCATTTTGATGTAGTCTATACAGAGCCAGCTTCCTACAGTTGCACTTATTTATCGTCGGTTTCTGGGGGTCTCCTTTGGGACTTAGGGGTATAGGGGGCCAAGGTCTGAAGTATCACCAGCAGTTACTCGTTACCTACCCTGTGACGTCCAGGTGCAGAGGTGCTGGTCAGGTTGGTAGCTTTGCGCATTACGCTGTTGGAAAGAAGGGGAGCCACCTGGAAACAGGCTGCAGAAGGAGAGTTGAGGGCATGTCCGGGAGCTCCCAAGAGGGGGCTCGGGTAACAAGGGTCCTGGGAGCAGGAAAGCAGAGTCAGTTCTCAGGTAACCGGGCTTTGGTGCAGAGTAGATATGTCGGCTGGGCTGGCTGTGTGCAGGAAAGTGCCTCTTTTAACATAGTGACCCCCGCCTAGATTCTGGTGTAATTTGGACTGAAAGAGCACTGGGTTCCTGCCAACCAGGCCCCAGTGTCAGATGTTTTACCCCAAAACTGCAATCATTTTTTCCAATTGGCAAAGCCTCTAGCACCCCCTGTAAGTCCATAGTAAATGGTACCCCTGGTACCAAGGGCCTGAGGTACTAGGGGGGGGGTCCCTAAGGGCTGCAGCACGATTTATGCCACCCTAAGGGACTCCTTCACCAAGCACATGACAGGCTACAATTGCAGGCTGCGTGTATTGGTGCAGACAAAGTGAAAACACAACATGGCACACAGCCTGTGTGCCATGTTCCCTTAACACTGCATGCAATGTATGTAAGTAACCCCTCTAGCAGGCCTTGCAGCCCCCCTAAGGCACTGTGCATTATATCACATGTGAGGGCTGTAGGAAAGTGCCATCTTTCTAGCATAGTTACCGCCACGTTTTGCCTGATGTCACTGTGTTTAGATTGTAGTTCACAGGGATCCTGCTAATCAGGACCCCCCCCCAGTGAGTGCGCTCTCTCCTCTAACATTGGTTGCTGGTAAACCTTTTTACACCCACAATTGGCATACTAGTGCACCCATGTAAGTCCCTAGTATGTAGTACCTAGGTACCCAGGGCATTGGTTCACCCGGGGTCTCCCATGGGCTGCAGCATATATTGTGCCACCCATGGGACCCTATGCAAACTGTGTCTGCAGGCCTGCCACTGCAGCCTGCGTAAAGTGGTGCATGCACTGTTTCACCACGAACATGGTCAATGCACTTAAGCATTATGTCACCCCTCTGGTAGGCTCTTCAGCCCAAGGAAAGGGTGCATGCCTCTAAATGTGAGGGTACCCTTGCATGACCAGGGTGCCCCTACAGACACCAGGCCCATTCCTGGACTCTCTAAGTGCAGGAAAGCCATCTTAAGGTATGTAGTGGACACTGCTCAACACGAGACGTACACATAATGGTTTCTCCGAACCTAGGCATGGTTGGTATCAATCATGTTGGGATCATGCAACTACACTGATTCCAATGTTAGTTAAATGATACCGTATACTCTGGGGGTTCCTTAGAGGATCCCCCAATCTGATGAGGCCAAGGACGTCACCTAGTTGGCCTAACCAGTCAGATGCTCCCAGGGTCCTCTGCCCATCTGGTTTCCAAGATGGTAGAATCAAGCAGCCACCTGGCAGAGATCCCCAGGGTAGGAGCCGGACAGGGGGGCGGTCACTCCCCTGTCCTTTGTGCAGTGTCACGCCAGAGCGGGAACCAAGGGCTCCTGGACTGGTGCAAACCGAATTATGCAAGGAGGGCACCTAATGTGCCCTTCAAAACATTCTGGTGGCACTCAGAGGCCGCCCCACCCCAGAGACACCCATTTTGAAGGGAGAGGTGGCACACCTCTCCCCCTACTGAAAATCCTTTGTTCTGCCTTCCCTTGCTTTAGTTAGGCTCAGCAGCAGGAGGGCAGAACTGTGTCTAGGGTCGGCAGCAGCGCGGGCTGGCATACAGACCCTTCAAGGCTGTATAGGCATATGGGGGGGAATCCTCTAAGGAACCCCCATAGTATGGTATCATGCAACTAACACTGGAATCAGTATAGTTGCATGATTCCAACATGTTTGATACCAAATATGCCTAGGGTCAAAGAAGCCATTATGTAGTTGGACATATCATGATGACCAGTGTCCACTACATACCTTAAGATGGCTTCCCTGCACTTACAAAGCCCACAGAATGGAGTCTGGGATTTGTAGTAGTACCACTGCTTGTGCAGGGGTACCCTCACACTCAGAACCATGCACCCTGCCCTTGGGCTGAAGGGACTACCATAGGGGCGACTTAGTGTCCACGTGCGGTGATCATGATATAAGGCAAGCCTTATATCAAAAGTGAAAGGTGCATGCACCATTTCACTCAGGTAGGCTGCAATGGCTGGCTTGCAGACACAGTTTGCATGGGCTCCCATAGGTAGCATAATACATGCTGTAGCCCATAGGAGACCCCTGGGGTACCAATGTCCTTGGTACCTAAGAACCATTTACCAGGGACCCAGAGGGGGACCCCAGTATGCCAATGGCGGGTGAGGGAATCACTTACCAAGTTCATTTTAGGGGAGAGAGCACCGCCATTGGGGGTCCTGGTTAGCAGGTTTTTCAGTGTACTACACTCTAAACCCACTGACACCAGGAAAATGTGGGGGTAGCTAAGTCAGAAAGATCTTACTTTCCTACTGGGTGGAGTTATTTTCTGGGGGCCTAAGATTAAGGGTAGTGTACATGGAAGAAGGGGTGGAGTTAGCTTTCGGGCGGCTATGTTGAGCCTGAGATTAGGGGTAATACACTTGGAAGAAGGGGGTCAGTTGCATTCTGGGCAGACTATGTTCAGCTGGAGAAGGCTACTGCACGTGGGAGAATGGCCGCAGTGGGGTTCTTGGATGGGGATATGTTTGGTCTACAATTAGAGTACTACATATGGATGGAGGGGTGTAGGTGGTTCCCGGGTGGGGTGGTGTACTTTGGTTTAAGATTAGGGGTTATTTTTGGCATACAATATGGGGTAATGCTGTTAGAAGATGGGGTGCAGCTGGTTTGCAGATGCAGTGGTGTACTTTTTGTCTAGGTTTTGGGAAGGAGGGGTTCAGTTAGCACATGGGAAGCTTTGGGGTACATGCGCTTCGAAGAAAGGGTGGTGCTAGCTTCCTGGGTCTGAAGCAATATGTTTATGCTAAAATAAGTGTAATACGGATGGAGTAAGTGGGTGTTCTTAGGGTTCCAGGAGCTGAGCGATACGGTATATCTGAAATTATTAGACTCCCACACATTGACACCACGTCTAAAGTTAGGGATAGGAAGGGGAGTCAATTACCTACTGGGGGACAGTGGATGTACTTTCTTCCAAGGCTGAAGGTACCACAAATACAGGTAACGACGCAGTTATCTTCAAGGGGTGGCAGTACATTTTGTTCCATCCATTGGGGGCTGCACAAGCTGTGCGTATTTCACATCACAGCTTTTAACAGCTTTTAGGGTAAATTTATGAATGAGAAGTCTTGCAGGTGTAACAGAAAATGTGAAAAAAGGAGAATGCCCATTTTTGCTAATGCATGGATTAGGAGGGAAACGTGTATAATTGCACATGGTCAGGGACTAATACAGGCCCAAGATGTCGAGAGCAAGGACAGAGAAATTCCAGAGGCGAGTTGGAACAGCTACCGTCAGTCATTCATAACGCAGCTAAAATAGAATGTCACAGCATGAAAGCCTGAGCCATATTTTGATACACGTTTCTGTGGGAAAGCATACATTATGAAATTTCTAAAAAAGGAGACACAATATGCTTATGTGCTTCAAGGCCAGTGGAGGGAGGACATACTGAAATGTTTCAGAGCATGGAATTAGCGTAACAAGGATATACTGATAGGTTTCAGAGCAGCAGCTAAAAGACACTGTGCTTATTAGTAAAAAATTTACCCATGGCAGATGTGCAACAGTTGCATTCCTGTAAAATGTAGTTAGATGTTTCCCAGAGAATCATTGCTTTGTGCTAAAATAAGTAGAGATAACAGTGTGCTGAGCAAACGCTTAAACTGCATAACAAGTGATGAGAAGCATCTATTGTATTTTGAGACTATAAAAGATACTGTCTGTAATGATGTAGTTGAGTGTGGATTCAGTTACAGAGCTGGTCTGCTCTCCAGCTGTATTTTATTTAAAAAAACATAATATACAGCCAACCAGAATTGTGTTGTCTCATCATTTCTCCAACTTGACAAATTTTGGGACAGCCAACCCGGAGCCGCTTCTCCTCCCCGGACTGCAGCTGAAGGAGGCACCACCTGCCCTGGTTGAATAGAACACTGCACGCAAATCAGGTGAGCTTACACCTGCCTATTCAAACAGGCAGTCGGGGTTCCAGATGTTGCTGTCCTAAAGGTTGAGGACAGGTTGGGCTTCGGACTTTGTTATTTTAATTGCATGATTCTTGAGCAATTATAGTATGGGGGAATGAGAAAATGCATGCATGATTTAAAGTTTTTTTTTCTCCAAAATGTAATGTGATCTTACAAAATGTAATGTGATTTCCCGGTCAGACCGGAAGACTAGTAGACATGCTCTTTTGTGACAGAAGGGGAGGTACAACAGGTAACAGTGTATTACCCAGGGGACAGCTCCTGGAAGGAACATTAGTTTGGGAATGCCCAGCAGGTATCCCAGTTAGATCCAGAGGGCCAGAGTAGAAATAGTGAAGTGGACCGGGTAACCGGTGTGAAGCTTGATGTGGCAAGAGATGGTTACTACGCCGGCAGGCCTTGCTCTGAATAAGTTAGATGCTCGGTTCCCAAATTCCCAGATTTAAGATATCTGGAAGGCATCTTTGAGGGAGAGTGACCAAGGCTGAGGCATCAGTGGGGGGAGTCTGACGTTTAGGTAAGGGGACAACCGGATGGTTGGTGTCAATTGACTTTGCCCAGAGCACGGTCAGACCCTTGGTTGCAAACATGAAAAGCGCAGTAATAGCAAATAGATGTATCTCATGAGTAATAAGGGTGACAAAAAGAATACAGTATTTCATAATCATAAGGGTCAAACCATAGAAAAGTGGCAAGAGTCCCCATCTGTGGTCACACCATCTGATATAAGTGAGGAAGAAAGGGTGCGAGGTCTGTCATATTTTTGACATCCCAATAGAAACCCCTCAAGTGTCCTGCAAGTTGGGAAATATTATTGCAGATAAGAACAGAGACCAAAATAAAAGATCCCAAAACAAGTGGAAATTAATAATAAATTCCTATGAGTGAGATTGATGATTCTCTATGGCAGGAAACAGATACCATTGAATTAAAATTAGTGGGCTCATGGACAACCCGCATGCCTGTGTAACACCCCACGGATTGAAATAATAACGTTTAGAGGCTCTTTGTGATGCATTTTTCACAGACATTCACAATTCAGGGCTTTAAGCAATGGATGGTAAACCACATCCCTGAGCACCACAAATAGTTATTTACATTCATGACAATATTATTACATGTATTGCATCAGGCACTAATACGCTTAGACCCCCCACATAAATGTACCCGCTCTAAATATAACTATAGAAGGATTGTTGCACAGACTAGGGATGAGTATGGCTGATGTTCACTGATTTAAAAAATAAATAAACACATTTTATTGCTTTTAATAAGACTACCATCTGGATAGTACATTTGACATAATGGATATATCCATACATTATTTTCTCAGTTTGAATCTACACGTGCTAATAGACTATCCCATTCAAACTTCCTCTTCAATTCCACTCCCCCTTATCTCCCCGCTCCCCACCTCAAACTGTGCAGTGTTTTTAATCAATGGTCTACAGCCACGCGTCGAGCCCCATAACCTATCCATTCAATGCAACCTATTTGTATTTTGCCTTGTCCCAATTCCTTAATTTCCTCACCACTCATTACCTAATTAGGGAGTGCCAGTCAGCAAGATGGTCATTGGCGCTATCAATTGTCTGAGCTCCTCCACTAGGATCGGCCACCCTCGGGCCCTCTCCGAAGGACAACCTCACTTCTGCGCCTCCAGCGTCAGTACTGCCCCTTCATAGTCCGCCCATCTTAAGAGTTATTTTTGCCAAACTAGCACCTGCGGGCCGCGGGAAGCTTTCTATTTGTGGGCTATTTCCCGTTTGGCTACTATAAAGCCCAGGTCTAGAAAGTTACTGGTAACTTTAGTCTTGGTAGTATGCGGGAGGTCTCTCAACAGGCAGCAAGTGTGGTCTCTAAGAACGTCTCTTTCAACTAGTCTGGAGAGGGAGTCCTCTACCTCTTGCCAATACTGAGAGAGCAGAGGACAACTACAGCACATATGCTAAAACCCAGCCCCCTATTCCTCACATCTGGGACATTTGCTTCCCAACATCTGGAACATCTTATTCAGCCTACGGGAGGTTAGATATGCTCTGTGGAAGATGTAGAAATGTATTAATTTAAACCTGGCATTGCAGGAAATTTTGGGCACTCGCTCCATTAACATCTCCCAACCCCCATCTCTAAAGTGTTTAACAACATTGGTTTCCTATTTCTGACACAGGCGGGTCAGGGGTGGTAGTAGACCACAATGTACCTTCCGATATAGGCAAGTGACTGCTTTCCGTGTGCCCGCCGCTGTCGCAATATATATGCAGCCCGGATGCGAGGGAGGCTCTGCATCGCCTGCTCCCCAAAAGTGCCTTATTATGGTCACTAGAGCCCTGTGCACTAGGAAATAATGCGGACTGAGTTCAAACTCCATCCACAATTCTATATAGTGGAGCAATGTCCCATCTCTGTACAGGTCTCCTATTTGGTGCACCCCTGCTTCTTTTAGTTGTTGTAGCCCCAGTCTATGATCCTTGTGGAAAATAGTTGTTAAGTAATCAATTGGAAGTTCTACGGAGTAATGGGGCTTAGTCCCTGTTTTTTGGAGGCACCTATGCCAGCAGTATGCCACTGCCTCCTGGAGGAGACAAGCAAGTCTGGAACCTATCGGCGTTCCGAATCGTCATTCGCTTGGAGGGCACTGCTGACTCCTCATCCACTGCGCAAAGTATTGCAGCTGCGCCGCCATGTAATAGTCTTCAAAATTAGGCGCAGCAAGCCCTCCAGCGGACGTGGGTCCCTATAAGGTGGACAGGGCCACCCGCTTTTAATTTTAATAGGTAAAGTAATAAAGTAGACGCATCAATGCAACCATCTTCAACAGCGCCACTCCCCCATCACACATAATGGGACTGTTCCCCAGAAGTCCATTGCCCGCTTCAGGGAGCTTATAGCTCTACCGACGTTACTGTATCACTTCAGAGAGGTCATGATAAACTCTCACTTGCAAGTACGTAATATGGTGTGGTTCCCAGCGGACTATGCCCTGGCCCATTGGAGAGGGGATGTCACGGCAGACCGGAAATAGGCTAGATTACTCCCAATTGACCCGAAGGCCCGATATCTCTCCGAATGAGCGCAACAAGGGTTGTGCCCCTGCTAAGTCCCTCTCCCTGTCCTGTGGGAACAACAGAATGTCATCCGCATATAATGCAATATGTTGCTGTTCCGCTAATATCCTAGGGCACCTGTAATTGGTCCCCAGGCAAGCGCGGAGTGCTAAGGGCTCCATTGCCAGGGCAAACAGTAATGGTGAAAGGGGGTAACCTTATCGAGTGCCTCGTTCTATTCCATAACTCTGTGAAACATATGCATCAGTTTTTACTCTGGCTTGTGCTGCCACATATAGAAGTTGGACCCATCGCAAGAATCCATTACCAAGACAAAACCTAGTGATTACCTCTTCCAGAAAATTCCCATCTAGGCTGTCAAATGCTTTTTCAATATCAACTGACAAGGTTGCAGCCAGAGGTGCCGTGGCCGTGGCTTTCTCCAGTATCAACAACAGCCGATGGATATTTTGGGTTGTGTTACGACTCGGGATAAAGCCCGCTTGGTCTTTGTGGATCAGCTGTGGCATATGCGTTAGTAACCGGGCTGCTAGTATTCTATTGAGAATTTTGTTATCTGTGTTTAGAATGAACAGTGGGCGATAGGCCTTCATGTCATGAGGGTAGTTTCCCAGGTTTTAACAGGGGGACCATCAGTGCTTCTCTGGTCGTTGATGGAAGGACCTGTATTTGCTTAGCCTCATTGTACATTGCTACCAATTTAGGCGCCACCTGCGCTGTAAAAGTTGCTTAGAACGCAACCGGGAGTTTGTCTGTTCCTGGAGTCTTCCCTCGCGCCATGTGTTCTATGGCTGCCCTAACCTCTGGAAGCGTAACATCCCCTCCTAATAATTCTGCCTCCTCATGCGTAATTCTAGGAAACATTAGCGGTTCCAGAAATGCTTTAATTTCAGCTGGGGAGACCTGAGATTTACTTTTATATAACCCCGCACAGTAGTCATAGAAGGCCCTGTTAATCTTAGTTTGTGTAGTCATAGTTAGCCCAGACGCCACCTGAATCTCTATTGGGGACCCTCAGACATTTGGCGATGCCAACCAGGCCAATAGTCTTCCTGCCTTATCTCCGATCGCATGAGTTTTTATCATATAATGTCAGCAGTCATGACAGCGGAGACGTTCCATCAGAATTGCCACTTGCTCTTTGACCTGCAGTAGGGCCTCTCTATCAGCTTGTCCCTCCACCATTTCAACCTCTACCTGTTTTTAACTGTTTCAGCTTTGCTTCCGCAATTTGAATTTCCTCGTAGGAGACTTTGTCACACCCCCCACTGATTCTGCTATGTAACAACCCCTGAGGACCGTCTTAAAGGTAGCCCTTTCCAAGCCTCTGGAGTCAGTAGACTCTTTGTTCTCTTGGAACTATTGTGTAATACATGTACCTAGGTGTCCCCTAAGTGGGGGATCCAACAATGCCTCTGGCCTAAGCTTCCACGTGGGCATGGGAGGAGGGTCAATCACCCAGTGCAGATATAGTAGTGCCGGGTTATGATCTGACATGATACTCTATGTTGTGTATTTTCTGGTGTAGTGGGGGTGAACTTAGAAATGTATCCAACCTTTCATGTAAATTGTACATAGGGGAAAAATATGAAAAGTCCCACCCTTGGGGGTATAACACATGCCATGTATCAATCAAATTCAAATTCTTTCCCCAGTCCTTAAATGTGTGAGCAATCTTACGGATTGATTTCCCAGTGGGTGGGATCTATCCATGTCGGGGTCACTGACACAATTGAAGTTACCTCCTACTAGTACTTCTCCTGTAATGTATGGTGCTAACTGACTGGACCGCTCACTGAACAAACCGGTCTGAATGACATTAGGGGCATAAATATTAATGATAGTGAGGTCCTTCCCATCCAGGCGACCCTGGAGCGCCACTGTGGGTCCACCTTATGAGCACTGTATTAAAACAGGACCCCAGGTTTGACACAAATTACTAACCCCCTAACATATGCCGAATAGGTCGTGTGGTACAGTTGACCGCTCCACTTCTGCTGTAAAGCTTGCCCCTCCTTCTGCTGTAGGTGCGTTTCCTGCAGCAATGCCACGTGAACTCCCCTGTGGGTCAAGTAGGAAAACACTTTATAGCATTTCGTTAAGGAGTGGGCTTCCTTCACATTCCAGGAGATTATGTAATAGCGCTTGGGAACCTGCATTTTGTAAGATAGCATCTTTTGTTTAGACTCAGCCATGTCAGTATAGGTTGCTTAAGAGGGCGCTGGGCCCAGGCATACATGCCCTGTGGCCAAATTTCTCCTATGTCATGGAGTACTGCACTTTTCACCAACAAACTAAACAACAACATAACTCCCAAACTCCCCTTCCCCAGGACTGGTCAGAAAACCTTCCCTGTCCAAGGAGAGGTGAAAGCGTGGTATCTTTCACCTCTCCGGTTGAGGAGTGGTTGGGGACCATGCGTCGGTGCAGCCCATTTCACCAGGTGTTGATGCAGAATTTTGGCAGCCCGGGACTGGCATAGTGTCAGTTATTGCAACCCTAATGCTCGGGTGTAGTCCTCTACGATTACGGTTCATGTTGTGTCTCTTCCAGGCCAGACGTCAAGTATGTTGCCTCTGTGCCCAAGTTTCTTCCACTCTTATGTGAACCAGATGCAGCTATGCTGTAGTCTTCTTGTCTGTTGGTCGCAGAGGAGATCATCTGCCGTCCTGGTCCTGGGTGTAACTATGGGAAGATCCAGCTTAGAGTCTGATAGGTCCGATAGCTCAGACCAAGTTGTTCCGTTACTCATGGCAATTTCATTGTTCTCTTCTCGGTCTACTGGGTTCTCTCCACTGGGAGTAGGTCTGACCTGATCTTCCTTTCCAAAGGCCATTACATCTGCAAGTGCCTGGCACCTGGTGCCTGCCTGCTTCACCTCCTCAGCCGTGGGTGGGCTTTCCAGTGGTCTTCCCTTCTTCCGTTTGATGCGCTGTGCACGTGGCATTTGCCAGGTCTGGGTTTCCTGTAAGTCCTGCACCGGCTGCCTTTCGATCCAGGACCACACCTCTTGGTGGGTATTGAAGAAGAGGGTGACTCCCTGTGAGAGAACCCGCAGCCGGGTTGGATAGATCATAGCATAGGTCAGGTCCATTTGTCTCAGTTTCCGTTTTGCAGCAAGGAACGTGTTCCTAAGGGTTTGGATTTCTTTCGAGTAGTCTGTGAATATCATAATCCTATTACTGTTCAACATTATGTCATATTTCTTCAGAGCTTGGGCTAAGATTGTGTCCCTGTTGTTATAGGGCAGAAGTCATGCTATTATCGCTCTAGAGGGAGACCCCAGCAGTGGCGGCTGCGGAGGGGCTCTATGCGCTCTCTCCAGCGCAAAAAGCGCTGAGAGCCCAGTTGGTGCTATTTCATCTTTGAATCATGTTTCAAGAAAGGCAAGCATGTCCCAGCCCTCTGATTTTTTCGGTACTCCCAGTATTCTTATGTTGTTTCGCCTAGAACGATTATCTGCGTCGTCCGCCTTCTGTTCCAACACTCTGACTTTGCTCTCCAGCTCCGACAGTTTTGATTGTGCCCCTGTCATAGTGGGCGGGACATCCACAAATTCTCTTTCCACAGTGGAAACCCTCTCGGCGAAAAGGCGGTGATCATACTTTAGTAGACCAAACTCAGCTCCCAGAGTGTCAATCTTAGTTTCCAATGCTTCACGGGAGGCTGTTATTGCCTGCTGTATGTCACCAAGAGTCGGGCTCCCCGTAGCTGATGGGGACTCATCTAGTTGCTCTTGAGTGCCAGTCCCTGACAGCAGGGCATTGGGATCGACTCCTGCTTCTCTTTTTTTACTCGCCTTCCCCTTGGCAGCAAGGGCTTGCTATGACCAACGTTTCTTTTCGGGATCGCACCCAGTGCACAGTGAGTCCTCCTTCTACGGCATTCTACAGGATTCCCCTGGTGCCGTCAGAGCCTTGATTATTTGACACCATTCTATTCTCCCTCTAAACTCTGTTGGGGAGGAGGCCCGCAGTCCTCCTCTTTTCACCAGCTTCTCCTGCGTTGCTTGAGGAGCTTAGTGAGCAGTGCTCCTCGTCCCCTCTTGTCCAGCACACTTCGTATCTCTGGTGGGCTCCCCACCGGCAAATCCCTGCCAGGGAGGGTTAGTCTGCTAGGCCATTGTCGGGCTTCGTAGTGGCTCCTCCAGGGCCCGCTCAAGTCCCCAAGTTCCTGTCGTGGGCCCAGGAGAGACGCTGGATAGGCAGAGGATTAGTTTGTCCCCCTAACTACATCTGGGCCTGCTGGCCTTTTCTGTAACCAGTCTCCTCGCCCCTTATTAGGCAGCGACCCACCTGGGTCTCTCACTCTGCACCAAGAACTGTCCCTGTACGGCTCCCCCACTGCCTGGTCCTCTGCTGGTAGGTGCAATCCATGGGGGGTGGGTGGGTCTGCCGACAACTGGCCCCTCAGGGCCCACTCCACCCCCCGGTAGCCCTGGGTCCCAGGGTGTTGTGTCCCAGCTGGGACATCCCCCGCTTCGCTAACCTGCGGGCTCAATCTTGCCCCGGCAGTCATCCTCAGCCAGTCCTCCACTGCACCTGGCAGCCGATGTTGTGCTTCTGCCTATTTGTTCTCCCCGGTAGGGGGAAACCAGGCGGGTGGGGGTCAATCAGGTACCCCCATCCCAGCTCACCCCGTCGCCTCTGTGCAGGCCGTGGCCCCCGCTTTCTTGCTGTCAGCAGTTCAATTGGCACCAAAGCTCCCCCATCAAACCCCAGTCAACAGGGGGATATTTCTGGGGCCGCTCCATACTATTCCACACATATAAGGCCATACACAACACAGGACCAGCCTACCTGAACTACTGCGTCTCTTTCCATACCCTGCCAGATCCCTCCGCTCCGCCCAGATGGCCTTGGTCACAGTCCCTCGCATCCGCAAAACCACTGCGGGAGGACGATCTTTCACCTACACTGCAGCGAAGAGCTGGCACAACCTCCCACTGCACCTCAGACAAAGCCTGTTGCTCACCATCTTCTGGAAGAACCTCAAGACATAGCTCTTCGGATGAGGCCCTCCAGTGCCTTGAGATCCTCATGGGTGAGTAGCCACGCTTTACAAATACTGATTGATTGACTGACTGCTGCCCTGCTCAGGATTATCGTGGCTGGTGAGCAGGCCTCGGTGAAGCAGCACTTTACACGTCTGCTTTGTCCGGCATCTTCGCCACGCCCCCGTTCACTAATTTGGTCTCACACCTAACACTGCATGAGGCTAACTCCTGCATATCACTGCCATAAGTTAGCGATATTGATAAGGGCAAATACATATTAGTAAAGGAGACAGGGGCCGAAGGGGACACAAAATAGTGGACAGATAATAAGAGGTACACATAGGAAACATACGTCCTGTGGGGACTGTGGATACCCCTCTGGAACACGATAAAAACTTTCCCTTCATATAAAAAGAGGATACAAAAATATTGTAAACAATGGCATAAAGGTACTGAGGACCAGGCCCAGCCGTGGCCAAAGGAAGGGACATCTGACAAAGGCGTAGCTGAGCGTACACTGACTTACATTCACTACAAGTATAAAAAAAAAAGGGATGAAAAGGGAAGCCATCCTGTCATTAGGATGGGTATTCTGTGATACAAACACAAATGTGAAGCCAACAGCTCCTGAAGAGGCAGTGACACAGGCACAAGAGAAGTCCCCAGGGAAGACTTTAGTGGGGACCCCTGCCTTATGGTCTCTACCTCATCCTGCCAGCTGCAGGGTACCAGGATCCGGTTCGGGTTGAGCCTAAGGAGGATAGGCCAGAGGCACAGGGAGCTGAGGTGACACCCACCCCCGTCCCAACAGCTCCTCGGGCCGACCCTGAACAGAGTGTGATAGAAAGGCTAATAAGCAAGTTGCAGCACACTGTGAGACATCTGCAGACACTCTGAGAGAGGCAGCTGAGGAATGGATACAAGAGAAAGAGGAATGGGACAGAGATGTGGAGACACCACAATATGATGAGCATCTAGCTAAGTTAGAAGATGTAGCAGGGGCAGATAGATGATGGGGAGTAGGACACTGGGTTTAATAGTGGTGCACATGAACAGGGAGTTAACAGAAGACTAAATAATTTTCGCCCGCGCCCTGCACTTGAGTTACTAATGACAGCAAGGGGCACCACAGACATGAAGAGAAGTCAATCCTAAAAACAGGCAGGCTAGATTTAACACCCACAGAGGTAATAGAACGAAAGGAGGGTAGTTCTTATTGTAACTGTTCTCAGATGAATTGGCAAGGTGGACCAAAAAGGAAGGGAGAAAGCCATGGGCCCAACAAGAGTCTTTTCAACCCATTGACTTAGTGTAAGGAAATGCCTCCTTGGCATGGTTACCCCCTGACTTTTTGCCTTTGCTGATGCTATGTTTTGATTTGAAAGTGTGCTGAGGCCTGCTAACCAGGCCCCAGCACCAGTGTTCTTTCCCTAACCTGTACTTTTGTTTTACACAATTGGCACACCCTGGCATCCAGGTAAGTCCCTTGTAACTGGTACCCCTGGTACCAAGGGCCCTGATGCCAGGGAAGGTCTCTGAGGGCTGCAGCATAGCTTATGCCACCCTGGGGACCCCTCACTCAGCACAGACACACTGCTTGCCAGCTTGTGTGTGCTGGTGAGAACAAAAGAGTAAGTCGAGATGGCACTCCCCTCAGGGTGCCATGCCAACCTCACACTGCCTATGCAGTATAGATAAGTCACCCCTCTAGCAGGCCTTACAGCCCTAAGGCAGGGTGCACTATACCATAGGTGAGGGCACCAGTGCATGAGCACTGTGCCCCTACAGTGTCTAAGCAAAACCTTAGACATTGTAAGTGCAGGGTAGCCATAAGAGTATATGGTCAGGGAGTCTGTCCAACACGAACTCCACAGCACCATAATGGCTACACTGAAAACTGGGAAGTTTGGTATCAAACTTCTCAGCACAATAAATGCACACTGATGCCAGTGTACATTTTATTGTAAAATACACCCCAGAGGGCACCTTAGAGGTGCCCCCTGAAACTTAAACCAACTACCCGTGTAGGCTGACTGGTTCTAGCAGCCTGCCACACTCGAGACATGTTGCTGGCCACATGGGGAGAGTGCCTTTGTCACTCTGTGGCCTGTAACAAAGCCTGCACTGGGTGGAGATGCTATCACCTCCCCCAGGCAGGAGCTGTAACACCTGGCAGTGAGCCTCAAAGGCTTACCCCCTTTGTTCCAGCACCGCAGGGCACTCCAGCTAGTGGAGTTGCCCGCCCCCTCCGGCCACTGCCCCACTTTTGGCGGCAAGGCCGGAGGAGATAATGAGAATAACAAGGAGGAGTCACCGGACAGTCAGGACAGCCCCTAAGGTGTCCTGAGCTGAAGTGACTTTAACTTTTAGAAATCCTCCATCTTGCAGATGGAGGATTCCCCCAATAGGGATAGGAATGTGACCCCCTCCCCTTGGGAGGAGGCACAAAGAGGGTGTACCCACCCTCAGGGCTAGTAGCCATTGGCTACTAACCCCCCAGACCTAAACACGCCCTTAAATTTAGTATTTAAGGGCTCCCCTGAACCTAAGAATTTAGATTCCTGCAACTTACCGAAGAAGACGACTGCTGAGCTGAAAACCCCTGCAGAAGAAGAAAGAAGACACCAACTGCTTTGGCCCCAGTCCTACCGGCCTGTCTCCTGCCTTCTAAAGAAACCTGCTCCAGCGACGCTTTCTCAAGGACCAGCGACCTCTGAATCCTCAGAGGACTGCCCTGCTTCAAGAGGAACAAGAAACTCCTGAGGACAGCGGACCTGCTCCAAAAAGACTGCAACTTTGTTACAGAGGAGCAGATTTAAAGACCCCTGCAATCCCCGCAAGAAGCGTGAGACTTGCAACACTGCACCCGGCGACCCCGACTCGACTGGTGGAGAAACACCACCTCAGGGAGGACCCTCCGGCGACTCCGAGACTGTGAGTAACCAAAGTTGTCCCCCCTAAGCCCCCACAGCGACGCCTGCAGAGGGAATCCCGAGGCTCCCCCTGACCGCGACTGCCTGACTCTAAAATCCCGACGGCTGGAAAAGACCCTGCACCCGCAGCCCCCAGCACCTGAAGGATCGGAACTTCAGTGCAGGAGTGACCCCCCAGGAGGCCCTCTCCCTTGCCCAGGTGGTGGCTACCCCGAGGAGCCCCCCCCCTTGCCTGCCTGCACCGCTGAAGAGACCCCTTGGTCTCCCATTGATTTACATTGCGAACCCGACGCTTGTTTGCACACTGCACCCGGCCGCCCCCGCGCTGCTGAGGGTGTACTTTCTGTGTGGACTTGTGTCCCCCCCGGTGCCCTACAAAACCCCCCTGGTCTGCCCTCCGAAGACACGGGTACTTACCTGCTGGCAGACTGGAACCGGGGCACCCCCTTCTCTCCATCGAAGCCTTTGCGTTTTGGGCACCACTCTGAACTCTGCACCTGACCGGCCCTGAGCTGCTGGTGTGGTGACTTTGGGGTTGCTCTGAACCCCCAACGGTGGGCTACCATGGACCCCAATCTGAACCCCGTAGGTGGTTTACTTACCTGCAAAAACTAACATTACTTTACCCCCCCCCCAGGAACTGTGAAAATTGCACTGTGTCCACTTTTAAAACAGCTTATTGTGTTTTATGTAAAAAGTATATATGCTACTGTGATTATTCAAAGTTCCTAAAGTACTTACCTGCAATACCTTTCAAATGAGATATTACATGTAGAATTTGAACCTGTGGTTCGTAAAATAAACTAAGAAAATATATTTTTCTATAACAAAACCTATTGGCTGGATTTGTCTCTGAGTGTGTGTTCCTCATTTATTGCCTGTGTGTATGTACAACAAATGCTTAACACTACTCCTTTGATAAGCCTACTGCTCGACCACACTACCACAAAATAGAGCATTAGTATTATCTCTTGTTGCCACTATCTTACCTCTAAGGGGAACCCTTGGACTCTGTGCATACTATTCCTTACTTTGAAATAGTGCATACAGAGCCAACTTCCTACATTGGTGGATCAGCGGTGGGATACAAGACTTTGCATTTGCTGGACTACTCAGCCAATACCTGATCACACGACAAATTCCAAAAATTGTCATTAGAAATTGATTTTTGCAATTTGAACTATTTTTCTAAATTCTTAAAAGTCCTGCTAGGGCCTTGTGTTAGTCCCTGTTTAGCATTTCCTTTTAGAGTTTAAAAGTTTTGTGAAAGTTTGAATTAGAACCTAGAACTAGTTTTAGATTCTTAAAAAGTATTCCAACTTTTAGAAGCATAATGCCTAGTACAGAGATGAATGTGGTGGAACTCGACACCACCCCTTACCTCCATCTTAAGATGAGGGAGCTAAGGTCACTCTGTAAAATAAAGAAAATAACAATGGGCCCCAGACCTTCCAAACTACAGCTCCAGGAGCTTTTGGCAGAGTTTGAAAAGGCCAACCCCTTTGAGGATGGCAACACAGAGGATGAAGATAGTGACTTGGAGGAAAATTCCCCCCTACCAGTCCTAACTAGGGAGAACAGGGCCTCTCAAGCCCTGTCTCCAAACATAATAGTCAGAGATGCTGGTTCCCTCACAGGAGGGACCAACCTCTCTGAAATCACTGAGGATAACTCCAGTGAAGAGGACATCCAGCTAGCCAGGATGGCCAAAAGATTGGCTTTGGAAAGACAGATCCTAGCCATAGAAAGGGAAAGACAACAGATGGGCCTAGGACCCATCAATGGTGGCAGCAACATAACTAGGGTCAGAGATTCTCCTGACATGTTGAAAATCCCTAAAGGGATTGTAACTAAATATGAAGATGGTGATGACATCACCAAATGGTTCACACTTTTCTGGTTACACAAGCCCTCTCAAAAGCTAATAGATCTCACTGGGGTGCCCTTCTTTGGGAAATGTTCACTGGAAAGTGTAGGGATAGACTCCTCACACTCTCTGGAAAAGATGCAGAATCTTATGACCTAATGAAGGGAACCCTGATTGAGGGCTTTGGATTCTCCACTGAGGAGTATAGGATTAGATTCAGGGGGGCTCAAAAATCCTCGAGCCAGACCTGGGTTGATTTTGTAGACTACTCAGTGAAAACACTGGATGGTTGGATTCAAGGCAGTGGTGTAAGTAATTATGATGGGCTGTACAATTTATTTGTGAAAGAACATCTGTTAAGTAATTGTTTCAATGATAAACTGCATCAGCATCTGGTAGACCTAGGACCAATTTCTCCCCAAGAATTGGGAAAGAAGGCGGACCATTGGGTCAAGACTAGGGTGACCAAGACTTCCACAGGGGGTGACCAAAAGAAAGGGGTCACAAAGCCTCCCCAGGGGAAGAGTGTTGAGACATCCAAAAGCAAAAATAGTAAAGAGTCTTATACAGGCCCCCAAAAACCTGCACAGGAGGGTGGGCCCAGAGCCTCTTCACAAACCAATTTTGGGTACAAGGGTAAAAACTTTGATCCCAAGAAGGCCTGGTGTCGTAGCTGTAATCAGCCTGGACACCAAACTGGAGACAAGGCCGGTCCCAAGAACAGTACCACTTCTAACTCCACTCCAGCTAAAACTGGAATGGCCAGTCTCCAAGTGGGATCAACAGTGTGCCCAGAGCAAATCAGGTGTCACACTGAAGCTACATTAGTCTCTGAGGGTGGGGTGGATTTAGCCACACTGGCTGCCAGGCCTCCTAACATGCAAAAATACAGGCAGCAGCTCTTAATTAATGGGACAAGTGTAGAAGGCCTGAGGGATACAGGTGCCAGTGTCACCATGGTGACAGAGAAACTGGTTTCCCCTGGTCAATACCTGGCTGGACAAACTTATCCAGTCACCAACGCTGACAATCAGACTAAAGTGCATCCCATGGCTATGGTAACTTTAGAGTGGGGAGGGGTCAATGGCCTGAAACAGGTGGTGGTCTCCTCAAATATCCCAGTAGACTGTTTGCTTGGAAATGACCTGGAGTCCTCAGCATGGGCTGAGGTAGAACTGAAAACCCATGCAGCCATGCTGGGTATCCCTGAACTGGTGTGTGTCAAGACAAGGGCACAGTGCAAGGCTCAGGGTGAAAAAGTAGAGCTGGAGTCTGGAAAAAGGACCCAGCCTACCAAGAGAAAAGGAAAGTCAGCTGGGAAACCAGCAGCAACACAACAACAAAAAGAGAACCTCTCCTCTCAGGAAGAAGTTCTGCCCTCTGAGGGAACTGAGCCTATGGAGTTAGAACCTTATCAGGTTGAGCTCTTAGGCCCAGGGGGACCCTCAAGGGAGCAGTTGTGTAAGGGGCAAGAAACCTGTCCCTCTCTTGAAGGCCTTAGGCAGCAAGCTGCTGAAGAGTCCAATGGCAAGAAAACTGGAACACATAGGGTCTATTGGGAAGATGGGCTCCTGTACACTGAGGCAAGAGATCCCAAACCTGGTGCCACTAGGAGAGTGGTAGTGCCTCAGGAGTTCAGAGAGTTCATACTGACCTTAGCCCATGATATTCCCCTTGCTGGGCATTTGGGACAAACCAAGACGTGGGAGAGACTAGTCAACCACTTCTACTGGCCCAATATGTCCCAGAAAGTTAAGGAGTTTTGTGTCTCCTGTACCACCTGTCAAGCCAGTGGTAAGACAGGTGGACATCCAAAGGCCCCCCTCATTCCACTTCCAGTGGTGGGGGTCCCCTTTGAAAGAGTGGGTGTGGACATAGTGGGTCCACTTGAACCTCCCACAGCCTCAGGAAATATGTACATCCTAGTAGTAGTGGATCATGCTACTAGGTATCCTGAAGCTATTCCCCTTAGGTCGACTACTGCCCCTGCAGTAGCCAAGGCCCTCATTGGTATCTTTACCAGAGTGGGTTTCCCTAAGGAGGTGGTGTCTGACAGAGGTACCAACTTCATGTCAGCATACCTGAAACACATGTGGAATGAGTGTGGAGTGACTTATAAATTCACTACACCCTATCATCCACAAACTAATGGCCTTGTTGAGAGATTCAACAAGACATTAAAGGGCATGATCATGGGGCTCCCAGAAAAACTCAAAAGGAGATGGGATGTCCTCCTGCCATGTCTGCTCTTCGCTTACAGAGAGGTGCCTCAGAAGGGAGTAGGATTCTCACCCTTTGAACTTCTGTTTGGCCACCCTGTAAGGGGACCACTAGCTCTTGTGAAAGAAGGCTGGGAGAGACCTCTTCATGAGCCTAAACAAGACATAGTGGACTATGTACTTGGCCTTCGCTCAAGGCTGGCAGAGTACATGGAAAAGGCAAGTAAAAACCTTTAGGCCAGCCAACAGCTCCAGAAGTTTTGGTATGACCAAAAGGCTGCACTGGTGGAATTTCAACCAGGGCAGAAAGTCTGGGTTCTGGAGCCTGTGGCTCCCAGGGCACTTCAGGACAAATGGAGTGGCCCTTACCCAGTGCTAGAGAGGAAGAGTCAGGTCACCTACCTGGTGGACCTGGGCACAAGCAGGAGCCCCAGGAGGGTGATCCATGTGAACCGCCTTAAGCTCTTCCATGACAGGGCTGATGTGAATCTGTTAATGGTAACAGATGAGGATCAGGAAGCTGAGAGTGAGCCTCTCCCTGATCTTCTGTCATCAGACCCTAATGATGGCTCAGTAGATGGAGTGATCTATTCAGACACCCTCTCTGGCCAACAGCAATCTGACTGTAGGAAGGTCCTGCAACAGTTTGCTGAGCTCTTTTCCCTAACCCCTGGTCAGACACACCTGTGCACCCATGATGTGGACACAGGAGACAGCATGCCTGTCAAAAACTAAATATTCAGACAGTCTGATCAAGTTAAGGAAAGCATCAAGGTGGAAGTCCACAAGATGCTGGAATTGGGAGTAATTGAGCACTCTGACAGCCCCTGGGCTAGCCCAGTGGTTTTAGTCCCCAAACCTCACACCAAAGATGGAAAGAGAGAGATGAGGTTTTGTGTGGACTACAGATGACTTAATTCTGTCACCAAGACAGATGCCCATCCCATTCCTAGAGCTGATGAACTGATAGACAAATTAGGTGCTGCCAAATTCTTAAGTACCTTTGACTTAACAGCAGGGTGCTGGCAAATCAAAATGGCACCTGGAGCAAAAGAAAAGACAGCATTCTCCACACCTGATGGGCATTATTAGTTCACTGTTATGCCCTTTGGTTTAAAGAATGCCCCTGCCACCTTCCAAAGGTTGGTGAATCAAGTCCTTGCTGGCTTGGAGTCCTTTAGTGCAGCTTATCTTGACGATATTGCTGTCTTTAGCTCCAACTGGCAGGATCACCTGGTCCACCTGAAGAAGGTTTTGAAGGCTCTGCAATCTGCAGGCCTCTCTATCAAGGCATCCAAATGCCAGATAGGGCAGGGAACTGTGGTTTACTTGGGACACCTTGTAGGTGGAGGCCAAGTTCAGCCACTCCAGCCTAAGATCCAGACTATTCTGGACTGGACAGCTCCAAAAACCCAGACTCAAGTCAGGGCATTCCTTGGCTTGACTGGGTACTATAGGAGGTTTGTGAAGGGATATGGATCCATTGTGACAGCCCTCACAGAACTCACCTCCAAGAAAATGCCCAAGAAGGTAAACTGGACTGTAGAATGCCAACAGGCCTTTGACACCCTGAAACAAGCAATGTGCACAGCACCAGTTCAGAAAGCTCCAGATTACTCCAAGCAGTTCATTGTGCAGACAGATGCCTCTGAACATGGGATAGGGGCAGTTTTGTCCCAAACAAATGATGATGGCCTTGACCAGCCTGTTGCTTTCATTAGCAGGAGGTTACTCCCCAGGGAGCAGCGTTGGAGTGCCATTGAGAGGGAGGCCTTTGCTGTGGTTTGGTCCCTGAACAAGCTGAGACCATACCTCTTTGGTACTCACTTCCTAGTTCAAACTGACCACAGACCTCTCAGATGGCTGATGCAAATGAAAGGTGAAAATCCAAAACTGTTGAGGTGGTCCATCTCCCTACAGGGAATGGACTTTATAGTGGAACACAGACCTGGGACTGCCCATGCCAATGCAGATGGCCTTTCCAGGTTCTTCCACTTAGAAAATGAAGACTCTCTTGGGAAAGGTTAGTCTCATCCTCTTTCGTTTGGGGGGGGGGAAGGGGGGGTTGTGTAAGGAAATGCCTCCTTGGCATGGTTACCCCCTGACTTTTTGCCTTTGCTGATGCTATGTTTTGATTTGAAAGTGTGCTGAGGCCTACTAACCAGGCCCCAGCACCAGTGTTCTTTCCCTAACCTGTACTTTTGTTTTACACAATTGGCACACCCTGGCATCCAGGTAAGTCCCTTGTAACTGGTACCCCTGGTACCAAGGGCCCTGATGCCAGGGAAGGTCTCTAAGGGCTGCAGCATAGCGTATGCCACCCTGGGGACCCCTCACTCAGCACAGACACACTGCTTGCCAGCTTGTGTGTGCTGGTGAGAACAAAACGAGTAAGTCGAGATGGCACTCCCCTCAGGGTGCCATGCCAACCTCACACTGCCTATGCAGTATAGATAAGTCACCCCTCTAGCAGGCCTTACAGCCCTAAGGCAGGGTGCACTATACCATAGGTGAGGGCACCAGTGCATGAGCACTGTGCCCCTACAGTGTCTAAGCAAAACCTTAGACATTGTAAGTGCAGGGTAGCCATAAGAGTATATGGTCTGGGAGTCTGTCCAACACGAACTCCACAGCACCATAATGGCTACACTGAAAACTGGGAAGTTTGGTATCAAACTTCTCAGCACAATAAATGCACACTGATGCCAGTGTACATTTTATTGTAAAATACACCCCAGAGGGCACCTTAGAGGTGCCCCCTAAAACTTAAACCAACTACCCGTGTAGGCTGACTGGTTCTAGCAGCCTGCCACACTCGAGACATGTTGCTGGCCACATGGGGAGAGTGCCTTTGTCACTCTGTGGCCTGTAACAAAGCCTGCACTGGGTGGAGATGCTATCACCTCTCCCAGGCAGGAGCTGTAACACCTGGCGGTGAGCCTCAAAGGCTTACCCCCTTTGTTCCAGCACCGCAGGGTACTCCAGCTAGTGGAGTTGCCCGCCCCCTCCGGCCACAGCCCCACTTTTGGCGGCAAGGCCGGAGGAGATAATGAGAATAACAAGGAGGAGTCACTGGCCAGTCAGGACAGCCCCTAAAGTGTCCTGAGCTGAAGTGACTCTAACTTTTAGAAATCCTCCATCTTGCAGATGGAGGATTCCCCCAATAGGGTTAGGAATGTGACCCCCCTCCCCTTGGGAGGAGGCACAAAGAGGGTGTACCCACCCTCAGGGCTAGTAGCCATTGGCTACTAACCCCCCAGACCTAAACACGCCCTTAAATTTAGTATTTAAGGGCTCCCCTGAACCTAAGAATTTAGATTCCTGCAACTTAACGAAGAAGAAGACTGCTGAGCTGAAAACCCCTGCAGAAGAAGAAAGAAGACACCAACTGCTTTGGCCCCAGTCCTACCGGCCTGTCTCCTGCCTTCTAAAGAAACCTGCTCCAGCGACGCTTTCTCAAGGACCAGCGACCTCTGAATCCTCAAAGGACTGCCCTGCTTCAAGAGGAACAAGAAACTCCTGAGGACAGCGGACCTGCTCCAAAAAGACTGCAACTTTGTTACAGAGGAGCAGATTTAAAGACCCCTGCAATCCCCGCAAGAAGCGTGAGACTTGCAACACTGCACCCGGAGACCCCGACTCGACTGGTGGAGAAACACCACCTCAGGGAGGACCCTCCGGCGACTCCGAGACTGTGAGTAACCAAAGTTGTCCCCCCTAAGCCCCCACAGCGACGCCTGCAGAGGGAATCCCGAGGCTCCCCCTGACCGCGACTGCCTGACTCTAAAATCCCGACGGCTGGAAAAGACCCTGCACCCGCAGCCCCCAGCACCTGAAGGATCGGAACTTCAGTGCAGGAGTGACCCCCCAGGAGGCCCTCTCCCTTGCCCAGGTGGTGGCTACCCCGAGGAGCCCCCCCTTGCCTGCCTGCACCGCTGAAGAGACCCCTTGGTCTCCCATTGATTTACATTGCGAACCCGACGCTTGTTTGCACACTGCACCCGGCCGCCCCCGCGCTGCTGAGGGTGTACTTTCTGTGTGGACTTGTGTCCCCCCCGGTGCCCTACAAAACCCCCCTGGTCTGCCCTCCGAAGACGCGGGTACTTACCTGCTGGCAGACTGGAACCGGGGCACCCCCTTCTCTCCATTGAAGCCTTTGCGTTTTGGGCACCACTTTGAACTCTGCACCTGACCGGCCCTGAGCTGCTGGTGTGGTGACTTTGGGGTTGCTCTGAACCCCCAACGGTGGGCTACCATGGACCCCAATCTGAACCCCGTAGGTGGTTTACTTACCTGCAAAAACTAACATTACTTTACCCCCCCCCCAGGAACTGTGAAAATTGCACTGTGTCCACTTTTAAAACAGCTTATTGTGTTTTATGTAAAAAGTATATATGCTACTGTGATTATTCAAAGTTCCTAAAGTACTTACCTGCAATACCTTTCAAATGAGATATTACATGTAGAATTTGAACCTGTGGTTCGTAAAATAAACTAAGAAAATATATTTTTCTATAACAAAACCTATTGGCTGGATTTGTCTCTGAGTGTGTGTTCCTCATTTATTGCCTGTGTGTATGTACAACAAATGCTTAACACTACTCCTTTGATAAGCCTACTGCTCGACCACACTACCACAAAATAGAGCATTAGTATTATCTCTTTTTGCCACTATCTTACCTCTAAGGGGAACCCTTGGACTCTGTGCATACTATTCCTTACTTTGAAATAGTGCATACAGAGCCAACTTCCTACACTTAGCAACTACAGAAGATTGCATACAGCAGGGATGGGGTGACCCAGGTTGGAACTTTCACTACATGCAAGAATGCCTTGCCATCTGGGAGAAGTATTCTATAGACAAACCAACTAAAGTAATACGCAGTACTAGACCAGACTCAAGGTTAGGCCTCAGGCCAGTAAGTCCCCAAGAATTACTCAGCAACCCCTCATTTTTAAGGGAGGCCAAGTACCAACATACGTACCAAGGCCACAAATGGAAGTTCTTTGGTGGGAGACGAAGTAAACACAATTTTTGTCAGAGCAGGATTCCCTCAAGTCACAATGATAAATACACAGTTTGATGGGTCATCCTTTAACAATGTCTGCCAACATGTTTGGGATGCGCAATGGTGGACATACCCAGACAGACCAGACATTGGAGCCCTTATGGTGGAGAGCATAAAGCCGATTGAGGATATTGCAGAATTTATTACTTGAATGAAAGAACGGTGGGTGCAGGAGGTAGGTTGTAACTGGGAAAACACGTGAGAAAATGCAATTTTATTTTACAATGTTTTGAATTGAGGCCTCACCACCAATATACAAGCAAACCTAGATGGAGTAGTGGAAATTGAGGCTAAACCATGTCCAGAAATACAAACCCATATAATACAGTATTTCAAGCAAAAACAAGAAAAGGTTAAAGAGAGGACAGAACTGGCAAAAAGGGCGATAGCTAAGTTGGTGCAACAGAAACTTAAGAAACCGAGAACAGAAGGGGCACTTGCGACTGCACCGCCAACTACTGTCGCAGCGACAGTGCAGGTGCAGCACCAGGAGGACAGCTAGCCAGTGATATGGGAAAGGGACAAGGAACTTCTTCAGGAGCTCAGGGATCAATGCAGGGGCAAGGGCGAGGAGGATACAGGGTAGGACAGCAGTGTTATTACTGCAGTAAGATGGGTCATTTCGCAAGGGAATGCAGAGCTAGGAAAAACAATGAGCGAGTATAAGGTTGGACCACCTCACAAAGGCAGGTGAGGCCGCAACAGATGCAATGGGCGCCCCAATAACAAATAACAGAGAGACCCCCGCAGGCCCCTCAAATTCAGTGGCCTGCGAAACAGGGGCCAATGCCACAGAGTGTTAGTAACACCACAGGAGGGCAAGCGCAGGTTCAAGTAGGAGGAGTAACAGTGCAAGAGGGTAACCCCTTTTACGCACCACCCTAAATATCTGGAGGGACACCAACACGCAACTATGCCCAATGACAAAGCCCACAGACAACCACTATGTGTCCAATACTATTGGTAACCCACAGGTCAAATGAGGAACCCACTGTGACCGTAGCCATAGAAGGTCACCCTACAGGTTTTTAATCAACACTGGGGCCACCAAATTGTGCATATAGGAAGGAACGCTGCCACTTTCTCACAACCCAATGGACACACAGGGGTTTTCTGGGGCTGTCAGGAGAGTTCCTTTTACTAAATCAGTGAGCATGATTGTGGGAGATACACAAATTGAAGGACCATTGTTATATTCCCCAGAGTCACCAGTCAACCTTCTCGGAATAGATCTAATGAGTAAATTGAACATGACCATCTCTTTTCTGGAAGATGAGTCAATGGTATGTTACACACCAGGTGTCACACCAGGCAGGATACTGTCACTCATAGCTCATGAGGAGTTAGGGCAGCAGGTCAGAGCGGTTCCTGTCGATAGAGGCTTTTTTGCATGGCATATACGCATTGAAAGCGCACACACCAGCGCTGCGGAGAAAGTCCAGTTGCCAAAAGGGCTACTGTTCCGACCTTACAAGCCTGTGGATCCTATAATAGAACCTGAAATGATTTTGAAAATATTATATGCCGTGCTAATAGCATTTGACAGGAGACAGGAAATGTGGGCATCAATAGTGTTTACAGATCCCGGGGTCTAATTGAGAGGTATATCAGATGAAGAAGTGTTTGGTGATCACCCACTGATTAAGACACTTGTATTTGAAATGGACTTCGGCACTAGAATGCAGTTGCAATACAGGACTGTGGCAAGACACACACAAGACACTACAATCACAGAAAGAGATTTGGCAAAAGTACCAGAAGTGTTGTGGACAAAGGCCCCGCATGATATGGGACTGATTAAAGGAGCTCAGCCTGTGAGGCCGGGGGGGTTGGGGGGGAGGAGGCAGGGACTTGGAGGGTGATTCAGGATTTGCACTCCTTAAACGATATAGTAAAACCAGAATTTGCAGTAGGCCATCAGTCATACTGACAAATATACCCAAGGGTGCCACTTATTTCTCTGTGATCGATTTGAAAAATGCGTTCTTTAGCATTCCATCACACCCCGATAGACAATATTTGACCGGATTCACATTTTAAAACACTCAATATTACCACAGAAGGCACCCCAAAGGCTTCTGTGAGTCCTCGAGTATGTTTAACAGGACAGTGGAAAAGGATTTAGCGAACATAGAATGCATGAGTACCCTTTTACAATACATGGATGACATTATGGTTTGTAGCGCCACTGAAGACATATGTAGAGATAACACCACTGGTCTCCTCTGCAAGCTTGTAGAAAAGGGATACAAATTGGACTAAAATAAATTGCAATAGGTGCAGAGGTCCGCTATTTGGGGCAAATAATATCCAAAGAAGGGAGGAGCGTGAGACCTGACAGAGTAGACAGCATCAGAAACATGCCTAACCCACCACTACAAAACAAATGCAGCAGTTTTTAGGACTGTAAATATGTGGCATGGGGTATTTGATTATGCCACTCTGACTGCACCACTTCTAACTGCTTTAAAGGAGTCTCACACAGCTGCAAACAAAATCAACTAGACTGGTGAAAGAGAGACAGCATTCCTGGAGCTAAAGAGAGAAATCACAAATGCTCCAGTGTTAGGTACACCTGACCACAATAAACAAATCTACCCCTTTTGTCATTGTCATGGAATGACAATGACAGCAGTACTGACTCAAAAGACATCCATTGGACACAAATCAATTGCAGACTACAGAGGGCTGCTATCTCCCGTCAGGAAAGGTCACTATCCATGTGAGCAAGCACTGGCTACAGCAGCATTTGCAGTCCAGAGAAAAGCACCACATTAATGATGGAATCACCTTGAACACTTACGTAGAGCATGAGGTCTTTGCTATCTTGCAAAGAGGCAAGAGCACCCTCATAACTCAGAGTGTCAGGATATATGAAGTAACACTTTGAGCACCATCCCTGTGAGTGGTTCAATGTCCTACAGTTAATCCAACAACATTTTTTAAACACCCAGTCACCGACGATGAACAAGTACATGACTGTGCCAATTACACACCAGAAGAAGGAAGCAAGGTGGGAGAAGACCCCGTCCCTGGGAGCATGTTGCTCTTTGTTGATGGGTCCTCTTTCATAGATAAGGAGACTGGGATTAGCACTCTGGAGCAGCCGTTGTAAGAGCTGAACAACAGAGATCATCTGATACCTTACAGATACTTAGTCAGATACCACAACCATCTCATTTTTCAGCACAGGCTGCAGAATTAGTGGCCATCATTGAAGCATTGCAGCGAGCTGAGGGACTAGAGGTCACCGTTTATTCAGATTCAGCATGTCACCACCACTGTACATTCTAGTATTCACAGGTGGGAAAGGAGGGTGTAAGGAAATGCCTCCTTGGCATGGTTACCCCCTGACTTTTTGCCTTTGCTGATGCCAAGTTATGATTTGAAAGTGTGCTGAGGCCTGCTAACTAGGCCCCAGCACCAGTGGTCTTTCCCTAAAACTGTACCTTTGTTTCCACAATTGGCACACCCTGGCATCCAGGTAAGTCCCTTGTAACTGGTACCCCTGGTACCAAGGGCCCTGATGCCAGGGAAGGTCTTTAAGGGCTGCAGCATGTCTTATGCCACCCCGGGGACCCCTCACTCAGCACAGACACACTGCTTGCCAGCTTGTGTGTGCTGGTGGGGAGAAAATGACTAAGTCGACATGGCACTCCCCTCAGGGTGCCATGCCAACCTCACACTGCCTATGGCATAGATAAGTCACCCCTCTAGCAGGCCTTACAGCCGTAAGGCAGGGTGCACTATACCATAGGTGAGGGCATAGGTGCATGAGCACTATGCCCCTACAGTGTCTAAGCAAAACCTTAGACATTGTAAGTGCAGGGTAGCCATAAGAGTATATGGTCTGGGAGTCTGTCAAACACGAACTCCACAGCACCATAGTGGCTACACTGAAAACTGGGAAGTTTGGTATCAAACTTCTCAGCTCAATAAATGCACCCTGATGCCAGTGTACATTTTATTGTGAAATACACCCCAGAGGGCATCTTAGAAATGCCCCCTGAAAACATACCCGACTTCCATTGTGGGCTGACTAGTTTTGCCAGCCTGCCACACACCAGACATGTTGCTGGCCACATGGGGAGAGTGCCTTTGTCACTCTGTGGCTAGTATCAAAGCCTGTACTGGGTGGAGGTGCTTCTCACCTCCCCCTGCAGGAACTGTAACACCTGGCGGTGAGCCTCAAAGGCTCACCCCCTTTGTTACAGCGCCTCAGGGCACTCCAGCTAGTGGAGATGCCTGCCCCCTCCGGCCACGGCCCCACTTTTGGTGGCAAGGCCGGAGGAGATAATGAGAAAAACAAGGAGGAGTCACTGGCCAGTCAGGACAGCCCCTAAGGTGTCCTGAGCTGAGGTGACTCTGACTTTTAGAAATCTTCCATCTTGCAGATGGAGGATTCCCCCAATAGGATTAGGGATATGCCCCCATCCCCTCAGGGAGGAGGCACAAAGAGGGTGTAGCCACCCTCAGGGCTAGTAGCCATTGGCTACTAACCCCCCAGACCTAAGCACATCCCTAAATTGAGTATTTAGGGGCTCCCAGAAACTAGCAAGATAGATTCCTGCAACCTAAGACAAAGAAGGTCTGCTGACCTGAAGCGCTGCAGAGAAGACGGAGACACAAACTGCTTTGGTCCCAGCCCTACCGGCCTGTCTCCCCACTTCAAGAAAAACTGCAACAGCAACGCGTTCCCCAGGGTCCAGCGACCTCTGAAGTCTCAGAGGACTACCCTGCATCTAAAAGGACCAAGAACTCCCAAGGACAGCGGCTCTGCTCCAAAGAAGAAACAACTTTGCAACAAAGAAACAACTTTTAAAGGACTGCACGTTTCCCGCCGGAAGTGTGAGACTTTCCACTCTGCACCCGACGCCCCCGGCTCGACCTGCAGAGAAACAACACTACAGGGAGGACTCCCCGGCGACTGCGACCCTGTGAGTAGCCAGAGTTGACCCCCCTGAGCTCCACCAACGACGCCTGCAGAGGGAATCCAGAGGCTCCCCCTGACCGCGACTGCCTTCTTCTAAGAACCAGACGCCTTGTAAAGACACTGCACCCGCAGCCCCCAGGACCTGAAGGATCCAACCTCCAGTGCAGAAGCGACCCCCAGGTGGCCCTCTCCCTTGCCCAGGTGGTGGCTACCCCGAGGAGCCCCCCCCCCTCCCCTTGCCTGCCTGCTTCGCTGAAGAGACCCCCGGGTCTCCCATTGAACTCCATTGCAAACCCGACACCTGTTTGCACTCTGCACCCGGCCGCCCCCGTGCCGCTGAGGGTGTACTTTTTGTGCTGACTTGTGTCCCCCCCGGTGCCCTACAAAACCCCCCTGGTCTGCCCTCCGAAGTCGCGGGTACCTACCTGCTGGCAGACTGGAACCGGGGCACCCCCTTCTCCATTGAAGCCTATGTGTTTTGGGCACCACTTTGACCTCTGCACCTGACCGCCCTAAGCTGCTGGTGTGGTAACGTTGGGGTTGCCCTGAACCCCCAACAGTGGGCTACCTTGGACCCAACTTTGAACCCTGTAGGTGGTTTACTTACCTGCAAAACTAACAAACACTTACCTCCCCCAGGAACTGTTGAAATTTGCACTGTCTAGTTTTAAAATAGCTAATTGCCATTTTTGTGAAAACTGTACATGCTATTTTGCGGATTCAAAGTTCCTAAGTTACTTAAGTGAAATACCTTTTATTTGAAGTATTGATTGTAAATCTTGAACCTGTGGTTCTTAAAATAAACTAAGAAAATATATTTTTCTATACAAAAACCTATTGGCCTGGAATTGTCTTTGAGTGTGTGTTCCTCATTTATTGCCTGTGTGTGTACAACAAATACTTAACACTACCCTCTGATAAGCCTACTGCTTGACCACACTACCACAAAATAGAGCATTAGAATTATCTATTTTTGCCACTATCTTACCTCTAAGGGGAACCCTTGGACTCTGTGCATGCTAGTTCTTACTTTGAAATAGTATGTACAGAGCCAACTTCCTACAGAGGGGATTTCTCAAATCTGATGGATCTCCCATGATGCACAAAGATTTATTGGCACAATTGATAAAGGCTCTAACTGTACCGTCCAAGGTAGCAGTGATATAATGTGCAGCACACACTAATCAGCAAGACCTTGTCTCCAGGGACATTGCTTTGGCAGACTGGGCAGCAAAAGAAGCAGCTAAAACATCCCCAAATTATAATGAACATGAACGCACATTAGGGATGATGGCAAGCAGGCAACATAATGCTACTGAATTACCACCCCCATATACAGAGGCAGCACAATTACATTTGCGCGAATTGCAAGAACAAGCACTACCTCATGAAAGGGAAATGTGGGAACAGCGAGGGAGTATACAGTCCCCAACAGATTTCATTTATAGGCAAGAAAGCACAGGTAAACCAGTAATGTCACAAGCCCTGTTTATATACAGCTCTAGAGCAACTACATCTCCCTGCACACACTACTAAAGAATATCTTCTTACTACGTTACAGATGGATTGGTATATTCCACAACTATCTGAAATTATTACTACGTATATCGCAGAATGTGCAGTGTACCAACAATACAGTCCTAGACCCACACTAAGGCCCATATTTATACTTTTTGATGCAAACCAGCGCCGGCTTGCGTAAAGAATTTTACAGCCGGCTAACGCAATTCCTACGCAACATGCGGGCGCCTTATTTAAGGAATGACGACTGGTCAGAGTAAAAAAAAAAATTTACCGAAACCAGGCAGCGCCGGCGTAGGGGAAAATGGGGGTTGTGCGTAAAAAAATGGTGCAAGTCAGGTTTGAGACAAAAATCGTGCCTCAAACTGGACTTTACGCCATTTTTGTACTTCAGTCCCCTGGGCATGGTCACTGGGCATAGTGGCATGTAGGGGGGCTCAAATTAGACCCCCTATGCCACTTTTAACAAAATAAAAAAAAAACACATCTCAACTTACCTGGGATGGGTCCTTCCCATCCATGGGTGTCCTCCTGGGGTGGGCGAGGGTGGCAGGGGGTGTCCCTGGGGGCAGGGAAGGGCACCTCTGGGCTCCTTCCATGGTCAGAGACCATGGAAGTGAGCCAACCGGTCCCTTAACGCCTGCTCTCACCCAGGCGTTAAAAAACAGCGCACATCAGGCTGTGCGCCGTTTTTTAAGACCCGCCCCCTCCTGTGCGTCAAAATGACGCATGAGTATAAATAAGGCGCACAGGCCTTAAAGTCATTTTTGGGGCGGGAACGCCTACCTTGCATGTCATTAACGCAAAGCAGTTTCCTGCATCCCAAAAATGACGCACACAGAGGAATTTTGACGTCCAAGGGCTCGGGCGTCAAAGTTTAAATATGGTGCATGGCTTGCGCCGAATGTGCGTCAAAATGTTTGACGCACATTCAGCGGTTACAGAGTATAAATATGCCCCTAAAAGTGATTACCTCAAAAATACCTCGTCCAACAGGTCCATTTAAAAATCTACATTTAGACTTTGTTGACATGATTTTGAGATGTAGCAATTACAGCTAACTTATCATACTAGTCTGCCCTTTCTCAAGGTGGATCGAGGCATGACCATGAGAACATAATGATGCCAAAGCAGCTGTCAATTTTTTGAGAGGTAATACCCAGGTGGGAAATTGCAGAAGCAATCCGCTCAGGTAACGGCACACACTTTGTTAATGCAATGTTCTAGCACATCTGCACCTCCCTGGGAATACAACATGAGTTGTCATCTGTTTATCACCCCCAAAGTAATGGTATAGTGGAACGCCTTAACCTCTTAAAAAATAAAATAAGGAAACTGTATGCTACGTTACAAAAGAACTGGCTACACTGCCTTCCACGTGCTTTGTATGCCCTAAGAAAATCAACCAGGAAGTGACCACCATTTGACCCACCACCAGATAGTGACAGGGCATCCTATGCCGACCACCTTAACCATAGCAGAACAAAAGACAGATGCCCATAAGACAGCTGAGGTTTTGGGGAATGAGATGAGCTGTTATTTATCTCAGTTGTTAAAGTCTGCTAAGTTCTTCTTTAAACAGGTGTTGAGACAGGAGAAGTGCACCACCCCAGCCCAGCAGACCAGTCCCATTCCTGTGGCCCAACAAGTGTACATCCGCAATTTTGTACGACGATGGAAAGACAGCAAGTTTGAGGGCCCCTATTCAGTTACCCAGAGCACACCCACTGCAGTGAAAATGGAGGTCAGGAAGCCATGAATGCACCTGTCAGACGTTTGACCTGTCCCTGCTTTGTGTCAAAAATCGCCATCTTTACAGGAACATTTAGAAGAAAACCGAGAGAAAGAAGAGTGACGTTTCCTTTCAAGCATGAGTGGAGAATCTCATTGACTGCTAGCGGACAGTTATGTATTGCTGTTCTGTTTTTCTGTTCATGCCTTGTTATGTTAGAAGTTGCATTGGAATGGTATTTTAGCCGATGTATGACATTATGTCAATATATCATGCACTTGCAGAGAAAATTAAACGAATATAAAAATGCATCTCATAGTATTCTTATTAGATATATGTGGTACCAGCATATGATAGAGATAGGCATGCAGACTACTAATGAATCATGCTTTGTGTGTTCCTTGATTCCACATGCTAGTGACTCAGACAGGCTACATTAATCTAAAGAGGTACCTCCAAATATTATTCAATGTCTATTACATCTTTTCCTTTGTAGAATGCGAGCACATATGCAGCCCTTGCAGGTAAAACAGGAAACATTCTTAGTAAACACCACACAATATGAGGAAGAGTTAGCAGACATAATGAATGTCCTGACAGACTGCAAGGAGCTAATAGTGAAGTTAGACACAATGGCCAAAGCAGAGGTTATGAGGTGTAAGGGTCAGAGGGGGAAAGCTAGAATATTAGAGCAGGGGCTCCTAGGGGTATCACGGCCTGCGCTCTTTTTGCAAGAACTACTTAGTCATACCTACACCCCATGATTGTCAAGAGAGGCCATATTTTAGGGTAAATGGATCAGTATACGCCCATGGTCAGTGGTACCATGGTACTGCATTTGGATATAGAGCTCTTTCCTTATGGAAAGGGAATCTGAGTGATAACAGCACGCAACAAAAATGTCAGGCTATATGGGATGAGAACATATCGAGGCTAACATAGGTAAAAACACCTTCAACTCTTCGAGTCGATAGAACACCCATTGGTTTTTCTTTATGTTTCAGGGGGAATGGCACAGTCCCGGTGGGGAAGAACATCAATTGCATCACCACAAGTTGTAATGCTGACATGCAATGGGGCATCTCCAGTCTGATGGCCTATTATTGGCAGTGTGGAGAATGGCTGTATATGGGACTTCCTTCAGGATGGAGAGGTCTCTGTTCTTTAGTAACTGTGCACTCCCCCTCCTTAGTTCCTTAGTGATTCCAGGAGCGGACGTTTCGAAGTTACACGACCATCCCAGGAGCTGTCCACGACCTTGCTACACCATTACCGGAGGAAGAGAGCTGCAGATTATTTTGGCACTACAACCTGGAAAGACGTCCTGCAGGAGCACAGGTTGTTCAATGATGCCCAGTTGTTCTTTGAAAGCATCTTTCTATTTGTCCAAGCAAAAGCAACTGCCCGTTGGCTGCAAATAACCCGATGGGAACTGATAAAGACCATCAACGCTACTGAAAATGGTTTCAATGCAGTCAAAGAAGAGTTGCGGGCTGGGAGAGTGATGCTTATGCAGCATAAGTATGTGCTACACTTGATGACGGCTATGGAGGGAGGGGTTTGTGCTAAAATCAAAACTGCCTGCTGTACATACGTGCCGGCTAACGATGTGGACAATGGAACGATAACAGAGGCCATACAAACGTTCCTTAACCTATGGAAGAAAATGTTGGAGGGGGGTGCCCCCGACGAATGGTTCCCAGGGTGGTTTGCTTGGATGCTATCCTGGATGTCAGGACTGTTTAAAGGGTTACTTCCAAACCTTGTGGTGATACTCTTGATGTATTGTATCTTCCAGATAGTTGTAGGATGATGTAAGAGAGTTAGTCAGAAGTTGGGAGGGATGTTCACTAGAGCAGTCAGCAAAGTGCAGGAGGATGAGGAGAACATATACACAGTGATGGACGCATGCACTGAGAAGGTGAGGTAGTAGTTGAAAGTTCAACTAAAGGGGGGAATGTAATAGAAAATGTGAGAAAGGGAGAAGGCCCATGTTTGCTAATGCATGGATTAGGAGGGAAACGTGCAGAATTGTACATGGTCAGGGACAAATATAGGTCCAAGATGTAAGAGTAGAGAGCAAGGACAGAAATTAACTTGGGAAAATCCAGAGGCGAGTTGGAACAGCTACAGTCAGTCATTCATAGTGCAGCTAAAACAGAAGATCACAGCATGAAAGCCTGAGCCACATTTTGATGCACGTTTCTGTGGGAAAGCGTGCATTATATTTCTAAAAAAGGAAACACAATATGCTTATGTGCTTCAAGGCCGGTAGACGTGGGGGGAGGACACTTGGGAAGAATATCTTCTTCCCAAGTGTATTAAGCCTTTTGGATTCCCTATCCAGTGGTGTGGAAGAGAATGAGTCCTGGGAAGTGGAGACTTGGATAACCAAGCTCTCAGGGGTGGGGTGTTGTGCCAGAAAACTTGGGTCCCCAGGGGTGGGGCGATGGCAGCAGGCAATTGTCCTGTTCACTTGAGTTCCTGTGCTGGGTTTGGACCAGGTACCCGGTAGGACCTACGTGAGGGCCTCATTAAATGGGGTTCTGAGGAGGAAGCTCCAGGTTGAAGCACCTGTGTCAGGAGGTTAGTCCAGACAGCCACCAAAGGCAACTCAAGGTCCAGGACCTCAGCTGCTCTTCTCACCACCAAAGAATAGGAAGCACCCTCCTCCGTAGCCACGGTAGGGGGAAAAAGCATGCCGGTGCCTGGAGAAGTATCCAGTCCGCTGGCTTCACCCAAGTCTGTACACCAGTCCATAGTTTCTTAGAGCTGGTATTCTAAAAGGTCCAGTGAGCCCTCCCACTCTTCACTATAACCTAGTCCATAAGAAAGGGGCTCAGGATCTGGCATAGGAGGCAAAGCTCATGCGTCAGAGTGGGCGTCGTATGACACCGATCCGGCTCAGTGTCCGAATCGGTGATAAGATTGGAGATGGCACCGCCCATAAGTGCGGGTGGCGCCAGGAGCATCCGCAAAGGTTGGAGTGGTACGACCGACATCAGTCCGGATCCAGGCCTGGATCCATGGTTGCCTCTTGGTGACGAGGCCAATGCTGCCGGCAAGGAACCCGAAGTAGCCCCTTCTGACTCAATGGGGCCAGAAGACACAACAGCAGTGTCGAACGGCCCAAAAATGAGGTGCATGGCCTCCTAAAACTCCTTAATTTGGGAAGGGTTCACTCTGGCTCCTGGAAACTTGTGGAGGCACGGAGTCGGCACAGGCTCCAAAGAGCGAGGCCTAAAACATCAACACTCCATTATCCTGTCGGCCGACGGATGAGGAGACGTTGAAGAACGCTTCAACTTCTTAGATTTTTTTTTGTGTCTTGACTTATCTGATCACCGCAAGGACTTGGAGTGGGACGACGATGATGGAGAATTCCATGACAGATCCCAGGACCTTCCTCTCAACCGAAATCTTGACTTGCGTAGTCGAGCATCGGACCGCCATCATCTTCAGGGACCACTCCCTCAAAGCCTTCATATGGTAGCCCGACACTCTAGCACGACTTCGGTTCGTGGTCGCGCTCCATGCACCAAAGACATACAAGGTACGGATCTGTTACAGACATTGCTTGATGACAGGAACTGCAGGGTTTAAACCTGATCTTCCTCAATGGCTTCCTCGACGTAACAGGAGTTGAAAACTCAAACCAATCTGTGACAAAAAGTGGAAAAAAAGCCTGCCAAAAATTTACTAAAGGGTAGCTCTCTTCGGATCAGCACTGGCTGGTATGGAAAGAAAAGAACTGACATCAGCATGCCAGAGTGGCATCTATGTAGGAACCGCTACGTCCTATCTGGTGTGGATGACGCCAGCGATTGAAGCGGAACTGATCAACGCCACCTAATAGCATGGCAGGGGCACTGCTCAAGAAAATTCTCTGGATCCAGTCTTACACCTGGGGGTAATTCTAAGGTAATTAATTTGGAACGAAAAGTCTCCATCATATACACAATTGTATGTTGTTTATGAATACAATACAAAAGTTAAAAACTGTCCTGGTATGCGGTAGTAACTCAACCTAACTTACCCACGCACTCTTTATATACCTTCAGGTTTCTCTCAACATGATGAGCCACAAGCATAACAGACGAATGCTTTGCAGAAGGTACCAAAACTTTGAAAAACAAACAGATTCAAAAGTCATCCATTATATATTCTGATAAAGTTAAGATCTGGCTTTTATTTTAGCATGATTGTTAACAGGAGAAAATATTTAGCGCACAGCGACATCATGTTTGTGACTTTCATGTTTTCAAACCGTGGTAAAATTTGGAATTAAACAATATTAATATCAGTTGTCCCACAATGATGTCTAATACAGAAATTGTCCCCCAAGTGAGTGCATTCTATTGTTCATATTCTTTCGTTCAAGAATTGCTGGCAGACACACCGTATTTATTTATATATTTTTTTAATGTTCAACCCTTTCTTCATATCCAAAAGTAAAATATGAGAGCTGAAACGCCAAGTATGTTTGATCGCCGTATTATGACACAAAAGGTGCCTTACTTTGCTTTTACATAAAACAGGTTGGTCACTTCCACTGTAAATTAAAACACATATACATTTTGAATAGTTGAAGAATTAGGAAAGGCACTGACAAATCCATAGATAAGTAAACATATAGACCCAGGCAGATTCATAATTTAATGAAATGTCATCTTCTCCACTATTTCCAGGGAATCCTTTACAATGGAAGTTGTTTCATCACAACATTTGGCGGATACTTTTTAGAATATCCAAGAAGGAGCTTTGTGGGGATCCTGAGACAGGCCTCCACTGTCCTCTAGGACAACCCAAGATCACAACTCTGTGCTATCCAGCAGGCCAAGGAACTGCATAAAGGCCCTACAGGGATGTGCGACATCTTCACAATACAAGTAGAATCACACCAGGCACAGATGACTCAAAGAACTTAGCAGCATCAATGTTCTTTCCAATTGATAGTTCTCTGCAGAGAAACCCATTGTGGATTGCTGTCCAGATCTTTGGCGCTGCTTGAGCTTTAGGTACAGAAACACCAGTTTAAACTCTGAAACTGGCCGGCTGACCTCTCATTGCCTGGCCCCAGATGCAAACCACCTTTAGGGAGAGCAACCATGAGTTTTGGGAGCATGAGAAACAATCACAATGGTCACTTGCGTTGCAGCTTCTCGGACAGTTTCTGCTGCCGCTGATGCTTCTTCTGCAGTTTCTTCCTCAGCTGCTTGTCCTTCTTCATCTGCAGTGTGCTCTGGATTTGATCCTTGAACTTCCGCTTTTGGGCCTTGATTTTTTCCAACTCTGCCTTCCTCTTCTGCTCCAAGTCAGGATCCTAAAATAGGAAAGAGGGTGCGATTGGAAGCTTCCATTTCTTCCAGCAAAGGAATGTTGACTTCAAGAGACTTTCAATGCGGGCTTTCTATTGAACCTTTGAATGATTACAACATCTATGAAATACATGTAATTCAATGACCTATCACTGACTGAAAAACTATACCTGGCTTTAAGCTCCAATAGTGCTTTAACTTGGTACCCAAATATTATGGTTAAATCAACTAAGCTATTTCGCTCCAAAGTGCACTGTTACAGGTGACTCGTGTTCCACCAGGACCAAGCATTTCTTACGCTTGGGCATCCCCAAGTTTTAAAAATCATCCAGCAGTTCTTAACATCCCTTTTCTACCAGTGCACCCATGCAGAGAACTACCTCACAGCGTGCTCTCTTGTACATGTAGAGGCTTTCAGCACACTGCGAGGATGTACTGGGTTGAAGAGTTAATTTTAAAATGTGTGTGATTAAATTAGTTTTTGCAAGTTGAGTGATTTACCTTTTTAATATTCTTCTTGTTTACTAATAATTTATATTCTCTTCATTTCTTATTCAAGGGCCTAAGTTTATCATCGGCTTGAAAAAGAATATCTATCACATCACAAGGCACAGCTGGAATGGAAAGATGTTTCAATGCCAGGAAATTAATCTATTTCAGAAAGATGACCAAGGTGTTGCAACCATCAAGATAGTGTGTGAGCCCTGGGACTGCTACAGCAGAGGGTGCCGGGAGCACAGCACTGCACAACAGAGAAGCAAGTGGTATGCACCAGTGACAGTAGCACAGTGGGGGTGCTGGAGTGCAGTAGCACACTATAAGGACTCAACACACATATGCAAGTCGCAGCAGAGCTCCAGCATTGCAAGGGGGTTAGGTGGTGGTTTAGAGAGCTGTACTGCACAAAGAAAACATGGGAGGCATACAGACGTGGCAGCAAATCTCTAATCAATGCTTACCTTTCCCTCCAGAATCATCTGTTTCCGTTTGTTGATTTCCTTTTTCTCATCAAATTCTGTTGATTCCAATTTCTAGGTTGCAAAGAAAAAAGGGGTAAAAAAAAAAAAAAAAAAAAACCAATGTAAAACACTTTCTTGCTATTCACTACTTTTAGCACCTCAAAGGCACCAAGCTGCAATGAATAATACCAGTATTCATAAGTATAGTATCTCCCTCATCAAGAGATGAAAGATAACATTTCTAGACTAAAAACCCCTACATAAGCACTTCCTTCAAGAGAAAACATTCTGGGCCCTGTTCGCACAAGCTATTTGTAACAGTACCCATAGGTTTATGGTCAAGTACCTAATTTAATTCAGGTATTCGCAAAAGGACTCCTGGGAGGTGTAAATGCATTTACTACTACAGAGTTCTCCGCCACATGTGCAAACAAATAAAGGGATGGGAAGAGGGCATCACAAGGTGTGGGTCCTCTTGGAAGTTTGTGAACGCCCACAAACGTGTACCTTTGTCGGCATTCACAAACTGAACTGCAACCCTTTTCCCACCCTGGAAATGGTCAGACGTTACTCCAGCTGGTAGTTCTGGAGTACCTCGCCTTTCAGTATGCAAGGACAAATATATCACACCCAGAGGTGGGTGTGGAGGGGAAGGGATTTTCTCCACAGCGAAAAATGTTTTGTAGGTGGAGGAACAAAATTTGCTTTTATATATTTGCCTGGCCCTCTCACTGTGCAGATTTGTACTCTATGCACAACCCGACACATGGAAAATAGGCAGCCTTGATAAAGTCACAACATGACAGATGTAATAGTACATTTGGAAATCTGTCCCTGGCTTCCCACGCGTACTACACCTGTTTTGTGAATTTGAGAAAAGTGCAAAATTATGTGCAGGCAGAGTCACAGAACTCTGCCCACGCTTTTACACCTTTGTGGGGAAACCAAGCCAAATTCAGTGAAGTACAAACAAATCTAAATCTAAAACACAGTTAAATATTCCAAATAATTATTTGGGACCATTATTTTTCAAAAATCGGATATCTTCCCTCAATCGGGCTCTATTTAACCACCACAAGGTGAACTGTGCCAAAGCCTGAGGTAAATTACTGTGCAAAGTACCGTTTCCTACACTGATGAACAGGAAAACCAAGCAAGCCATGTAGTAATGTGCCCCTTTTTGCATGGTTAACCACCCCTCCACCTTTTTGCTGAATGCTGATGCTAACTTGACTGTGTGTGTGCTGGGATCCTGTTAACCAGGCCCCAGCACCAGTGTTCCTTCCCAAAAACTGTACTATTGTTTCCACAATTGGCACACAGCTAAGTCCAAAAAGGTACCAGTGCTACCAAGGGCTCTGTGGCCATGGAGGGTGCCTAAGGGTTGCAGCATGTATTATGCCACCCTAAGGGACCCCTCACCAAACACCTGCACACACCCATTACAACTTGTGTTTGCTGGTGGGGAAAAAAAGGTAAAGTCAACATGGCATCACTCTCTGGGTGCTATGCCTACCAACCACTGCTTGTGGCATAGGTAAGTCACCCCTCTAGCACGCCTTGCAGCCCTAAGGCAGAGTGCACTATCCCATAGGTGAGGGCATAGCTGCATGAGCATTATGCCCCTACAACTGTGCCTAAGTCCATTCTTAGACATTGTGCTGGGAATATGTCATTACGAACTCCACAGCTCCATGATGCCTTCACTGAAGACTGTGAAGTTTGGTATCAAACTTCTCAGCACAATAAACCCACCCTGATGCCAGTGCTGGATTTATTATAAAATACACCTATAGTGGATCTTAGAGATGCCCCTGTATTTCACCCAACCCTTTAGTGTAAGGCTGACCGGTCTGTGCCAGACTGCTGCTAACAGACAAGTTTCTGACCCCATCGGGTGAGAGCCTTGGCATTTACTGGGGTCAGGAACAAAGCCTGCTCTGGGTGGAGGTGCTTCACACCTCCCACCTTCAAGAACTGCAACACTTGGCGATGAGCCTGAAAGGCTCAAGCCTCCTGTTACAGTGCCTCAGGGCACTCCAGCTAGTGGCGATTCCCCTCCCCCTGCCCCGACCAAGCCCCACTTTTGGCAGTAGATCTGGTTGTCCAGAGCTGAAGTGACCCCCCTTCTTGCAGATTCCTCCATCTTGCTTTGGAGGAGAGTAGCCAAAAGGGATAGGATTGTGCCCCCCTCCTCAACCTCACAGGGAGTGGGCACAAGGGGTGGTGTAGCCATCCTCAGGGACAGTAGACCCAGCAGTAAAGACTCCAGATGACAACTGACTTGGCCCCAGCCCTACCGACCTATCAGCAGCTTCAAGACACCTGCTACAAAAAGGCGATGCACCCTGCAGGGCCAGCGACCTCCACACCTCCCCAGAGGACTGCCTGCCCACCAGAGGACAAAGAACTCCAGAGGACAGCGACCCTGTCCACAAGAAACATCCAAGAAGGACCCCAGAACAGCCTGGATTCACAAGCCTGCCCAACACGATGATGTATGCAGCCTAAATGCGGAAGACCCCTCCCCCTGACTAAATCCGAAGAAGATTCCCGACGCACAAAAAAACCCTGCACCCACAGCCCCCTGGCCTTAGGTAATGCGACCGACGATCCAGCAATGTCCAGCGGGCGCATCTTCTGCTTGTTCAGTCTTTGGTTTTCAGCAACCGATTCTCTGGACCCAGCCTGCAGCATCCTTGTGACCACTGGGGTTCCCCCACTGAAAAGCATTGGGCGCCTGACATTGTTTGCACCCTGCACCCAGCCGCTCCTGTGCCTCTGAGGCTGTGTGTTTGGTGCTGACCTGTGCCTCCGATGATCACCTAAACCACCTAGGTCTGTGCCCTGAAGTTGCAGGTTTACCTTCAACCTGTTTTCTTCCGAGTGCCCCCAGTCTCCATAGGATTCCATTAAAAACCGAACACCGACTTTGATCTCTGCACCTGGCTGCCCTGGCGCTGCTGCTGCACTTTTGAGGTCAACTTCAACCCTGCCGTGTGAACATCCTAAAATCGTAACCCCTGAAGATTGGGATCGTAAGTCGAGTACTTACCTGTAAACTGTGTTAAAACTTTGCTTCCCCTAGGACTGCATTAGCTACTATGAGAAATTGCACCAAGTGTCTACTTCTGAAATTGATAAGTGTTACTTAATTGTAAACAGTTTTATCTGCTAAACCTAAACCAAGTACATTTGATATATAAACTTGATACAAACTTACAACTGTACTTACCTGCAACAAAGATCCTTTTAGTTCTAGAAATAAAGTAACAAAAAATATTTTTTGCTGTATAAAAACAGTGCCCTGGAGTTAGTCAGAGTGTGCCTCATTTATTGCCTGTGTGTGTACAACAAATGCTTAGCACTACCCTCTGGTAAGCCTAACTGCTCAAACACACTAACACAAAAGAAAGCATTAGTATTATCTACTTTAGCCTCTGGGGAACCCCTGGACTCTTTGCACGCTATACCTAATTTTGGTGTTGTATATACAGAGCCAACTTCCTACATTGGTCAATTAGCAGTTGAATCTACAACTGCATTTGCTGGACTTCTCAGCCAACAGGTCATCACATGACTAAGTTCCAAAATTGCGTTTAGATTCAATAGATTTTTTAATTGGACAATTTTTTCTAAATTTTTAAAAGTCCTGCTAGGGCATTGGTTAAGTCCCCTTTAGCATTTATTTTCAAGTTTTAAAAGTTACTATAGAGGTAAGTAACTAGAAAATGTTTTAGTTCCTAAAGGAAGTCCCCAACCTTTGTAAAATAATGAGCAGCTCAAAGGACATGGATGAGGAACTCAACCTGACCTCTTACCTCCATCTCAAAATGAGAGTTAAGGTCTCTCTGTGGTCTCACAAAAATTAAAACTGGTTCCAACCCTACCAAGATTCAGCTCCAGGAGCTCTGGACAGAGTATGCAAAGGAACACCCTAATGAGAAGGATAATAACCTTGCAGATGGAGAAGAAGTTGGGGGATCAGGAGGTTGACCTCACCACTCCTAACTTAACTTGGGAGGACAGGGCCTCAGTGCCCAGACTCAAAGGACAGTAAAGAATTGGAGTCTCCTACAGGAAAGTCTGGTTTCTGTAGGAACGCTAACGGCAGCCTCAGTGAAGAGGACCTCTTTTTAGCAAAGATGGCCAAAAGATTAGCTTTGGAGAGACAGCTCCAGGCTAGAAAGGGAGAGATTAGAAGTGGGCCTAGCACCTATTAATTGTGGCAGCAACGTAATACCTAGGAACAGAGAGCACTCTGATGCCCCTAAAATCCCTAAAAGGGATTTGTAGGAAAGACACTCTTTTTTGGCATGGTTACTCACACATTTTGCCTGTTATTAGTGTGCTTAGACTGCTTTCACTGGGATCCTGCTAACCAGGACCCCAGTGATTGCACTCTCTCCTCAAAATTTGGTTGCCTTGGTACCCTTTACACTCCACAATTGGCATACTGGTGCCGCCATATAAGTCCCAAGTATTTGGTACTTAGGTACCGAGGGCATTGGCTCCCATGTATTTTGCCACGCATGGGAGCCCATGCAAACTGTGTCTGCAGGCCTGCCATTTGAAGCCTGCATGAAAAGGTACATGCACCCTTTTACTGCTGGTCACTGCACTAGGTTACTGTAAGTCACCAGTATGGTAGGCCTTTCAGGCCAAAGGGCAAGGTGCAGCTTCCTGTGTGTGAGGGGACCCCTGCATGAGCAGAGGTGCCCCTACGAACTCCAGTCCCAATGCACTGGACTTTGTAAGTGTGGGGAAGCCATTTTACCCGTGTACTGGCCACACTACCTGTGGTCCAGCTACATAAAGGTAACTCCGAACTGAGACATGTTTGGTATCAAACATGGTCGGAATCATACCCCAATACTAATGACAGTATTGCTGGCATGATTCCATGAGCTCTGGGGGTTCCTAAGAGGACCCCCATTATTACTCCTACCAGTTTTCCAGGGTTTTGACCAGCTCAAGCAGGGTAAGGCAGAACAAAGGATTTCCTGTGGGAGAGAGAATGCAACACCCTCTCCCTTGGAAATAGGTGTTACTGGGCTGGGGAAGGGTAGCCTCCTTGCACCACCAGACTGCTCGAAGGGCACATTTGGTGCCCTCCTTGCATAATCCGGTTTGCACCAATCCAGGGACCCCTTCTCCCCTGTTCTGGCACAAAACTACACAAAAGAAAGAGGAGTGACCATTTCCCTGTCCATCACCATCACACGGGTGGTGCCCAGAGCTCCTCCAGGAGGCCACTTGATTCTTCCATCTTGGAAACAAGCTGTGCAGAGGTCCCTGGGAGCATCTGGTTGGTCAGGACAGGTATCTGACGTCAGTGTCAGTGACACCTCCCCCCGATAGGTGGTCATCCTACAGAGTGACCAAACCCCCTGTTAGGGCTATTTATGCACTCCCTTGCAGGTGGGTCCCCAGATTCGGTGTGCAAGACACCACCAGGGCTCTTCTGCATCAACCTCTTCAGCTTCTGGCCACCGGACCCAGCACTGGACTTTGCAGGAACCAAACAAGCCTGCAAACCCCTAGACGACCTTGCCTTGGAACATTTTTTAGTTGCCTCTTTCAAGCAATTGCAACATTTCCACCTGTGCATCCTCTGGGGTCGGCACCAAACAAGCAAGAAGGAATCTTCCTTGGAGTGAAGTAGTCACTCCCCTGCATCCGCAGGCATCTAAAGGAATGACGTCTGGCTGCTGCGATCTGCTCTCTGCTGGAACTGCATGGTTCCTGAAACACAGGTGGTGGTTCTAAGTGTTGTCTTGGTCCTTTTGGCCTTCTGTCCAACTTGGGAGAGGGTGAGCCCTTGCCTCTCCTTGCAGGACAGAATCCCTGTGTACCGCGGCTCTTGCAGCAACCAAAGCTTGTTGACTCCTGCTCCAAGGGTTCTTCAGGCTCCAAGTAGCCTTGGCCTCCAACATTTCATCCTTGCAAGGACACTCTCCTCTCTCCTGCTGCACTGACGTGGGACTCCTCTCCAGGTGTGCTGACTGGGCCTCACTGTAACCTCCTGTGCCTGCTGCCAGTGGGTTGCCTGTGGGGGTTACGACTGCTTCTGCTGGCTCTCTTGACTGCTGAGGGTCAGCCTGGACTTCCCTCCAAGGGACAAGTCCCCTGGACCTTGCTGGTCCTCTTCTGCTCTGCAAATCCTCTTCTGTGCAGGTTTGCACTTACCAAGGCTTGTTGGTGGTCCTCCTCAACACTGCCCCATCTATGACCCAGGGACAGGCATGGGACAGCTTCTGCATGACTTCAGGGATTCCTCTGCAGCTCCTGGACTCCACAGCTGACCTTCACCTTCCACCATTGACATGGATCTTCACCCACAGAAGGGTGGGCAGTGGCTCCTACCCCAACGGACACTCTTGCATGGACTGGACTCTGTCCCCTTCTTTTGCAGGTCCTCCTCATCCGTAATCCACCGCTGGGTTCCACTGGGCTGGTCCTGTTCTTGCAAACGTCCTTTTCCAAGTCCCCTTGTTAGTCTATGGGAAGTACAGGTAACTTACTTCTGCTCCCTGGGGGATCATCTAGGTACTCACCGCTTGGGGTTCCAAGTTCTCCCAGCTCCCTACTCACTACTCCACATTCTTGGGTGGGGTACCTAACTTCCCATTCCACTATTTTGCCCCCCCCCCCCAATAAGGTCCTAGCTATCTTCTGCTATTTCGTACCAATGCTTGTTGTTTTTCTATGCTAGTTCCTAGTACTTACGGTGTATATATACTGCATACTTATCTCCAGTTGGGGGACTGCTTATAGTAATCAGGTTCAGTGTTACTGTAATAAAGTACCTTTATTTTTGCAACACTGTATGGTGCCTGTCATGTGAGATAAGCTGCTGTGTGACTACTGTGGTATTGCAAGTGCTTTACATTCCTCATAGATTACGTCTTGGCTGCTCACCACAGCTACCACTGGACTGCCTGGGTTCCTAGACATGGTTCACTAATAGGGGTTGCCTATACCTGGTATAAGGTGTAAACACCATAGGTGTCCATCACACACTGGGCGAGCCTTCCTACAGGATTGTCCCCAAATATGAGGATGGTGATGACATCACCAAGTGGTTCACAACCTTTGAAAGGGCCTGTGGAACCAGAAGTTTGAAAAAGTCTAACTGGGGAGTTCTCGAACTGTTCACTGGTAAGCATTATGGATAGGCTCCTCACACTCACTGGTGCAGATGCTGAATCCTATGACTACAAGAAGGCTACCCTGATTGAGGGATTTGGACTCACCACTGAGGAGTGTAGAATTAGGGACAGGGGGCTCACAAAATCTCGAGCCAGTCCTGGTTTGATTTTGTAAACTACATGGTCAAAACACTGAATGGTTGGATTACTGGAAGTGAAGTGCAAAACTATGATGGGCGTTATAACTTGTTTATGAAACAACACATCTTAAGTAACTGCTTCAATAAAAAGTAGCATCAATATCTGGTAGACATACGTCCAAATTCTCCCCAAGAATTGGGAAAGAAGGCAGACCACTGGGTCAAGACTAGGGTGACGAAAACTTCCACTGGGGGTGACCTAAAGAAAGGGGTTACAAAGCCTCCCGAAGGGAAGGCTGGTGAGCCACCTAAGGATAAAGGTAAAGAGTGTTCTAAAGACCCACAAAACCTGCTAAGGAGAGTGGGCCCGAAGCCTCTTCACAATCCACTCATGGGTACAAAGGTAAAAACTTTGATCCCAAAAAGGCCTGGTGTTTCAATTGTAGACAGAATGGACACCAGACTGGAGACTTGGCCTGTCCCCAAAAGAATTCCCTAGTACTACACTAGCTAGCACTGGTATAGCCAGTCACCAGGTAGGATCTACAGTGTGCCCAGTGTGCCCTGAAGCTATTTTAGTCTCTGAGGGTGGGGTAGATGTTGCCACTCTTGCTGTTTGGCCCCCTAATATGAACAAATACACACAGCATCCCTTGGATGAGGAGACTAAAGTAGACATCCTGATGGACAGAGGTGCTGGTGCCACCATGGTGACAAAAAAAAAAACGATTTCCCCAGGACATTACTTGGCTGGACAAACATATCCAATTAACAGTGCTGATAATGTAACTAAGGTCCATCCCATGGCTATGGTGTCCTTAGAATGGGGAGGGGTTACTGGCCTGAAACAGGTAGTGATCTCTTCTGCAGTCCCAGCTGAATGTCTGCTAGGGAATAATCTGGAGTCCTCAGCATGGGCTGAGGTAGTACGGAAAACATAGCAGCCATCCTGGGAAACCCTGAGATGGTGTGTATACAGACTAGAGCACAAAGCCGAGCACAGGGTGTAAAAGAAGAGTTGGAGCCTCGAACAACGGCCCAACCTTCCAAGAGGAAAGGCAAGTAGACTGGGGGACCAGCTTCTGAACAACAAAAGCTCAAGACTCCTCTTCTGAGGAAGACGTCTTACCAACCCCAAAGGGAACTAAGTCCAAGGAGCTTGGACTTTACCAGGATGAGCTCTGGGGCCCAGGGGGACCCTCTAGGGACAAGCTGTGACAGGGACAAAGAACCTGTCACACTCTTGAAGGCCTGCTACAGCAATATACTGCAACGGAACAGTGAGCTGTCCGTGGCTCGGGACTATTGTACACTGAGGCCAGAAACCCCAAAACCTGGTGTCTTCAGGAGAATGATAGTGCCTCAGCAGTTCAAAGAATTCATCCTCACACTAGCCCTAGCCGGGCATCTGGGCCAAACTAAAACTTGGTATAGGCTTGTCAGCCATTTCTACAGACCCAACATGTCACAACAGGTGAAGGAGTTTTGCAGCCCAGGCTGATACCAAGAGCCTGTTCTGACGCCCAGTAACTCATCCTATACACATCTTATACAAGCAGTGAGAATGATACAGATAAGCCTCGTGACTGGATGGGCACCCAGGATTCAAAAGTAGCAGACCCTCTGATTGGATCAGACTATCAATCAGAGGTGATAAAAGTCTGTCTTGAGTGTTCAGTGGTTGTTCAAGACTGGTCTCTGGTTCTACAAGCATCTACAGAAGCCAGCTGTGGGCCCGCGGTGTAAAGACAAGGAAGCTTGCTCACCGAGTCTGAATATGAGTTCTCTGTGAAGGAATCGGCCAGCTGTGAAAGAGCAAAAGGATCAGTTAACAGCCTGAATGCAGAAGCAGAGGACCAGCTGTTTGTGAGGCTTGTCGAGCAGAGCAGCATCGGCTTGGAAGACAAGGAAATTGCAAACAGCTGCTCAAAATAAGGAAGCTTGCAGCACACCAACAGAGACAGTGGGAGACGCTGAAGCTTGATTCCACCAAGCCTTTGCCCAAACCCCTCCCCTGTGCCTTTGGAACCTGGGATACTTACAGTTACAATCTGTAGCTGGGGAAGAGTGTCCTGTGGTACAGGCCCCCTTACCTTTCTCTTTGTGATACATGGGGGTCCTAGGATGTACTGGCACTCTGGCCAGCTAATACCTTTCTACAGCTAGCCAGTGGCTACTGGTCTAGTGGGAGTTCAGTAAACTGTGCCAAGACATCAGGCACCTGTGATCAGATCCCTGACGCCACCAGAGCTGTGTCCTTGCTAAGGATGGTAAAGCACTTCTGTTCTTTGGGTGGTGGGTTCTGGGGCTGATCTGGAACGTTTGACTTCACATCATACGCTGAAACGACACCATTATCGTACAAGGATCATGGCTCTAGCGAATGAGAGCAACCCTGTGCAACATGGTTTGTAATATGCAATGCTAACTGTGTGTCTACATGCTGTGTTTGTATAGTCCTTAGTGTCTAGGTGCTATAATACTGTTTGGGGTAAGAACTCTGGCCCAGAGGGTCGTAGGGATGTCTGGTTTGTACTATTTATCCTAGTTTTATGTGTAGTACATGTCTCTTATGTGTATTAAAGTATTTTTCTTTTTTAAAAGTAAAGCACTAACTGGGCATTGGTCTTTTTAGCTGGTAGTATAGTGTACCCTGTATTTTGAATGTCTAAACCCACCTCACCTCCTTGAGTAAGCCTTGGACTGCTGTGTTTCGCTACCCTAAGAGAGCAAGTGCTAGAGAGGGGTACTTGGTTAACCGGTTTTGGGTCCACTAGTACTGACACCTCAGGACACCAGAGGGGGACACTCCAGTTGATGTTATTGGAGTGGGGTAGCCCCAGAGTGCCCTAGCGCCCAGGAAACTGGGTCTAACAATGGGACTCCCTGAAAAGCTCAAAAGGAGATGGGATGTCCTCTTGCCATGCTCGCTTTTCACCTACAGAGAGGTGCCTCAGAAGGGAGCAGGGTTTCCCCTCTTTGAACTTCTGTTTGGCCACCCTGTTAGGGGACCACTTGCTCTTGTGAACGAGGGTTACGGGAGACCTCTCCGCGAACCTAAGCAAAATGTGGTGGATTATGTACTAGGCCTCTGCAGGGCAGATTACATGGAGAAAGCATCTGTGAGGAAATGCCTCCTTGGCAAGGTTACCCCCTGACTTTTTGCCTTTGCTGATGCCAAGTTATGATTTGAAAGTGTGCTGGGACCCTGCTAACCAGGCCCCAGCACCAGTGTTCTTTCCCTAAACTGTACCTTTGTCTCCACAATTGGCACACCCTGGCATCCAGGTAAGTCCCTTGTAACTGGTACCCCGGGTACCAAGGGCCCTGATGCCAGGGAAGGTCTCTAAGGGCTGCAGCATGTATTATACCACCCTCACTCAGCACATACACACTGCTGGCCAGCTTGTGTGTGCTGGTGGGGAGAAAATGACTAAGTCGTTAGAGTGCCATGCCAACCTCACACTGCCTCTAGCATAGGTAAGTCACCCCTCTAGCAGGCCTTACAGCCCTAAGGCAGGGTGCACTATATCACAGGTGAGGGCATAAGTGCAAGAGCACTATGCCCCTACAGTATCTAAGCAAAACCTTAGATATTGTAAGTGCAGGGTAGCCATAAGAGTATATGGTCTGGGAGTCTGTCAAATACAAACTCCACAGCACCATAATGGCTACACTGAAAACTGGGAAGTTTGGTATCAAACGTCTCAGCACAAAAAATGCACACTGATGCCAGTGTGCACTTTATTGTAAAATACACCCAGAGGGCATCTTAGGGATGCCCCCTGAAAACATACCCGACTTCCAGTGTGGGCTGACTAATTTTTGCCAGCCTGCCACACACCAGACATGTTGTTGGCCACATGGGGAGAGTGCCTTTGTCACTCTGTGGCCAGGAACAAAGCCTGTACTGGATGGAGGTGCTTCTCACCTCCCCCTGCAGGAACTGTAACACCTGGTGGTGAGCCTCAAAGGCTCACCCCCTTTGTTACAGCGCCACAGGGCATCCCAGCTAGTGGAGATACCCGCTCCTCCGGCCACTGCCCCCACTTTTGGCGGCAAGGCTGGAGGAGATAATGAGGAAAACAACGATGAGTCACTCCCCAGTCAGGGCAGCCCCTAAGGTGTCCTGAGCTGAGGTGACTCTTACTTTTAGAAATCCTCCATTTTAGGATTAGGAATGTGCCACCCCTCACCAAAGGGAGGAGGCACAAAGAGGGTGTAGCCACCCTCAGGTTCAGTAGCCATTGGCTACTGCCCTCCCAGACCTAAACACACCCCTAAATTGAGTATTTAGGGGCTCCCAGAACCGAGGAAAAGAGATTCCTGCAACCTAAAGAAGAAGAAGGACTGCTGACGTGAAGCCCTGCAGTGAAGACGGAGATGACAACTGATTTGGCCCCAGCCACACCAGCCTGTCTCCCTACTTCGAAGAAAACTGCAACAGCGACGCATCCAACAGGGTCCAGCAACCTCTGAAGCCTCAGAGGACTACCTTGCATCTAAAGGACCAAGAAGCTCCCGAGAACAGCGGCCCTGTTCAAGAAACTGCAACTTTCTGCAACAAAGAAGCAACTTTTAAAGACCACACGTTTCCCGCCGGAAGCGTGAGACTTTCCACTCTGCACCCAACGCCCCAAACTCGACCTGTGGAAAACTAACACTACAGGGAGGACTCCCCGACGACTGTGAGCCCGTGAGTAGCCAGAGTTGAGCCCCGACACATGCAGGGGAAATCCAGAGGCTACCCCTGACCGCGACTGCCTGCTTCAAGAAACCGGATGCCGAAACCAGCATTGCACCCGCAGCCCCCAGGACCTGAAGGAACCGAAATCCAGTGCAGGAGAGAACCCCAGGTGACCCTCTGCCTAGCCCAGGTGGTGGCTACCCCCAGGAGTCCCCCCCGTGCCTGCCTGCATCGTTGAAGAGACCCCCGGTTCTCCCCATTGATTCCTATAGGAAACCCGACGCCTGGTTGCACTCTGCACCCGGCCGCCCCTGTTCCACTGAGGGTGTACTTTCTGTGCCTGCTTGTGTCCCCCCCCCGGTGCCCTACAAAACCCCCCTGGTGTACCCTCCGAAGACGCGGGTACTTACCTGCTGGCAGACTGGAACCAGAGCACCCCTATTTCCATTGAAGCCTATGTGTTTTGGGCACCACTTTGACCTCTGCACCTGACCAGCCCTGAGCTGCTGGTGTGGTAACTTTGGGGTTGCCTTGAACCCCCAATGGCGGGCTACCTTGGACCCAACTTTGAACCTTGTAAGTGTTTTATTTTCCTGTGAACTTAACAAATACTTAACTCCCCCAGAACTGTTGATTTTTGCACTTTTAAAATAGCTTATTGCCATTTTTGTCAAAACTGTACATGCTATTGTGATTATTCAAAGTTCCTAGAATACCTGAGTGAAATACCTTCCATTTGAAGTATTACTTGTTGAACCTGTGGTTCTTAAAATAAACTAAGAAAATATATTTTTCTATATAAAAAGCTATTGGCCTGGAATTGTCTTTGAGTGTGTGTCCCTCATTTATTGCCTGTGTGTGTACAACAAATGCTTAACACTACCCTCTGATAAGCCTACTGCTCGCCCACACTACCACAAAATAGAGCATTAGAATTATCTATTTTTGCCACTATCGTACCTCTAAGGGGAACCCTTGGACTCTGTGCACACTATTTCTTACTTTCAAATAGTATATACAGAGACAACTTCCTACATTGGTGGATCAGCGGTGGGGTACAAGACTTTGCATTTGCTGGACTACTCAGCCAATACCTGATCACACGACTAAAATTCCCAAAATTGTCATTAGAAACTGATTTTTGAAATTTTAGCTATTTTTCTTAATTTTTAAAGGTCCTGATAGGGCCTTGTGTTAGTCCCTGTTAGCATTTCTTTTAAGAGTTCAAATGTTTTGTAAAAGTTTGGATTAAGTTCTAGAGATAGTTTTAGATTCTTAAAAAGTATCCCAACTTTTAGAGAAATAATGTCTACTGCAGAAGAGAGAGTGATGGAACTCAACCTCACCCCTTCCCTGCATCTTAGGATGTCAGAGCAAAGGACTCTGCAAAATCAAAAAGATAAAAACTGGATCAAACCCTACCAAAGTACAGCTCCAGGAGCTCTTGGCGGACTTAAACACACCTCTAAATTGAGTATTTAGAGGCTTCCAGAACCGAGGAAGAGAGATTCCTGCAACCTAAAGAAGAAGGACTGCTGACCTGAAGCCCTGCAGTGAAGACGGAGACAACAACTGATTTGGCCCCTGCCCCACCGCCCTGTCTCCCTACTTCAAAGAAAACTGCAACAGTGACACATCCAACAGGGTCCAGCGACCTCTGAAGCCTCAGAGGACTACCCTGCATCTAAAGGACAAGAAGCTCCCGAGAACAGCGGCCCTGTTCAAGAAACTGCAACTTTCTGCAACAAAGAAGCAACTTTTAAAGACCACACGTTTCCCGCCGGAAGCGTGAGACTTTCCACTCTGCACCCGAGGCCCCCAGGACCTGAAGGAACCGAACTCCAGTGCAGGAGCGACCCCCAGGCGACCCTTTGCCTAGGCCAGGTGGTGGCTACCCCGAGGAGCCCCCCTGTGCCTGCCTGCATCGTTGAAGGGACCCCCAGGTCTCCCCATTGATTCCTATAGGAAACCCGACGCCTGTTTGCACTCTGCACCCTGCCGACCCTGTTCCGCTGAGGGTGTACTTTCTGTGCCTGCTTGTGTCCACCCGGGTGCCCTACAAACCCCACTGGTCTGCCCTCCGAAGACACGGGTACTTACCTGCTGGCAGACTGGAACCGGGGCACCCCTATTTCCATTGAAGCCTATGTGTTTTGGGCACCACTTTGACCTCTGCACCTGACCGGCCCTGAGCTGCTGGTGTGGTAACTTTGGGGTTGCCTTGAACCCCCAACAGTGGGCTACTTTGGACCCAACTTTGAACCCTGTAAGTGTTTTACTTACCTATGAACTTAACAAATACTTACCTCCCCCAGGAACTGTTGATTTTTGCACTGTGTCCACTTTTAAAATAGCTTATTGCCATTTTTGTCAAAACTGTACATGCTATTGTGATTATTTAAAGTTCCTAGAATACCTGAGTGAAATACCTTTCATTTGAAGTATTACTTGTAAATCTTGAACCTGAGTGTGTGTTCCTCATTTATTGCCCGTGTGTGTACAACAAATGCTTAACACTACCCTCTGATAAGCCTACTGCTCGACCACACTACCACAAAATAGAGCATTAGAATTATCTATTTTTGCCACTATCTTACCTCTAAGGGGAACCCTTGGACTCTGCGGACACTATTTCTTACTTTTAAATAGTACATACAGAGCCAACTTCCTACAGCATCCAAAACCCTTAAGCCCAGCCAACAGTTACAGAAGCAGTAGTATGATCAAAAGGCTGCACTGGTGGTGTTTAAACCAGGGCAGAAAGTGTGTGTTCTGGAGCCTGTGCCTTCCAGGGCAATTCAAGACAGATGGAGTGGCCCTTAACCCGTTTTATAAAAAGAAAAGCGAGGTCACCAACTTAGTACACCTGGGCACTAGAAGGACACCCAAAAGGTTGATCCATGTAAACTGTCTCAAGCTTTTCTGCGACAGGGTTGATGTAACCATGCTGATGGCTACTGGTGAGGATCAGGAAGCAAAGAGTAAACCTCTCTGTGACCTCCTCTCTCACAACCCTAAAGACGAGTCAGTTGATGGAGTTGTCCACTCAGACACCCTCTCTATCCAAAAGTAGGCTGACAGCAGGCAAATTCTGCAGCAGTATGAAAAGCTCTTCTCCTTAACCCCTCGACAGACGCACGGGTGTACCCATAATGTGGACACTAGAGACAGCTCGCCTGTCAAATCCAAGATCTATCGGCAGTCTAATCAAGTTAACAAGAGCATCAAAGGTGAAGTCAACAAGATGTGGATTTAGGGGGTATTGAACCCTCTGACAGCCCCCAGGCTAGCCCAGTGATCTTAGTACCCAAGCCTCGTCCCCAGGGTTGAAAAAAAGAAATGAGGTTCTGTGTGGACTACAGAGGTCTCAGCCCTGTCACCAAGACAGATGCTCACCGTATTCCAAGAGCTGATAGCCAAATTAGATGCTGCAGCAAAGGCTCTCAGTACCTTTGACTTGAATGCAGGGTACTGGCAAATTTGCATGGCACCAGGAGCAAATGAAGACAGCATTCTCTACACCTGATGGGCATTATCAGTTCACTGTTAAGCCCTTCGATTTAACGAATGTCCCTGCCACCTTCCAAGGGTCGGTGAATCAAGTCCTTGCTGGCTTGGAGTCTTTCAGTGCAGCATACATAGATGATATTGCTGTCTTAAGCTCCTCCCGGCAGGATCACTTGGTCACCTGGGAAAGGTTTTGCAGACCCTGGAATCAGCAAGCCACACTATTAAGGCATCCATATGCCAGGTCGAGCAGGGAACAGTTGGATACTTGGGCCACCTTGTAGGTGGAGGCCAAGTGCAACCCTTACAACCCCAGATCCAGACAATCCTGGACTGGGAAGCTCCTACCACCCAGGTTCAAGTCAGGGCATTCCTTAGCTAGACTGGTTATGACAGGAGGTTTGTGAAGGGGCATGGATTTATTGTGACTCCCCTCCCCCCCACAGAACTGACCTCTAAGAAGATGCCCAAGAAAGTAAACTGGACAGTTAGTTGTCATGAGACCTTTGACACCCTGAAAGAGGCAATGTACTCAGCACCAGTTCTAAAAGCTCCAGACTACTCTAAGCAGCTCATTGTGCAGACAGCTGCCTTTGAACATGGGATAGGAGCAGTCCTGTCCCAGACTGATGGCCAAGACCAGCCTATTGCTTTTATTAGCAGGTTACTCCCCACGGAACAGCGCTGGAGTGCGATAGAGAAGGAAGCCTTTGCTATGGTTTGGTTCCTTTAAACGGTTGCAAGCATACTTGTTTGGTACTCACTTCTTCATTCAAACTGACCACAGACCTCTCAGATGTCTGATGCAAATGAAAGGTGAGAACCTTAAACTTTTAAGGTTGTCCAAATCCCTAAAGGGAATGGAGTTTACAGTGGAACACAGACCAGGGACTGCCAATGCAGATGGACTTTCCAGATTTTTCCACAATGAAGACTCTCTTGGAAAAGGTTAGTCTCATCCTCTTTCGTTTGGGAGGGGGTTATGTAGGAAATTGCCCCTTTTGGCATCGTAACTCCCTACTTTTTGCATGATGCTGATGCTAACTTCACTATGCGCGTGCTGGGATCCTGTTAACCAGCACCAGTGTTTTTTCCCTAAACTGTACCTTGTAAAAGGTACTAATGGTACCAAGGGCTCTGTTGCCAGGGATGGGCCCAAAGGGTTGCAGTACATATTATGCCATCCTTAGGGAACTCTCACCAGACACATGCACACTGCCATTGAAGCTTGTGTGTGCTGGTGGGGAGAAAAAGGTAAAGTTGACATAGCATCCCTCTTTGGATGCCATGTCTACCAACCACTGCATGTGACATAGGTAAGTCATCCCTCTAGGAGGCCTTACAGCCCTAAGGCAGGGCGCACTATATCACAGGTGTGGGCATAGCTGCATGAGTAATATATCCCTACAATGCCTAAGTTCATTCTTAGACATTGTAAGTGCAGTGTGGTCATATTAAGTACATGGGATGGGAGTTTGCCATTTCGAACTCCACAGCTCCATGATGGCTTCACTGAAGACTGGGAAGTTTGGTATCAAACTTCTCAGAACATTAAACCCACACGGATGCCAGTGGACATCTTAGAGATGCTCCCTGTATTTCACCCAATCCTTTAGTGTAAGGCTGACCGGTCTGTGCCACTAACAGACAAGCTTCTGACCCCAGGGGGTGAGAGTCTTTGTGCTCTCTGGGGTCAGGAACAAAGCCTGCTCTGGGTGGAGGTGCGTCACACCTCCCCACAGCAGGAACTGCAACCCTTGTCAGTGAGCCTCAAAGGCTCAGGCCGCCTGTTACAGTGATCCTCCTAGACCTCTCCGCATCCTTTGACACCGTCTGCCACCACACACTCCGCACACGCCGCCACAACATAGGAATTCGCCACAAAGCCTTAGACTGTCTCACCTCCTTCCTCACCGACCGGACCCAGAGAGTCCGCCTTCCACCCTTCCACTCCAACACTACCAAAATCACCTGCAGAGTCCCCCAAGGGTCCTCCCTCAGTCCCACACTCTTCAACATCTACATGATCCCCCTAGCCAACATCCTCCGAGCACACGGAATCACTATCCTCTCCTATGCAGATGACACCCAGCTCATCCTCTCCCTCACCCGCAACCCCACCACCGCCAAAACCAACCTACATGCTGCTCTCCTCGACACCGCCAACTGGATGACCACTAACCACCTCAAGCTCAACTCAAACAAAACCGAGATCATCCTCTTCGGCCCCAACAAAACCACATGGGACGACTCCTGGTGGCCCACCACCCTAGGCCCTGCACCCAACCCCGCAAACCACGCACGCAACCTCGGCATCATCCCCGACCCCTTCCCTCTCCATGACACAGCAAATCAATGCTCTAACCTCCTCCTGCTTCCACACACTCTGCACTCTAAAAAAAAATCCTTCAAATGGATTCCCCCAGAAACCAGAAAGACAGTCACCCACGCACTCATCAGCAGCAGACTGGACTACGGTAACGCCCTCTACGCCGGCACCACACAAACTCAAACGCAAACTCCAGAGAATCCAGAACACAGCTGCACGCCTCGTCCTTGGCCTCCCCCGCCACGAACGAATCTCACCACACCTCAAATCCCTTCACTGGCTCCTCATAGACAAGAGAATCACATTCAAGATCCTCATCCACGCACACAAATCCCTCCACAACACCGGCCCAACCTACCTCAACTAAAGAGTGAACTTCCACACTCCCACACGCAACCTCCGATCAGCCAACCTCGCCCTAGCCACAGTCCCCCGCATCCAACGCACCACCACAGCAGGCAGGTCCTTCTCCTACCTCGCCCCCAAAACCTGGAACTCCCTCCCCACCAACCTTCGCTAAACCGAAGACCTCCTGCTCTTCAGAAAGAACCTCAAGACATGGTTGTTCGATCAGTGACCCTCCCTGCCTCCCCCTTTGATTCCCCCCCCCCCCCGCAGCACCTTGAGACCCTCACGGGTGAGTAGCGCGCTCTACAAATTCTTTTGATTGATCCAGGGCACTGCAACTATTGGAGATGTCTGCCCCCAGCCCTGCCTATTTTTGGCAGCAGGTCTCGTGGGAAAATGAGGGAAAACAAGGAGAAGAGACCATTGCAGCTCAGATCACCCCCAAGGTGTCCAGAGCTGAAGTGAACACCTCCTAGCACACTCCCCCATCTTGCTTTGTAGGAGAGTAGCCAGTAGGGATAGGAATGTGCTCCCCTCCCCCAAAGGGAGTGGGCACAGGAAACGTGTAGCCACCCTCAGGGACAGTAGCCATTGGCTACTGCCCTCTGACCCTTGTAACACCTCTAAATCTAGTATTTAGGGGCACCCCTGAACCTTGCTCTTCAGATTCCTGGCGACCTCAAGAAGGAGGAGGACTGAAGAACCGACCCCAGCAGGAAGACTTCAGATGACAACAGACTTGGCCCCAGCCTTACCAGCCTGCCTGCAACTTCAAGATTCCTGCTGCAAAAAGGTGACACATCCTGCAGGACCAGCGACCTCTACAACCCCCCCCCCCCCCATCCCCCCAGAGGACTGCCTGCCCACCAGAGGACCAAGAACTCCTGAGGACAGCAGCCCTGTCCACAAGAAACATCAAGAAGTGCCCCAGATCCACGAGTCCTGCCTACTCTGCAGCCAACGCACACGGCCTGAGTCTAGGTGGACGACCAGTCCAGAGAAGGTCCCCAAGTGATTCCGACCTTGAGTCCACCCTAGGTTGACCCCTCCTGGCCAAAACGACGACACCTGCAGCCTAAATCCAGAGGACCCCCCCCGACTGCGACTAGATCCAGCGAAGATTCTCAACGCCCAAAGTTACGCCTGCACCCACAGCCCTCTGGCCTTGGGAAATCCGAGTGACGGTCCAGCAACGTCCAGCAGGCACCTCTCCTGCTTGTCCAGCCTATGGTTTTCCACAACCGACTCCCTGGACCCAAGGGTTCCTCCACTGAAAAGCATTGGGTGCCCGAAGCGGTGTTTGCACCCTGCACCCAGCTGTCCCTGTGCCGGCAAGGGTGTGTGTTTGGTGCTGACCTGTGCCCCCCCCCGATGCTCATCTAACCCCACCCAGGTCTGTGCACTGAAGTCACGGGTACTTACCTGCAACTTGTTTTCTTCCAAATGCCCCCAGTCCCCATAGGATTTCATTAAAAACCCAACACCAGACTTGACCTCTGCACCCGGCCTGCCCTGTGTTGCTGGTGCTGCACATTTGGACTCAACTTGAACCCTGACCAGTGGACATCCCAACCCCCGAAGACTGGGATTGTAAGTCAAGTACTTACCTGTAAACTGTTAACACTTTATCTCCCCTGAGGCTGCCTTGCTTCCTACGAAACATTTCACTGTGTCTACATTTGAAATTGAAAAGTGTTACTTACTTGTAAACTGTTTTATCTGCAAAACCTAAACAAACGGAATTTGACATATAAGCTTGATACAAACTTAAAGCTGTACTTACATGCAACAAAGATCCTTTTGATTCTAGAAATAAAGTAACAAAATATATTTTTTGCTGTATAAAAACATTGGCCTGAAGTTAGTCATTGAGCGTGAGCCTCATTTCTTGACTGTGCGTACAACAAATGCTTTGCACTACCCTCTGATAAGCCTAACTGCTCGACCACACTACCACAAATAGAGCATTAGTATTATCTAATTTAGCCTCTGGGGAACCACTGCACTCTACACACCATACACCTCATTTTGGTATGGTATATACAGAGCCAACTTCCTACAGCCATCTCTTGAGAAAAAAACAAGTCATGAGCTGATTTATGGGTGACAATTTCCACAGAGCATGCCGAAAACAGTCAAGAAAACCCTAGGCATTAACTTTTCCAACTCCTACCAAACTCCTGTCCAACTACCATGCCTTGTTGCTTTAAAAAGATTGCATAAATCAGAACCAATATCACCCATCTCACCTCCCACTCATTCGGCACCTCGAACCAAGCAGGCCACCCAGGCAAGCCTTCGACTTAGAGAAGTCAGTGTGTTGTCCCTCAGCTCTAATCTAATCCATGAAGTGCAGGAGCCTACCAGCATACATCTTCAATAGCCAGGAAGTACACAACTGAGAAAACCTGTTGTCACTCCTCATCACCAACACCTTTCGCAGGAATAGAAATGTTTTGCAGCAGCTCAAATCTCCACCCACCGCTGAAAAAACAAACACTGACCAGAACCTTTAACACTACAGATGTTTGTGCACATCATGCGGGGCAGACATATTGGAATTTGTGGTAACGGCTGAACGTGCCTCACAGATGGAATGTTTCTGGAGTGACTATAAACCCTGTGTAGGGGAATGTCCTCCAAATGGGGGACCAAGAACATGGGACACCAATGCAACTCAGTCTGACTGCAGACACATCAGCCACAAACCATCCATACATTGGTATGGGTGTCAAAGGTACGGTTGTGGGAAGGCACAAGCCCTTCCTCTTACACACAAAGAAGGGCATCCTCCTCTGCTCTCACTAGCATCAAATGTGGGGCTCAGTCCCATAAATAAGACTTGAGCCCCCTACCGCCTAGAAAGGATAAGGGGCAACATTAATCTATATTACAACGAGTAAGATAAAGACCTGAAGTAAAATTACAAAATGAGGCAGTGGATCGCAAACAGACTTAAACTGCCCAGCACAAATACAGAATAATGGGGAAAATATGCCCCCTTAATCCAATACCCCAGGCATGCTCTGAAACAGCCAAGGCAAAAGCCATGCACAAACAAGTGAAATGCACCAAACGTACGTGTCACTGCGATGTGCGAAGCAGCTGTGTACTGTATGTGTTCACAGGGAGGGTTTGTCTGTGGTGCTCAGCAATAGCTTGTAAAACACAGTGATCTCTGAATGCCAGTGAATAGGTCCCACCTGACCCTGGACCTAGGGCGTGAGATACCGCTGCAAGAGCCGGCAAAGTACGAAAGTCAGCATTTTATGGACGGTACAAAATACCCCTTTCTACAAGGTACATCCATCAACACGAAGAAATCGAGAAATGATATAGACATAAATGCCAACTGTTACCAATAAGGCCTAACCACTGCACAGTAGACAACTTAAACCCGGTGTAGAACGGTACAGGATAGATTTGTTGTTGTGTGGCGAGGTTTGGAGGTTTATCGCTGTATGTCCAGTGAAACCTTGTGGGGGCAAAAACATGTTTTCACAACAAAGTAAATGAGAAAAAAGACTTACTATTTCACATTCCCTGCGGGTGACGTTCACCTGCGTCAGGATTTTCAGAACCTCCTTTTCACCGAGTGGATACTCTTTCAACTTTGTATCTGTGCGAACATAAAAGCACACAGGACTATATAAAATCAAAAGCACATCAAAGCAGAAGTGACTGTTTACTAGCACAACACAAAAAGCAATGTTTATAGCTTCAATGGGAATGGGCGCGCAAACACAATATCTTGGTTTTATTATCGACCTGTAAAATATCGACTCCACAATAATGACGACCACTGTACCAACAAGGTTAAAAGATGTGGAATTAAGATTTGAAAATCTATACTGTCCTATAGAATATTAGACTGTAAAGTCAATATTTATGTAAATGGATGTTAAATCCATACTCTTATGAAACACAAGCATGTGAAAGTCTATTGGATAAAATTGTCGTAGAAGTCGAGGCCTACATTTAGGTATCATGTGAAAAGTTGCGCAAGTCCATACTCTCTGATGAAACCCGAGACAAGGACCCTCCCACGGTCTTATTTTTCTTACATTTGCAATTTTGCTTTTAAAACCGCTTTACTGTGCACTAAATCTAAGCAAAAAGTTACTTTTTTTAAAAGAAACATTGTACGTTATTTTTTCGCTTGAGCTACATGGATTGGAACAACAAAATATAACAGCCTATCATTCTGTCGAATTCAGCCAAATATGCCACTTTCAACTCTGCAGAGACCAAGAGCTCAGGGATCTCGAGCAAGATACCAGGTACACTAACATGCAACAGAACCCATTGCACACAAACCTTCTAACACATAGACACAGCATTTATTTGGATATCGCTGTGATCCCAAATGCACTTGTCACCAAGACACAGGTCCCACTAACAAGTAAAGCACAGATTAACCATCCCAAGCAAGCAGAAAACCTCCCTTTAGATTATCTGCAACGGACAGGCATCTTAACCAACTTAAGATATGTGTAAATAAACAGTACCGCTTTCCGCGACACCCCTCTAAATCTGAAATCACGACACCCACCGCTTCACGAAGACACTGCAGAAACCAAGAGACTGACTGACAACAAAATCCCAGATACATCATCACACAGCAACAACTATTTGATAAGGAAACATCACAATTTGGAAGATGAAACCACGAAGAGGCAACAAGAACCCTCTGAAAACTGGAGAGTTTCCTATCCTTGTCAGAAGTAGGAAGCATTGCACAAATGTTGCAACACAATACAACAATGAGGTATCACTAATCAGTGCACTAAACAAATACACAACCAACACTTCTGCCACCTACAGCTTTGCTAGGACCAAGAGGTGAAGGTATCTCTTAAGGAGCCATGAATTCTAAAACACACACCCAAAATGAAATGCTGAAAAAGGACAGTGAAAAATTTGTTTAAGTTGTCTAAAATGTAAAACAGATTAAATTGCATTGTATATTCCTGAAATAATACTGTCAGCCTCAGTAAAATTTTTGTTTGATTTTTAAAATTTATTTTTGTGTAAAGTTTTTACATTTCGAAGCGTACCAAAGAAGTATTAAACTAAGGGCTACGTGCTAGGTTTGCCTGACTCTGATCTTTTCCTACGCTGCAACCATTTTTTTTTTAAAGATTGCACTGTGGCTATTTTAAATATTTTCTAAACAAAACTGGGTTTGTGTTTTTACAGTCTTCATTTTATCGCTGTAGGATAACGGGACACACATTTTTTCCTGATATTATTGAAATTTCTTAGAAAAAAATTACACCGTTTCAGGGATCTGGTTCACCCTTCTAGAAGTTCAGAGAAGATTCATTTTTAGGTCTGGCGTAAGCGAAGGCGTTTTGATTTTACCTAAATTGAGGGTTTTATATACTTACTTACAGGGGCTTTCAGACAGCGATCTACATGCTCTGGTCTGCTATTGTGCCATTCACATTTCTATTTTGCCCACAACCACATACAGCACAGGTAATAGGTCAGCACACTTTAGCTATTGGCTAGCTTTCCTGTGAGTGAGCATTCTGCTCTCTTGCAAGAAGGACATCTGCACACAAAGTAGCTCTCTTCTGTCTAAGGGACTACTACAGCAACGCAAGCTTTTTGAGACCAAAATAAATATTTTTACTTCTACACATTTTTTAAATTTATGCTGGGAAGGACCTGGCAGTTCCCAACAATAAAGTCTTACAAAAGCAATGATGAAACAATACAAGCTTTGGCAAAGAAAAAAAGGCTGGCAGGCAACACCAGACGTACTAACTTTGCCAATGCTTTTTACATCTTTACACTGTAAACCAAACAGCCACTTAGGTAGTCCGAATTGTCCACTTTTCCCAAGCTGCTGACTTGCATGAATAAGTCCTCGAAGGGATCAGTAATTCTGTGCTCTCTGTTTTTGCAGTTTAAACGTATTTTCTACTTTTTTGTTTGTTTGACTCTCCTCCCTTTCATTTCGTTGTCTGGTTGGCATGTCTAAAAAAAAGTTTTGCAGCATGAATCTTTTTCTGGATTCACATGCTTTGCATTATTCTGCCATCTGGTGGTTGGGTCCGGAATTGTCCTTCCTTTTTGTTTTGTCGCTAAACCAGATGCAAATGGGGTACAATTCCTTATTCCTTCTCCCCTCCCGCTGCTCCCTTTTTAGCGTTTGTTTTCTTGTTTTTTTCTACCCCCCCTTGTTCCCCCCCCCCCCCGTTTTAAATCCTATCTCGGTCCGACCTGCTGCACTCAGGTTACGCAGGCACAGAGTGATATATTTGCTTCTCTAGTTAGATTTTGAAGCAAAACTGGCGAGTGCCCGCTGAACGGTGGAGGGCCAATTGATGAATCGCGCAGGGTAATCCAATCGACCAATTAAGGTGCTCCTAACTGAGTGAGAATAGAGATGGTGACATGTTCACTCCAAGTTAAACACAAATATATTGTGAACGAAGTTCAAAGGTTTTGGCTAATTCCTACAGTGCCCATTTCTTTGTAGCCCATGTGATAATCTAAGCGCACTTGTTATGAACTTTTGACAAGCATGCACCAGTCTGACATGTACCTTGGGTAATGGATTGGTTTCTTCTAACTTGCTTAATGCATTATTCTGCCTGGGGAAGCGACAGTTCTCAATGTCGAACACATGCTCACAATTTGAATTTGACTTAATGATGCAGGCGGAGGAGCAGATTTGTCAAGGATCACACTTGGTATTTGTATGGTAGTATGGGGGCGCTATGGCTTGAGATCCAGACATTGTGTCGTGGTCATTACCCCCCCCCCCCCCCCAGACCCCCTCCCCCCCCACACACACCTGCTCCTTGACCCTATGATTCTTCCCGAGTCAAATAAGAGTTTTTATCTTACCCCAGTAAGCGTTTTCCTGCTATGGTTAGATATCGGCAGGGGATGGAAGAGGCCGGACTGCGGACTCTCACAATTAGCTGAAGCAAAGTCTTTCCTGAAAGCCCTAATGAGCCACGATTTAGACGGGGTGATGGCAGGGTGTTTGTGCAGACCCTCATCTGAAAAACGTACACACGCCAGAAAGGGAGATGTTTAAAGAGAGATGCAGAGAAATGCATTTACCACAGACCGTCCATTCTAGTGAAGAGTGTTCACAAGAGTGAAGTTTTTAATTATGTATACTTTATAGACGAGCCTAGAGTCGCTGCTCGCCCAGCCCCTGCCCCTCCCCCTCCCCAGCCCCTTCACAGCTTGTTTTAATGCACTTCCGCCGCTGACCAGCAACTACAGATGACCCAAGAGCAGCAATCCCACTGTTTCTAGCCACACTGCTCTCGGCTGCCAGTACTTTAGTAGAATTCCTTTAAACCTTTATCGTTATATCTCCGGTGTGCAATACTGTTCCTATTTGATATGTGCGAACTCTATATTTAGGGAGCCGGGTCCCTTGTGGTGACCAACAGGGAACAGGGTCACTGCCAATCAGCACTAATATGGGCCCACTAGCCGCGTGGCAAATACGGAGGCGCACACACACTTATGATATGGGTGAAAGACCACACATATTCAGTGCATCATTGCTTACTCTCATGCAAATCAAAGCACCTACGATTTAGCAAGAGTGTGGTATAGAGCGCCCCATCCCCTCGCTCCAAATCTTCCCCCCCGAGTATAACTCTCTACAAATGCATAACAAACACCCCTCTCTAGCACGACAAACCACAGAAAATGTCATGCAATCACACCCATTGCTGGAGGCTGGAAATTCTTTCTCACTTAGCCTTCACTGGGAGGAGAAGTCAGAATGTTAGAGGCAGTAATCTGCATTTATTGTTTTTAAAACGAAAGGCTGTGTCTGGAATTTTGCAGCCACGTCTCTCTGTGGTTACACCTTTTTGGTGCGGTCATGTGCAGAGGGTCAACGCCATGGGAGCAGTGCCTATGGTCCTTCTGTGTGTGCTACACTGCGCTTTTGCAGTAGCTTCCCTGCCCCCCTTAATAAACTGTTGACTTAGTGTCCAGCGTGACTGTACTTCTGGGGTGCAATGGCAATTCACAGTCGCCTCTTGCTAATATATGGACTCCAGAGCTGTTCTTTTTCTTACACAAACACAATTTAACAAGCCAAACGAGGGGGCTCTTAGCAGACTTCTCTCTGATTTTGAAATGTGGTTTAATGTAATGTATTTTTGGTCAGTTATTCTCGCTATGTTATGAGATATATATTACTTTAGCTAGGGAAACTAAGCAAACAGTGCATTTGGAATGTAGTGAATTCGAAAAATGCTAAGATTAACACATAAGATTTTTTTTTTTCTTCAAGGTGGCAATTGGTTTGCAGAGATGTAACCATAGACAGTTTTTTTATGAGTCTTACTGTGTTTTTGCATTTACCTAGATAAAGGTTTCCCCACTGGGTGCTATTAATGCGGTCAGGCATAGATCTCACACACTGGAATAGTGAAACATAACACACACAAACCGTAAAAAAAACCTCTATTGTGAGTGAAGATCGGGGTCAGCGATGGTGGATGAGTTCCAGCTGCGGAGTCCAGGAGCTGCAGAGGAGTCCCTAAAGTCACCTAGGAGCTGTCCCTCGACAGTTGCAGGATTGCAGATGGGTCAGGAGGACCACCAACAAGCACAAGCAAATGCAACTGGAGCTGTTGAAGGTTTGCAGGGCTGATGAGGATCAGAAAGGTCCTGGGGACTAGACCCAGGGAGGGGGTTCTGCGCTGACCCTAAGACAGGAGAGCCAGCAGAAGCAGTTGGAGCCCCCACGAGCAACCCACTGGCAGCAGGCACAGTAAGTCGCAGTGAGGCCCGGGCAGCACACCTGAAGAGGAGTCCCACGTTACTGGAGCAGCAGAGAGGAGACAGTCCTTGCAGGGGTAGAGTGCGGTGGGGGATGGGGCTACTTGGAGCCTGAAGGTCCCTTATAGCAGGAGTCAACAAGCCTTGTTTGCTGCAACAGACGCAGTGGCACAGGGGTTATGTCTTGAGGAAAAGGCTAGGGCTTACTGTCTCCCAAGCTGGACAGAAGGCAGAGAGGACCAAGAGGATCCCTCAGAATCACTCACCTGTGTTGGAGAATCTTCACAGATCCAGAGAACAACAGATCCCAACAGCCAGATGTTGCTGCCTTAGGTGTCCGCGGATGCAGGGGAGTGACTCCTTCACTTCAAGGGAGATTCTTTCTTCCTTCTTTGGTGCAGCTGAAGTCTTGCAGACCCCAGAGGATGCACAGCCGTGGAAATGTTGCAAGTCGCTCACAGGAGTCGCAGAAACAGTGTTGCAAATTAAGGTTGTCTCAGTGTTGCAGTCTTGTTCAGTTACTGTGAAGCCCAGCAGCAGTTCCGGTGGCCAGAAGCAGACTAGGTCATTGCAGAGGAGTCTTGGTGGAGTCTTGCACACTGAATCTAGGGACCCACCCGCAAGGGAGTCCCTTTATAGCCCAAAAGGGGCCTGGTCACTCAAGGTGACCTCGTATCAGAGGGGGTCACTGATGTCATTTGCTACCCTGACCAGTCAGATGCTCCAGGGGGCCTCTGCCCATCTTGTTTTCGAGATGGTAGAATCAAGTGGCCACCTGGAGGAGCTCTGGACAGCACCCTTTGTGGTGATGGACAGGGAAGTGGCCACTCCCCTTTCCTTGGTGCAGTTTCACGCCACAGCAGGATGGCTACTAGGGGGGGCCCTCTAAGGAGCCCCAAGAGTGCATGGAATCATGCAACCAATACTGGCATCAGTATTGGGGTATGATTCTGACATGTTTGATACCAAACATGACTAGGTTCGGAGTTATCATTATGTAGCTAGACCATGGGTAGTGATCTATGGTCAGTACATAGCTAAAATGGCTTCCCCGCACTCACGAAGTCCAGAGAATTGAAGTTCGTAGGGGCACCTCTGCCCGGGGGTGATGCCCACGCACACAGGGACCTGCACCCTGCCCTTAGGGCTGGAAGGGCCTACCATAGGGGTGACTTACAATGACCTGGTGTAGTGACCAGCAGTGAAAAGGTGCATGCACTTTTTCACGCAGGATGCACATGGCAGACCTGAAGACACGGTTTGCATGGGCTCCCATGGGTGGCATAATACATGCTGCAGCCCATGGGGGACCCCTGGTGTACCAATGCCCTGGGTACCCAAGTACCGTATACTAGAGATTTACCGGGGTGCACTAGTATGCCAATTGTGGGGTGTAAAGGGTACCAAGACAACCAAATTTAGAGGAGAGAGCACAATTACTGCGGTCCTGGTTAGCAGGATCCCAGTGAAAACAGTCTAAGCACACTGACAACAGGCAAAAAGTGGAGGTAACCATGCCATAAAGAGACTTTCCTATACCCATGATCATGTCTTTTAAGGTTTTGTTGAATCTTTCAAGTAAACCATTTGTTTGTGGATGGTAAAGGGTGGTGAATGTATATGTTACACACATTCCTTCCACATAGCTTTCAGGTCTGCAGACATGAAGTTTGTACCTCTGCCTGACACCACCTCCTCAGGAAAACCCACCCTGGAGAAAATTCCCAGGAGGGCCTTGGATACTGCAGGGGCTGTAGTGGTCCTAAGAGGAATTGCTTCTGGGTACCTGTGGCATGGCCCACTACCACCAGTATAAATCCATTCTCAGATGCAGTTGGGGAGTCTAGGGGGCCAACAATGTCTATCTCCACCCTCTCAAAGGGTACCCCAACCACTGATAGTGGAATTAGGGGGACCTTTGGAGTGCCACCTGTCTTGCCGTTGGCTTGACAGGTAACACAGGAGCGACAAACTCCTTTGTGTCCTCATATATGAGGCCAGTGAAAGTGAGACAGTCTGTCCCAAGTCTTGCTTTGCCCCAAATGGCCTGCAAGGGGAATATCATGTGCTAAGGTCAGTAAGAACTCCCTAAACGTTTGAGGAATGACCCACCTCCTGGTTGCATCAGGTTTAGGGTCCCTCGCCTCAGAATAAAGGAGGCCATTGTCTCTGTAGACCATATGGATCCCACTAATATCCCCTGCTTCCTGAACAGCAGCTTGCTGTCTCAGGCTTTCTAGAGAAGGGCAAGACTGCTGTCCCAGGCTAAGTTCCTCCCTGGTTGGTCCCCCCTGCATCTAAGAGCTCTGCTGTATCAGCTCCAAGCTCCTCTGGTATAGGTTCCACCCAAGGGGCAGATTACTCTCTCCAAGGAGTGGGAATCCTCACCTGAAGCCTGGACAGGGGTAATTTCTTAACCTGCCTACCTTTCTTTTTTGGGAGTCTCCTGGGCCATTTTTCCAGGCTCCAGTGCTCCTTGCTCTCTCGGTCTCTTGGCCTTTGCTCTTATCAGTGCAAAGATATGCCCAGGGATGCCAAGCATTGCTGCATGGGCTTCCAACTCCACTTCAACCCATACTGAAGTCTCCAAATCATTGCCCAAGAAACACTCTACAGGCAAGTCAGAGGATATTACAACTTTCTTTGGGCTAGTAATCCCACCCCACCCAGCTTATTTCAACAACAGCCATGGGGTAACACTCAGTGTTGTTGTGAGCGTCGGTAACCTGGTAAGTGTGACCAAGTAGGTGTTGTTCGGGGGGGGGGGGGGCAGTTTTTCAGTCACCATAGCGACACTGGCTCCTGTGTCCCTGTAGGCCTCAGCCTCAACACCATTTATAAGGGGATGCTGCCAGTACTGATCCATATTAAGCGGACAGGCAGCTAGAGTGGTAAGATCAGGACCACCCTCAGAGACACACACTGCCTCAGTGGTCTCCCTGACTAACCCAGAGCACACTGCAGTTCCCAAGGTGAACCCAGCTACGCCCTTTGATTGACTACTACTACCAGTGCTGTTGCTGGGGGCACTAGGGGTAGAAGTGGTGGTGGCAGTATCAAGAAGGCTGCTAACACCCAGGGTGTACAACTGAAGGAGGAAAAATAAGACTCTTGCTTCCTTTTGGAAACCTTAATGCCTGCTCACAAGGGAAAACTGTACCCACCAATGCTGCCCAGCATCTGGGATCAGGGAAAGGAGGTGTTCAGAAAACCTGCCACTTCAAAGGCAGTTATGCCAAGAGTTTAAATGAAATACACACCTCAGCACAAGACCTGAAGTATATACAGGGGAATGCACTAGCAGACGCACTAATCGCCTCAACTGCAAGAAAGCGCAACAATGCTCCCACATCAATAGGGCCTTTAACCAAGAAGAAAATAAGTTACTTACCTGTAACTGTGGTTCCCCAGTATTGGTATCTTTCATCGATTCACATGCGACATGGGCAAGTCCTCACACATTCACAAAACATTAATGTGTGGACGTTCAAATTAACAAGGAGGCACAGGTGGGACGAAGAGTATTACAGCAACTGTTTGCAAACTCTGCCTCATTTCAACCCAACCAACCCAAGGGAGAAGATGCCGCTACATGATCTAATGCTAAGCATGTGAATCTAGAAAAGGATTCACGCTGCAAAAAGAAATGGTTACTTGCCAGTAAGAGTAGTTTTGCAGCCTGAAGAGTTTTCTGGATTCACATGCAACCCACCCACCTCCCCAGAAATGAGAGGTTAATGCAAGCAAGTAGGAAAAGGAAAGAGGGAAGAAAAGAAAAGGAAAAAAGAGAAAAAGGAAGAGACAGAAAAGAATCAGAAGATGGCTATCACGCACAGGAACATCCGGGGCACAGTCTGATGTCATACAGGGAATGGACGTACCACCAAATGGTGGTCAACGACACTTACAAAAAGAAGAAGGAGGACAATTCCAGACCCAACTACTACATGGCGGAATAATGCAAAGCATATGAATAAGTAACCATTTAGTTTTTTGTGAGTAACTTTAAAACAAACTGTGTGCAATATTCACTAGTCATGCTTCCCTTTCTTGGCCACTAGGTGACACAATATTTGTGCAATACAGGCTTTTATTCATACTATCTGCTGTTTTTAACTGTATTCTGCATTTTATTTTTTAAATAATGTACTGTGTATTAATGAGTCTGTATGAAGATTTACAACCGATCTTGCAGGAAATCCTACAGCTTTAAATACAATATCTACAGACTGAATAAACTCTCATGTTTAGATCGCTAGAGATGGTGACACTGATGACGATAACCACAACAGACAATATCAGTCTCCTTTTGTTTCTCACTCACCAAAACACACTTTAACTCATGTTTTTCATAGCTTGTTTTAACTTCCCAATGTTATTTTTGAAATTGTTTATTTTTTAAATAAACTTTGCAAATGGATATGGCCCTTGTAAAGCATGCGGTCGCGGCCAAGGCACAAATGTTTGAGACCTGCGACCCACGTGTTGGGTGGAAGGATGCTACTGATCATTATATCTAGGATAAAGTATCCCCTTCCGTACATTATAAGAATATTGCAAGTCACCTCGCATTTCTGTGAGCGTACAGAAGCAAGAGGCTGAAGGCAGAGCTCTTTGATAGAATCCTGAAACTCAGGTGTGCTTTGCAACAGCCTTTTAACCTCCTTCCATCAATAATCCTAGACCCTCTGTGCCTGGCTCTCATATGAAAGTGGATGGTTGCAGATTAAGGTAAATGTCGAATCTGAAGTGCAAAGTTAAATTCACCAAAATACAGCCAATAATTTGTTGCAAAAACATCTTATATACAATTTAATGTAAGTAACATTCTAAAGTAGCTATACTGCCATGTGTGGTAACACAGAGCAAATCCTGCTTTTGCGTAATGAACTGTCGCCAGCAAAAAATATAAATCTGCTGCCATAACCTGCTCAACTTTGATTATAACTCTTCATTTCAGAAAAACAGCCAAGAAGAGCCCAAGGGCTGGTTCTCATGTTCACAGAGCGCTCAGCTGGCTCCGGCAGCAGGAATTATGACATCATAACCCAACTGTTGCTGAACAACTGCATTGTTTTCTTATCACAGGTGACTAGTGATGTCACAATTAGACTTCAACAAGAAAATCAAACATACGTGTTTTATAGAGATTAGAGGCTCTTGTGTATTTTAGGTAAAAACTGATTCCTAAAATGGCTTGTACAAGATATCACTGGTTACAGTGCAACAGGTCTCTAGTAAGTGCAAAACATATTTCTGAAGTAGTCTTGTCACAAAGCTAAAGAGCCCCTCCATAATTTCTGTCCACCATCGATGCCTTCCTTGCGCTGCTCACTTCGAAACAAGTGCCCACAGAATGGCCTCACGTCTGACGGACCTGTAGGGAGTCCCAAGACAGAGCCAACTCAGTCCAATCATTAACAGCTCTGTGGCCATTTGTTCTACTCCTTCCTAAACTGTTCACAGCTCTGTGGCCATTTCCTTTACTTTCTTAACAATCATTCACAACTGTATGGCCATTTAGTTTACTTCCGCCAGAATCATTCACAGCTCTATCTTCATTTAGTTTACTTCCTCCAAAAACAGATATGGCAGAGAGAGACAATAGGGTGGTTGAAGGCAACAGTCTGCAGTCAAGCTAGCTTCAACGCACAGGGAGGCAGAGGCTAGCCATCAGCACACAAAACTCCCCCCTTCCGTAAGGTCCAGTTCTGTGTCAAGATCTCCATGAAGGGCTAACCAAGTTGTACTCACGGATTTGTTCCTCAATGGCGTGCACCAGGTGTATGTCGTATTGTGTCACCAGAGTGATGGAGATACCATGGCGTCCTTGGAAGGAGAAAGAAAGATAGTATTCATTCTCAGAAGGCACTTATACTCAAGAGATTAGATACCTTGCCAAAAGTAACCAAGACAGCAGTGAGAGGTCAAATTTCAGATAACAAATGCATAGGTTCTCCATAGTGAAGGTTGCCTGCTGTTATATGGGGTGATAACTTGCGAGCGAGGAATCAAGCAGTGCTTTCAGGTCCCTCTGGTAAAGAGCAAGATACTCAAATATTATTAACAAAGTGGACTCTGGACCCAGCACTCCCATCTTACAGGAGAACCACAAGGAATAATGCGTAACCCATTTGACACAACATATGTCCACAAGGGAGTATTTAATAAAAGAGGTAAATATGGTATACTGTAGAAGCAGATTCTAGTTGTTATTTCTTAAAAATGACTAGATTTAGATAATCTAAAATCCACTGCCACTCTGAAGAGTAAAAAGAATCAAATAGCTCCTTCACACCCAAAATAAACACTGAATTGGAACTAAGATTTTACTTATAAGGAAACACTTTTAAAATGTGGTTAGAGTGACGATTTACAATGCACTAACTTAAGATCAATAGCACTTACCAGCTCTAGCTGTCCGACCCACACGGTGAATATAAATTTTAGGCAAACCAGGCGTATTGTGGTTGATGACAACTTGGACAGTTGGAATGTCAAGTCCTCTGTAAAAAGGAAAAACAGACAGTTCAACCTGCTGTCTTGTTACTCTCTCATCGTCATTTATATCCAAGGTTGACTTAAAAATACAGCCACCGCACTGCATTCATGCTCAAGTTCCTAGCGGTGCTGATGTTCAACAACTTGCCATTTTGCACAGATTTCAAGAATAGAACACAAATCTCATGAACATACCAAGAATGGCTATTTCACAGAAACCAAACCAAACCAGTTCTATGTCAGGACCAGAGGCGAGGATTATGCTCTGCTTTCTTTATTAACTTCCAGCAGACTTCAACATTTTACAACATAAACTAACTTTCCCATCAGTCCCAGGGACAGAACTACAGAAGACAACCAATCAGCACCCTGATCTTGTCATATACACAACCATCCCCTGCGTATCCTCCTCTTTCTTTCCTGCTTCCCAGCAGCTAAGTACCTTCCTTCTCGCTTTCCCATAAGTGTCGTATTTGTCATTGGATTGGGTTGGGTTTTCCTTTAGCTGTGGTTGAAGGCGGTGTAATTGCTGTCATCTTTCCGTGGGACCACACCTCAGTGCTCCTTTCGTGGTGGCTGGCAGTCTCTGGACTGGGCGAGTGCAGTGAGGCTGGCTGCCTCTAGGGGCACACGTCGGAAGACGAGACAGGCCATGGTGGTCGCACGCTAGTCAAACACTGTGTGATAACTAGCGAGCACTGCCCCTGCGGAGTCTGCGTCCCTCCCGAGCCACCTGGAAGGCCTGACGCCCATCTTCATAGGTCCGTAAAATCACCACAGAAGCAACTAAGTTGCTGAACAGCTTCACGCCCACCAAGTGCACTTTCAGTGGCTGTTCACAGGGCTGGGCCCAGGTGTTTCTCAACACCCCCGCAGCGGTGGGCGAGTTGGCCATGGGGCAGTGACCCCAACCAGCGCACAGCGTACCCAAAATTGATATTCGCTCGCCCAGTGCCACATGAGCTTCGTGCTTTTTAGAGCCTAAGTGCCTATTACCTGGTTTGCCTCGCTGTCCTTGGGCACTCCCCCTATAGCGCCGATTCTTTCAGCCAGTTCTTCCCATGCTTTATTTCCAGGGCTCCCATTCACATAACTTACCGCCTACTGTGCTGCCAATCACCTACAATTCATAACCCCACAGGGGCACCTTGACTACCATGGTGGAAGAGTACACAGAGGAAGAGACCCTTCAGGTCCTTCCTATGGAAGATGATTTTGCAAGGTAGTAGATGCCTCCATTTATCAAGCTGTGGCTGCCGCAACAGAACCAATGGAGCGCCGCCTGATGGAGCTTCCTTATGCCTGCCCTTGAACCTAATCAATGACTCCCGCCCAGTACTGCGGGTTTTCCCCTCACAGAGGTGTGCTAGAAAAAGCAAAGGCAACACGGGGATCGATCTGGAAGCGTTTGATTGCCTAAAAAAAGCTTTGCTGTCGCAGCCTGCGCCACGTGAGAAAGACAATCATTTGGGGCACCAGAGGCGCTCTCTGTCATCTGACCACGACGAGGATCAAGAATCACCCAAAGAGACGGGCCCCTCATGCCCTCTGCACCCTTCCCCGGAGCCTCCAGACCAGCGAAACCCTGAGGAATCCTGAGACGTGCTAGAGCCGGAGGACCTCACTCACCAAGGCTTGGCGGAATGGCCCCCAACAGAGAAAGTAGCCAAGTATGTGGCTAGCCTCCATCGGAAGTGTAAGGGAATGCCTCCTTGGCATGGTTACCCCCTGACTTTTTGCCTTTGCTGATGCTATGTTTTGATTTGAAAGTGTGCTGAGGCCTGCTAACCAGGCCCCAGCACCAGTGTTCTTTCCCTAACCTGTACTTTTGTATCCACAATTGGCACACCCTGGCATCCAGGTAAGTCCCTTGTAACTGGTACCCCTGGTACCAAGGGCCCTGATGCCAGGGAAGGTCTCGAAGGGCTGCAGCATATCTTATGCCACCCTGGGGACCCCTCACTCAGCACAGACACACTGCTTGCCAGCTTGTGTGTGCTGGTGAAGACAAAACGAGTAAGTCGACATGGCACTCCCCTCAGGGTGCCATGCCAACCTCACACTGCCTATGCAGTATAGATAAGTCACCCCTCTAGCAGGCCTTACAGCCCTAAGGCAGGGTGCACTATACCATAGGTGAGGGCATAAGTGCATGAGCACTATGCCCCTACAGTGTCTAAGCAAAACCTTAGACATTGTAAGTGCAGGGTAGCCATAAGAGTATATGGTCTGGGAGTCTGTCAAACACGGACTCCACAGCACCATAATGGCTACACTGAAAACTGGGAAGTTTGGTATCAAACTTCTCAGCGCAATAAAAGCACACTGATGCCAGTGTACATTTTATTGTAACATACACCCCAGAGGGCACCTTAGAGGTGCCCCCTGAAACCGTAACCAACTACCTGTGTAGGCTGACTGGTTTTAGCAGCCTGCCACACTCAAGACATTTTGCTGGCCACATGGGGAGAGTGCCTTTGTCACTCTGTGGCTAGTAACAAAGCCTGCACTGGGTGGAGATGCTTATCACCTCCCCCTTGCAGGAGCTGTAACACCTGGCGGTCAGCCTCAAAGGCTCACCCCCTTTGTTACAGCACCACAGGGCATTCCAGCTAGTGGAGTTGCCCGCCCCCTCCGGCCACGGCCCCACTTTTGGCGGCAAGACCGGAGGAGATAATGAGAAAAACAAGAAGGAGTCACTGGCCAGTCAGGACAGCCCCTAAGGCAACCTGAGCTGAAGTGACTCTGACTTTTAGGAATCCTCCATCTTGCAGATGGAGGATCCCCCCAATAGGGATAGGAATGTGACCCCCTCCCCTTGGGAGGAGGCACAAAGAGGGTGTAGCCACCCTCAGGGCTAGTAGCCATTGGCTACTGCCCTCCCTGACCTAAACACACCCCTAAATTCTGTATTTAGGGGCTCCCCAGAACCTACGAAACTAGATTCCTGCAACCTAAGAAGAAGAGGACTGCTGAGCTGAAAAACCCTGCAGAGAAGACGGAGACACCAACTGCTTTGGCCCCAGCTCTACCGGCCTGTCTCCCCACTTCGAAAAGACACTGCTCCAGCGACGCTTTCCCCAGGACCAGCGACCTCTGAATCCTCAGAGGACGGCCCTGCTATAGAAGGACCAAGAAACTCCTGAGAACAGCGGCCCTGTTCACCCAAGACTGCAACTTTGTTTCCAAAGGAGCAACTTTAAAACGACTGCGTTTCCCGCCAGAAGCGTGAGACTTGCAACTCTGCACCCGACGCCCCCGGCTCGACTTGTGGAGAAACAACACTTCAGGGAGGACTCCCCGGCGACTCCGAGACTGTGAGTAACCAAAGTTGTCCCCCCTGAGTCCCCACAGCGACGCCTGCAGAGGGAATCCAGAGTCTCCCCCTGACCGCGACTGCCTGACTCTCAAATCCCGACGCCTGGAAAAGACCCTGCACCCGCAGCCCCCAGGACCTGAAGGATTGGAACTCCAGTGCAGGAGTGACCCCCAGGAGGCCCTCTCCCTTGCCCAGGTGGTGGCTACCCCGAGGAGCCCCCCCTTGCCTGCATCGCTGAAGAGACCCCTTGGGCTCCCATTGATTCCAATTGAAAACCCGACGTGTGTTTGCACACTGCACCCGGCAGCCCCCGTGCTGCTGAGGGTGTACTTTCTGTGCTAACTTGTGTCCCCCCCCAGTGCCCTACAAAACCCCCCTGGTCTGCCCTCCGAAGACGCGGGTACTTACCTGCTGGCAGACTGGAACCGGGGCACCCCCTTCTCCATTGAAGCCTATGCGTTTTGGGCACCACTTTGAACTCTGCACCTGACCGGCCCTGAGCTGCTGGTGTGGTAACTTTGGGGTTGCTCTGAACCCCCAACGGTGGGCTACCTTGGACCCAAACGTGAACCCCGTAGGTGGTTTACTTACCTGCAAGAACTAACAATTACTTACCTCCCCTAGGAACTGTGAAAATTGCATTGTCTAGTTTTAAAATAGCTATATGTGTTTTATTTGAAAAGTATATATGCTATTGTGATTATTCAAAGTTCCTAAAGTACTTACCTGCAATACCTTCCATTTGAGATATTACATGTAACATTTGAACCTGTGGTTCTTAAAATAAACTAAGAAAATATATTTTTCTATACAAAAACCTATTGGCCTGGAATTGTCTCGGAGTGTGTGTTCCTCATTTATTGCCTGTGTGTATGTACAACAAATGCGTAACACTACTCCTTTGATAAGCCTACTGCTCGACCACACTACCACAAAATAGAGCATTAGAATTATCTCTTTTTGCCACTATCTTACCTCTAAGGGGAACCCTTGGATTCTGTGCATACTATTCCTTACTTTGAAATAGCACATACAGAGCCAACTTCCTACAGGAAGCCTCGAAATAAGGAGGTCCAGGCCTGTCTGAAAGCAGAATGTCCCCGCCCCTCTCTCCCTGGCAAGGTGGCCCTCACTCCTAACTCGGTCCAGGCAGACAACGTTTCTCGGGTTGGTTAAGCTCAGTAGAGAAGACCTTGAGTCTTCCCTCCCGCAAGAACACAAAGATGAGCAGTGAGTTGAGATGAACCTTATCTCAACCTCTCTCAGGCAAGTGGCTTGAGTAATGCAACTGCCATTCTCCACCATTAAGGCGATCTTCAAGGCCCTCTCTACTACAGGGACCTCCAATCCTCAAAGCCTCACACTTACGCAAATGCCTGCAGTACTCGGAACAGATTACCCTCACGGACGAGGTCATAAACAAAATTGGAACGGGAGAGCCATATTTGGATCTGACCCGGACATGGTGATCGAGTCAGACGCCAGCAAGTCCAGTTTGGGTGCACGCTGCAGGGACTTCTTTAATGGAGGAAAATATTACATTGAGGAACAGCAGCTCTAAATCAACTGCTTGGAACTCATGCAGGGTCCTCTGCGATAAAATGTTGGATGAAGAACGGAGTGTACTGCCACATGCTTTTGAAGATGGACAACATCACAGCTGTCCAATATATCAACCATCTCGGGGGCACCAAGTCAAAAATGCTGGCAGACTCGGCCAAGGATCTCTGGAGTTTCTGTCTGTCCAGTGACGTATCTGTTACAGCGGAATATCTTCCTGGAGCATCCAATGCAGTGGCAATGGCCAGACATGAGCCTGTGGCAACTGAACCCAAACGTTTTCACGATGTTGGAAGCTCTATGGTGGGCTTTCACTGTTGACCTCTTTGCACCCAGGCTGGACCATCAAATTACCAGATATTTCAGCTGGAAGCTGAATCGCCTGGCAACAGTGATGGACACCTTGCTACAGGATTGGTCAGGGGAGCGGGGATATGTGTTTCTCCCCTTCGCGATGATCATGAAGTTGTCCGCTCAAGTGACACAAAAAAGGGCTAAGGTAGTCCTAATCACTCCATGCTGGAGGTCTTAAGTCTGGAACTTTTGTTGTCACCCACTTGTGCTTCACGGGCAAATGCCTCTAATGGCATGGTGGATTTCAGGCAACGCTGGTGAGTCCCAGGCCTTTCATATGAAGCTGACAGAAAGCTGTTGGCAGCCTGGGCAGACGGTACCAACAAACGCTATAGATCCTCATGGTGAGAATGAGTGTGTTGGTGTGTTCAAAACAATCAGGATCCCATGGGGTGCGAAGTGGTTCCCATCTTGAATTTCTTGGCACCTCTGGCTTCCCAGGAACTAGCTTACAGGACTATAAATTATTACAGGTCGGCCATATCCGCAGGCCATGTTCCTTTACAGGGCTCCTCGGTGGGAGAACACCTGTTGGTGTGTAAATTGACGAGGGGGATCCACTTGGTGCTTCCCCCTGAGCCTAAATACTTGGTACTTTGGGATGTCAACAAAGTACTCTACCTATTTTGTGCTTGGCAGATGAATGAATACTTGACTCACAAAGAACTTTCTGCAAAGTTGGCCATGTTACTGTGCCTAGTGTCCTGCCGCAGGGTTTCAGATGTCTGAGTCCTGGACCTCACGAGATGACCCTTCGCTCCAGAGGGTGTTACCTTCCATATCTTGAGACGAACAATGTCAATTTATAGAGTGGTGTCCTATCTAGCCTTCAATAAATTCCCAAATCTCTGTATTGTGCGATGCCCAAAGGCGTATTAGAACATGACATAAGAACTTCGCCTGCCACTTGAACGCCAGCTCTTAATCTCCCTCAGGAAAACTTTCAAAGCAGCAACTTCCCCCACCATCACTAGATCGATCTGTTGGGTCATGCACAAGGCGGGCATTGATGTCTTGCATTGTAGTGAACATTCGGTGAGAGGGGCAGTGGCTTCTAAGGCTTTTTTCCTGGGAGCTCACCTGGAGGATATCTTTAATGCAGCAAATTGGTCACTGGATTACATGTTCAAAAGGTTTTATTTCAAACTGATCCTGGACATGGCTTCTTTGGTGGTGGACAAGCTTTGAACAAGCTTAATCCTCACTTCCAGTCCTGATATAGAAAAAAAAATGTCTTAGTAACCATAAAGGAAAGTTTCAATTCTATTGAGGACACAGAGGCAAGGATTATTCCAGCCAAAAGTTCTAGTGGACCTTTTCCCTACCCAGGTTGCCTATCGTGAATCGCTTTTCCTGCAAGGACAATCGTAAGGTCTAAGTATCTGACAATTTCCTTTGAGTATGTGTGTATAGCAACTGTCTAACCGATGTTTGGTCATGGACTTTAGATTCCTCACATTATTTTAAAGGTTATGATGTTCTTGCAGTGGTTATGCATTGCCTAGCCAGTTAGTGTTTGGACTTGATGGAATACGGATTCATGGTTTATTTGGTTCTTTTCAGGTTACGATGGTAATAAAGGAGGGTGATGCAAAAAAGAAGGACACGCTCATGTTGCACTCAAGACAGAGGAGGATATGCAGGGGATGATCTCATATATGATAGGATTTTGATGCTGATTGAATGTCTTCTGTAGTGCTAGCCCTAGGACGGATGGGAAAGTTAGTTTATGTTGTAAAATCTTGAAGTCTGCTGGAATTTAATAAAGAAAGAAAGCAGAGCATAATCCTCGCCTCCGTGTCCTTAATAGAAATGAAACTTTCCTTCATGGTTACAAGAACATTTTTCATTCTCTAGACCAGGGGTCTCCAACCTATTCTTTTTATAAGAAAGAAAATCTCCCAGACAGAATTACATTAGGGTCCACACTCTAATAAATTGCCTTCAGTGATCACTTCACTGCATCAGGCAGGATTGCCAGCATTAATGAAAAACAGCCTTTGTCAATCTGGAATGTGTTTAACATTGGAAATACATCACAGCTATAGCTTAAACGCCCCTGGCATCGAGGTCATAACATTAGTAATAGACCTCCCCAAAGCCACAAGACTTATCAAATAGCAGCTTTAAATATATTTTAGAAATTCAAACATCAGCTTATAAGTTCTGAAAATATATACATTTTCATCTGGAATACTCACTTTTCAATTTTGGTATACATATTCAGTCAAGTTAAAGATTCTAATTTAGTAAACTGTCCCTGACATATGACTACTACTTAAGGTAGCTAGAGAGCTACCAGTAGCTCAAGAGCTACTTGTTGCAGAAGCCTGCTCCCTGTTTCTCTGCCCTGCTCCTGCCTTGTTTGAGCCTGAACCTGCTCTCTGTTTCCCAGTCCCGTTTACTACTCATTCCTACTCCCTGTATTCCAGTCCTGTCCTTGCCTGTTCCAGACAGAGCCTGCTCTCAGTTTCCCAGACCTATCTCTGTTTGTTCCAGCCAGAAGTTTGCGCCCTGTTTTCAAGTCCTAGTCCTGCCTTTACTTCAGCCTGAGCCTGTTCCCAGTTCTTGCCTCTGCCTCTTTGTTAGTTCCCTTCTTGGTTCTTTGTGTCTGGTAAGTGTTCTATCAGTCTTCACCAGTGTATAAGTGTCCTCCTTAGTACTGGGGTTGGCTCCTGGTTTCCAGGAGGCAATTCCAGCCCCCATCCTTGTCTAGTGTTATACGTTGTCTTTCGTGCCTAACAGTGACAGTGTGCTATTGCTGTTTTCTCAGGAATCGCCACTGTGTTTCCAGCTGGACCCACAAGAGCGTGTCCTGTGTATGTAAGTACTATCCTTGTCTGTGCTCTGGGGTCCAGAGACAGAATCACTTCTGCTGCCTCCTTTCTATAGGGCTGGCAGGGTGACTATCTGTAAGAGCAAACTGCACAGAGGCATTGAGATTCCCTGTCACTGTGGGAGGTTCTGCGCCTTACTCTGTGTACAACCCCAGCGTGTTTGTCCATTAGTAATCTGTTTCCTATTTCTTCACACAAGGGTTGCTCTGCTTTTACTTTCCTGTTTCCTGTGTCTGTCCATAGCTGTCCTTTCCGTGTATGCCTTTAGCTGCTCTTCTGCCCCAGTATACTACCTCTTTAGGATATTCGGTGACCTCAAGGGGTGTCCCAACCAGAGTCCTGATCAGACCCGCCCGAAACCGTGACAAGCATTGTTTTCCCTAAGAAGCCCAGAGGTTTTTGGGAACTCACTGCCTTTTCCCATAAGTCTTCAGGAATGGTTTGTCGTTTTCCAGTGTTCGTCAGCAATTAACTACAGTCCCAGGAGATCTTCAGGAATGTCCAGCAGTTTTCCCCATAAATCTCTGGAAATTAACTGCTGTTGCAAAGAATTCAACAGGTATAGGCTGCTGTTTCCAAGGATACACTCAAATTGGAGCCACAGTTTCCCTGGCTATCCACAGGAACCGACTGCCATTTCCCAAAGATCTCCATGATTGGTATGCTCTTTCCTACCAGGTAAATCCTACATCAAATGTCCAGTGCTTTAGACTGTGCTGGCTCCCTGACCCCCTTACCCATCGGGATAAGATCCGCTGGAAGTGGGGCAGCAGCCATGAGTGATATAGGAGAAGACTGACCAAGCTCTTGAATGTGTGTCAGTCAGTAACTTTTTTCAGAAATACAAGACTAAAACCCTTGCTCCACAACACTTCATCTTTGGTAAGCTCAACATTAGTCCGGCCCCCTTGATGTACTCTGATCCTTTGAGAGAACATGCATTTTCTTGGCCCTTGAACATATAACAGTCAAGACAAACATGTTAAGAGGAGGAACGACTCTACATAATGTAACTACTTTCTAAGTCTCTCACTTTTCCCTCATCAATAACTGCCCACTAGTGATGCATTTCTAAGAAGTACAATTTTCCTTTCTAATCGTTCAAACAGAATTGATATTTTAGCAGAATGTTGCAGAGTAGATGCCTGTTTATGGAGGTGAGTTCTTTGAAGGGGTTGTTATTGGGTGAGAAGCAGCAGATCTGTCCCAAACTCAGATGTGCAACACTGCAGACTCTGAAATAAGTTTGGTAAGTTTGGTGATCCCTAAATGTGAGCAAAACAAATGCACTCTGTGTTTTGTTAGCCTTCAGTATTGTCAAACAGCAGACAATCAAAAACGGCAAGGCTGAAGACTAAGAAACAACGCTAAATGTACAGTACTCAGAAGAGTAGAAGATCACACTTTTGCACAGTACATGTCAAATAAGCTCGAGAGGAACATATAAAGTCTAACTGGCATCTATTTTTAGTGATCCTACTTAACAAGTACAGCTGATGCCAATCCTGTTGCAACCCGGAACCCTGAACTGTTGAATCCCTAAGGCTTAGCATGTCTCCTCTACTCGTCAATAGTTACATGAAACCAGTGGCAGAGTGGAGAAGGCACACAGGCTGGACTTTCAGATGCATGTTGATGACACACGGCTTGTAGGGAGTTGTAGAAGACAATGTAGTAACAACTGCCTCAGTGGCATCTGTAGGAGGGCAATGTAAACTAAATCTGCAATTAGCAGCTCTAAACCCACGATGAACCATCATGGAACAAGTGTCTCTTCCTTAATCGCTTTCTACTGGCCATGGTGTGGTGGCACGCGCAGCTGTAGAATATCTTGGGGTCTATCTGATCAGAGGCTGTATTGCAGACTGCTATAATGACAGTGGCCAAGAGCTGCAATATCCAGGTGAAAATGGCACTACATAAGATGCAATTTCTTGTAACAACCAAGAAGATGTCAAGTCTAGGTTGCATTAACACAGTCTACATTACTCTCTCCATTTATCAACTGCATGGATACAGGAAGGTACAGCAGATGGAGTAATAACAAAGATGAGAACATGGACTCAATTCTATTAATGAGTTTAACCCTGTGTTTGGCATCTAGAGAAATGTGAGATAAAAGGTATCTCTGATATTAAACAGGTCTCTAAGGGGCGCGGAGAGCATTGAGACAGAAAGATAATTTAAGGTGGATTATTCCCAAGCACAGAGTTCAGTCAGGAGGGCAAGCTACAAAGAACTAGGGGCTAGCCTCTTGAAATGAACTGCTCAAGACACTACAAAATACAGAGCCATTCAAGAAACTCCTCAAGGTGGCACAAGCTAAATTAAGACTGGTGTCCTCAGCCATTACACAGCCTTAAATGTGCATAATGCATGGCTAACAATTTCAGTGTTAAGCACCATGACACAACAAGGGATGTATTATAATTTTTCAGTTCCAACAGAGATGACCTCCTGAAATCATTAAGCACCTAAAATAGGTATCAATAGGTTGGAATTCATACAGATAACAAGATGCTAAACTGAGATTGCAAATATAATACTAGTGCTTAACAATGAGCCAATTTACACCAAGAAGGAAACAGAGACTTTAAATTTAAGATCTTGCAGCACAAATACTTAGTGACAGAAAACTGTACAAATAGATACAATCATTCATAAAATTATTCAAGTACAGCAATTAAACTTATAGATTTTCATAGTGGTGGTGGTCAATGAGAATATGCTCTTAAAGGAAGTTGCTCCACCATATCACGTGCAAGGTCACTAATTCTGAGCTTGAGGCAGCCAAAAGCTAATCACAATGGTTAAATGTTTGTCAAATAGGACAGGCAGAATGCAGAGCTTTATATATTTTAAGGAATACTTCAGAATGTATGAGAGAAGTTTGAAGATGAAATGATCTAACTGTTTTGTTGAAAACACAATATTGTTATAATTTGTTGCGCCTGCTTAGCTAAGAGAAGAATTGTGACAGAACAGCTAGACAACCTGATCTAGGTTTTGCTACAGGAGAATGACACAGTGACACAGAGTACAGATCAATGGGTAGCTTGGAATACTCTGAGGATGAGGAGGCCAACAAAATATGTGCAAAGATCCATGATCACAATAGGAACTTTGTTAAAGATATGCGGGAAGACTTTAGTGATCACAGAGGAAGCTTTATTCACACATTAGAATTCCAGCTGAGAAGACGAGCATGTGGGAATGTGTGGGCTTAAGTTTTTAAAAGAAACTGAAAAAATACAGTACATAACAAAGATGGATAGTGATTGGCAAATCCCTCAAGGGCCTTTGCCACATCCTTCTGGCATGTCAGAACAACACTTGCAGCCTCCCATCTCCTTAACAGACATATGCTGCATGTGTGCATCATCAAACGACAAGGGATGGGTAATGAATCAAGACCATTAGAGCAAAGGTGCATAGTAAGACCGTGAGCAGCCAATAAACCTGCTGGTTAGCCTAAACTATCAGGCCACTGCATAGAAGACCAGTGATCAAATGGAACGCACCAGAGCATGCAGTGGTAGCTCGCGGCCACTGGACTGAAGAAGCATGCTCCGACATCTCATATAAAACAGGTAGAGCCATCTATGTGAAAGATGGAGAGGAAGAATACCCAAACTCTGACCCCACTCCCCAAAAATCTAACACCTACTCTTTGGCAGTTGAGAATGCACCCCTTGTCTACAGAACCAGGGTCTCACAAAGATGGTACAAAGCAACAGACCAGAATAGGGAAAAAAAGAACACCAGAATACAGAGATAGGACATAAACATACAGACAGGTAGGAACAAAAACTAGGACATATGGCATGGTGGTTAAAGACAGATGTGGACGCTGGGATAGGAAGGTATAAAGACATGGATGGGAGGACAAGGAGACACCAACAAGGGGTGGCCATTCTGATTGAGTAAAACACTAGAAAGGGAGACAATGCACAAAGATGAAGACATACATGGGAAGAGGATACTGACAATGAGTACAAGCAGACATTGACATCAGGGAGGGAAGACAGCATGAATACAGAGCTACAATCATAGGAAGAGACGGACCCTAGGTTGGAGAAACATAACACGGGGACACAATGCACAGTAAGGAACCACAAAGAACTGAGCCATCAGTCACTAAGGAAATTGCAGATCTTTACAAATAAAGCATAACGTTGGTGTCCCATACTGAAAAGCACTTGCACTATCTTTTGCTTTTTTTTACTGACATGGTTGTTTCTCCCTCTCCTACCTGGAGGCCACATCTGTGGCTATCAGGATCTTGAAAATACTGGATTTGAACTTTGATAATGCTGCAAATCTTTGTTTCTGTGGAGAGAAAAAGGGTACCTTGATTCCTCACATTGCAAAATTTTGTTTCACTTCTCTGATTGATAAAGAATTGTGAAATAAGACAAACCATCTGACTTACACCAAAGTATCTTGAGCATAAATGTGAGAACAGAATAACCCATGCCAATATCCCTGCACATTTACAGCATATATTATCTCTACAGATAGTGGACACAATCGTGGACACCTGTTTGACACCCCCATCCCTTCCCCCCCCCTGCCTGTCAAAGACATAGTAAAGGCACATAAGGATGATTAAGTTTTTACAGACAGAATTCACTCTCAGTAGAAGTTGTTTTGCCGAACCAGGGCTGCACAAGTCTCTCCTCTGAATAAACTAACTTCAGATAGCCTGGATGGTAAGGCATCAAGTAACAGCACCATCTAACACCAAAAGGACACACCTCCCTCCTAGTAGCAAGGTCTCATCCAACACCACCATCCAACACCAAAGGGGCACACCTCCATCCTAATCTAGGCAGCATCTGCTCATTTGATGCTCAGGCATAATTTGTAGCTTGGGGTACATCAGTGCAAGAATTAGGCTATTAATCATATTCACAAATGGCTACTTGTTCCCAGGGACCCTGTGGCAGCAGATTCCACATCAAACGCCACTAGCTTTGCCTTTCAATATCTGAGCCCAGAACCTACTGCAGTCTCTTCCTTCCCACTGACCTGTTTCATCATGGAGTGCAGGGCGATGGATGGAAAGTTGAACTCTCGTAGCATCATGTTCAGTATCTGGCAGTTCCTGGGAAACAAATGAAAATTAAACCTTTCAAATAACACTGGCAAGAGATATGACTTAGATAAAATATTCCACCATCATCTCAAGTACATTTTCAACTTTCAGGAAAAAACAAGTTAGTTCTAGCTAAAAGAGAAGCCCACACATGGAGCTTCGAGCTCTGCCACAATCTCTAAATTAGAACGTCTTGCATGCACATAAAGTGTGGGTCATCATTGTGAATCCAGGTTGAAATTTAAAAATCAAAAGTGAGACAGCTAAAATGTTGAGAAGAAAAGAGAGAAACCAAAATTATGAATTTCAATACAGCCTATGAATTTGGCAATTATTGTGAAAGACAGTTGAGAAACTCTGAGCATTTTTCTCATCAGATTGCGCCTACCCGACAGCACAAGCGGTCTGGTTGCAGAAGACACATTGTGACTTACCAAGAACATATAGGTGCTTGCAATCTCTTTACTGTCACTCGTATTTGCTTTCTTTCTGATTGATAGCTTTCCTTGTTTCAGCCCATCTACGTTGTGTTTGTCCATTTCATGCAGCATAGCCGCTTTCCCATCTCTTTGACTGGCTGGCTTGTATGCTTCCTCAGCTTGCTTTTAGAAAACATTTTTTCTTTTTTTCTAAGCCCTTCACAAGAGTGCATGTGTTTTCCAGCTGTCTCCCTCATGTGCCTCTTCTCTTCTTCCACCGAGCTCTGCATTGCTTTCTCTTGCCTGTGTGCTTCTCCTCTTCCCATCATTCTTCCATGTTGTGCTGTCCCTAGTGTGCTTCCCCCACGTCATACCGTCTATCTGGATGCTGAAAGCAAAAGCTACTCTATATGTATGATGGCAGAGATATGTCTACTCTGGGCAAGCAATTAAAATATTGAGGTGGCCAAGCAGCATACCCGCTCAAGCACAAGAACACTATATACCACTGAAAAAGCAAATGGGCCAATATCATACATCAACTCATGCAGCAGCTCCCCAATCACAGTAATCTGCCCTTACAATAGCAAAGCTTTCTTCCAGAGACAAGATAGATATAACTTCTATCTGAAACTGTGGCACTTCTGTAGGAAACTACCCTTGTTCTTGGCATGGTTACTCCCATTTTCTGCCTGTTGTCAGTGTGTTTGACTGTGTTCACTGGGATCCTGCTAACCAGGACCCCATTAATTATGCTCTCTCCCTTCTAACTTGGTAACTTGTATCAGATTTCACCCCACATTTGGCATACTGGTACCCCATGTAAGTCCCTAGTATATGGTACATACAGGGAGTGCAGAATTATTAGGCAAGTTGTATTTTTGAGGATTAATTTTATTATTGAACAACAACCATGTTCTCAATGAACCCAAAAAACTCATTAATATCAAAGCTGAATATTTTTGGAAGTAGTTTCTAGTTTGTTTTTAGTTTTAGCTATGTTAGGGGGATATCTGTGTGTGCAGGTGACTATTACTGTGCATAATTATTAGGCAACTTAACAAAAAAAAAATATATACCCATTTCAATTATTTATTATTACCAGTGAAACCAATATAACATCTCAACATTCACAAATGTACATTTCTGACATTCAAAAACAAAACAAAAACAAATCAGTGACCAATATAGCCACCGTTCTTTGCAAGGACACTCAAAAGCCTGCCATCCATGGATTCTGTCAGTGTTTTGATCTGTTCACCATCAACATTGCGTGCAGCAGCAACCACAGCCTCCCAGACACTGTTCAGAGAGGTGTACTGTTTTCCCTCCTTGTAAATCTCACATTTGATGATGGACCACAGGTTCTCAATGGGGTTCAGATCAGGTGAACAAGGAGGCCATGTCATTAGATTTCCTTCTTTTATACCCTTTCTTGCCAGCCACGCTGTGGAGTACTTGGACGCGTGTGATGGAGCATTGTCCTGCATGAAAATCATGTTTTTCTTGAAGGATGCAGACTTCTTCCTGTACCACTGCTTGAAGAAGGTGTCTTCCAGGAACTGGCAGTAGGACTGGGAGTTGAGCTTGACTCCATCCTCAACCCGAAAAGGCCCCACAAGCTCATCTTTGATGATACCAGCCCAAACCAGTACTCCACCTCCACCTTGCTGGCGTCTGAGTCGGACTGGAGCTCTCTGCCCTTTACCAATCCAGCCACGGGCCCATCCATCTGGCCCATCAAGACTCACTCTCATTTCATCAGTCCATAAAACCTTAGAAAAATCAGTCTTGAGATATTTCTTGGCCCAGTCTTGACGTTTCAGCTTGTGTGTCTTGTTCAGTGGTGGTCGTCTTTCAGCCTTTCTTACCTTGGCCATGTCTCTGAGTATTGCACACCTTGTGCTTTTGGGCACTCCAGTGATGTTGCAGCTCTGAAATATGGCCAAACTGGTGGCAAGTGGCATCGTGGCAGCTGCACGCTTGACTTTTCTCAGTTCATGGGCAGTTATTTTGCGCCTTGGTTTTTCCACACGCTTCTTGCGACCCTGTTGACTATTTTGAATGAAACGCTTGATTGTTCGATGATCACGCTTCAGAAGCTTTGCAATTTTAAGAGTGCTGCATCCCTCTGCAAGATATCTCACTATTTGTGACTTTTCTGAGCCTGTCAAGTCCTTCTTTTGACCCATTTTGCCAAAGGAAAGGAAGTTGCCTAATAATTATGCACACCTGATATAGGGTGTTGATGTCATTAGACCACACCCCTTCTCATTACAGAGATGCACATCACCTAATATGCTTAATTGGTAGTAGGCTTTCGAGCCTATACAGCTTGGAGTAAGACAACATGCATAAAGAGGATGATGTGGTCAAAATACTCATTTGCCTAATAATTCTGCACTCCCTGTAGGTACCCAGGGCATTGGGGTACCAGGGGATCTTTATTGGCTGCAGCATGTATTATGCCACCCATAGGGAGTCCATGCTTCTGCAGGCCTGCTATTGCAGCCTGCGTGAAAGAGTGCATGCACCCTTTCACTACCAGGTCACTTTCAACCACCCCAATGGCAGGCCCTCCTAGCCCAGAGGGCAGGGTGCAAGTACCTGTGTGTTAGGGCACCCCTGCACTAGCAGAGGTTCCCCCACAAACTCCAGCTCCATTTTCATGGACTTTATGAGTGTGGGGACGCCATTTTATGCATGTACTAGACATAGGTCACTACCTATGTCCAGCTACATAATGGTAACTCCGAACCTAGGCATGTTTGGTATCAAACATGTCGGAATCATACTCCAATACTGTTGCAAGTATTGCAAGTATGATCCCATGCACTCTGGGGGCTCCTTAGAGGACCCCCAGCATTGCTACCACCAGTCTTACAGGGTTTACCGGGCAGCCCAACCTGCTGCCACCCCTCAGACAGGTTTCTGCCCTCCTGCTGATTGATCTGATCAAGCCCAGGAAGGCAGAACAAAGGATTTCCTTTGAGAAATTGGTATGACTGGCTTGGAAGCCACTGGTATGCTTTGAAGGGCACATTTTGTGCCCTACCTGCATAAACCAGTCCGCACTGGTTCAAGGACCCCCCCCCGTCCCTGCTCTGGTGCAAAACTGGACAATGGAAAGGGGAGTGACCACTCCCCTGTCCATCACCAACACAGGGGTGGTGCCCAGAGCTCCTCCGGAGGGTCCCTGGGTTCTGCCATCTTGAATCCAAGGTTGGCAGGGACCTCTGGGAGCATCTGAGTGGCCAGGCAGGTGACGACAGAGCCCCCTCCTGATAGGTGGTCACCTGGCTAGGTGACCAATCTCCCTTTCAGGGCTATTTAGGATCTCTCTCTTGGGTGGGTCCTCAGATTCGATCTGTAACGTTTACTTCACCTTCTGGCCACTGGAAACTTAACTTGACTTCACAGAAACCTACAATCTGCAGCTACAGAGAAGACTCTGCTCTGCAACATTGTTTCTCTGGCTCCTTCCAGCAGCTGCAACATTTCCCCGGCTGTGCATCCTCTGTGGGTGGAAAGTCTTCAGTCTGCATGAGAAGGAAGAAGGAATATCCCTTGGAGTGAAGGAGTCACTCCCCTGCATCTGCCGGCACCTGCAGCAATGACAACCAGCTCTGTGGATCTCCTCTCATCCTGAGCTGCGTGGATCCTGCATCACAGGTGGTGGTCCGGAGTAGTCCTCTTGGTCCTCTCAGAGAGCTGTCCAACTTTGGTGGAGGTAAGTCCTTGCCTTCCCACACAGGACAGTACCTCCCTGCACCACGTGTCTTGTAGCTGCCAAGGCTTGTTTGCATCTCCTCCAAGGGATCTTCAGGCAACGTGTAGCTCCAGCCCCCAGCATTCCTTCCTGCGATGCACAGTCCTCTCCTGTGGCGTGGGATCACTTTCTGTAGTGCTGCGTGGGCTCCTCCTGCGACTTCTGTGTCCCCGTCCTGTGGGACTCCTGTGGGTGCTGCCTTTGCTCCTGTGGGCTCTCTGTGTCACTGAGGGTCCCCTCAGACTTCCACTCCTGGGCTGAGTTTTCCTGGGCCTTGCTGGTCCCCAGCAGCACCCCTTTTCCACTAACCACAAATTTGCCTTTGCCAAGGCTTGTTGGTGGAATTCCTGGAACACCCATCTGCAATCTTCATTCCAGCGTGGGACATCTTCTGTACCCCTCAGGAACTCTTCTCCGACTCCAGGGCTGCAGTGCTGACCTTCTCTTCATCAGCGTCGACCAACTCCTGCACGTACAGCTGGGTGGGTAGTAGCTCCTACTCCTCCTGGACTCCATTGACACATTTGGACTTGGTCCCCTCTCTCCACAGGTCTTCCTCTCCAGGAATCCACAGCTGATTTCTTGCAGTCTTGTCTGTGTGTCTTTTCTTTTTTTCCTTCCTTTTGGATGGTTTTTTAAAAATTCCAGTGATTTACTCCTGCTTTCCTGGTCGCTGGGGGGTACTGTATTACTTACCTCTGTGGTTTTCCAGTACTCCCAGCTCCCCTCTTCACATTCCACTTACCTAGGTGGGGGTCCTGTGTTCGCATTACATTTTTTTTTAGAATATGGTTTGGGCTCCCCCTAGGGTCGTTATTCATTATCTACATTTGCACAGTTTTCCAACCTTTTCTATGCCTATTGCTGTTTACTAGTGTATATAATTAGTGTTTTACTTACCTCCTATTGGAGGGTTGCCCTTCTAGTACTTTGTGGTATTGTGTGACTAAAAATAAAGTACCTTTATGTTTGTACAACTGAATGTTTTCTTTCCTGTGTGTAAGTGCTGTGTGACTAAGTCGTTTTGCATGAGCTTTGCATGTCTCCTAGATAAGCCTTGGCTGCTCATCCACAGCTACCTCTAGAGAGCCTGGCTTCCAGACACTGCCTACACTACACTAATAAGTGATACCTGGACCTAGTATCAGGTGTAAGTACCTTGGGTACCCACCACACACCAGGCTAGCTTCCTACAACTTCACTGCAGCATCAGTGCCCTGTCTTGTTCCAGCACTTGCTATTCTTTATACGACCAGCAGAAATATTGTTATCGGACCATTTAAGAGCAAACCATTGAAAAGGAAGGCAATATTTTGCAACAGAAGTAAAAATGGTAGCTCGTTGATGTTGACAATCTACCATTTATTTTCAAAGTATATCTGAGCAAATAGTGTAAAAAAAAAAAAAAAAAAAAAAAAAGTGTTTTCAAGGGGTGAGGTTCTAATTCTGGTCATCGAGTGGCAGTCCAAGCCAGATCTTCAACAAACGCAAATGCAATGCATTAATGCACAGTCAATTTACACAGTGAGCATTGACTGTCACTGGTTTTCCTGCAAGTTCTGTACCCCAAGGACTCTAGATGGAAACCCCCAGACCAGGAAAAATGTGCTGCACTATGATCACAAAAAAACGAATGAAAAGCCTGAAATATACTTCCCGGATTCGAACTGGACCTTTGCTCACAAGACACAATGCAGCAAGAAAGGTAACACACTGAAAAAGGTGGAGAGAGGTGCTCCCAAGGCGTCAGGGAGCAGCAGGGGAGTTGCCTGCACTGACGGAAAGGTCCACAGGTAAAAATTGGACAGGGCAGGAGGGTGACCTGGAAGAAAATCACACAGAGACCCAGCAATGGGATGAGGGCAATCGATGTTTCAAAAAAAGAGGAGGACCGTGCTGAGAGTACAATGAATTAATGTCCTGTTGTACTACGCAGTAATCAAAATCTACGTATTGCATATATATATTTCAGAGGCACTGTTTATCAAAATGTGGTTCTTTTCAGGAACTGATACATCACAAGTCTAGAGCATATGTACAAATTAATCTTAGGTATCAAATAATTATTGGTCCTTGTAACATATATTTTTCCTAAACAACATGTACTGCAGTTTAGAGTTACTCACTTAAATCATCAATACATTTTCCCCCTATAATCTTTCGGGTCAATATTGATGCCATTCACAACCCACATCATTTCTTTGGTCGCTACACTCCCTCTCACCAAATATCCAAATTCTCTTTGTTCCATAATGGTTAATAATGTTGTTCCATAAAACAAAATGCTTCAACATCAATGTTGCTAAAGTAGGAGACGTAACAGGCACTCACAGAAGCAAACTGCACAAAAAAAAAAAACTTTACTTGGAACGGTTTGAGATAGGCCTATGAGTCAGTTTAACAAATTCACTGGAATGTTGAGATAGGGGCAGCCAATTTAGAAGCAGTCGATAATAACTGGTCCAGCCTCTGAGACGTAGTTCTACCACAAGAAAAGGGTAGTGGAGGGACCAAAGACGGTTGCAGGAAGCTGGCGATCTATGTAGTGTTCCCATGTAAGGGGACACTATGCAGACAGTCCATGGTGACCTTTATTGGTGACAGCAATTAAAAGAACCTAAAAGCTCTCTTTTGTGATAGTGTTGGCGAGCAGTTGGACTTATTAGAGGACTGTGTTAAGCATTTATTGCACACACAGAGACAGCAAGCAAGACACTCAATAAAGAAATCCAACACCAATTTATAGCAGTAACACTTATTTGTATATGAATTTAGATACCAAGATCATCAGAATCAGGTAAGTACTTTTCAAGATATGAATTTTTACACGTTTCAAAAGTTTTGCACAGTGCAGTTTCTGGAGCGGTAATGTTATCCTATGAGGAAAAGGCATAGACTGCATTCAGGCACTTAACCACAACTCACAGGAGTGTTCTTCTGGGGTTAGGGTTAAGTATGGGACAAGGTCAAAAGCAGCACCAACAGGTCACTTCGGGAGGCACCGAGGCGTCCGGGTGCAGAGGTGCTTTTCAGCCTGGGGTGCCCTAATGTTATCGTATTGGAAAGAAACAGACACTGCATACAGGTACTTGGAAATGACTTACAGGACTGTTCTTCTGGACTTGAGGTGATTATGGGGCAAGGATCAAAGGCACACCAACAGGTCACCTTGGGGGGCTCTGGGATGTCCGGGTGCAGAGGTGTGTTACAGCATTGGGTGCCCCATTCACTTCAGAGATCGGTCTGGTTTGGAAAGAGGCTGCAAGCATGGACTTGGGGGGACAGTCCAGGGGAACCCACAGGGGAGCTCGACCCTTGAGATCCTTGGGCATGCAGGGATACCAATGGCCCACTTCTCCTTGGGATTTGGGGCTTGGATGCAGTGGTGTCTTTTGGCGCCTGATTCTGGTACAGGGGATACTTGCGGTTGGAGGGGGCCTGCAGAAAGAGGCTGAAGGTGGCATTGGGAAGTCCACTGTTGGTTAACCCAAGGTGGGCTTTGGCACTGGCCCGCCTGGGTACCACGCTGGGACACCTAATCCTACTTCAACTCGGGGCAGAGGTGCAATGGTGCTGTCTGGTGTTGGGTTTTTGGGGTCAGGAGTCTGTGAGTCTGAAGGGTGCAGGGAAGCAGCTCTGCTACTCTACAGGAGGCCCTGGGCACTTTTCAAAGTGCTGGCAGTCCTTCCAGGTTTTTAGAGACCGAACAGCTGCAGGATGAGTTGTCTCTGGCCCAATTGTCAAGGACAGCAGGCAGGCTGGTGGGGTTGGGGTCAAGTCAGTTGCTGTTCCTCAGTTCTTGCTTTTTGCGGCTCTTCATGTCCTTCATCTTCTTTGGTCCAGGAATCTGAAGTCCTGGTATCAGGAGAACCTGTAAATACTCAATCTAGGAGCATTAAGGTTGGGGGGGGGGGTGGGTTCAGGGCAGTAGCCAATGGGCTTCTTACCCCTGGGGACACTCCACCCCCTCCATGACCACTTTGTGTGGGAAGTGGGGATCACCCTTCCCAGAATTCCTAATTCCACCACACACAAGATGGAGAAATTCCTAATTTGGTGTTCACTCCAGACTGGCCAACCTAGAGGTGTGTCCAGCCTGGCAGTCAACACGCCTCACGCATAGCTAATTTTCCTGCCTGTCCTGGCGTCAGGGAAAGGGGTGGCCTCTCCAAGGTTTGAGGGAAGCTGGGGGTTGCTTACCAAAGGCGACAGGGACTTTGAAGTCATTTATTAGCCATCATGTTGGCAGAGGTGATAACATCTCCTGCCAGAGTAGGCATCTTTTCTGATCTCGGAGAGCTGAGGCTCTCAACTCCAGGAGGTCAGAAACTTGTCTGTGGTGGCAGGCTGGTCAAAACCAGTGAGCCAGCATACTAGAGGGCTAGTAGGGTTCGGGGGCACCACTATGGTGCCCTCTGGGAACATATCATAATAAATCTAATACTGGCATTATTATGGATTTATTGGGAAGAGGTGTTTGAATCCAAACACCAATATTTTCTGTGCAGACATCATGTAGCTGGGTCACTCGTGCTGAACCGTGTCCAGGACATGCTTTAAGATGGCTGTCCAGTCACTTGAACTAGACATCACAGAGACATATCTGCTCATGCAGGTATGTCCTCACATGTATTATAATGCACCCCGCCTTAGGGCTCTTAAGACCTGCTCTAGTGGTGACTTACATATAAAGTGGTTAAGGCACTAGCTGCTCCCCCTCCCTCTCCCTCTCAGGAATTAAATAACTCACAAATCTTCTGCAATAGAGAAGCCAAGTTCTTTAGAGATAAAATCCTAAAAATTAATTCCAAATTTTCTCCCCAAAGCATAGATCAGGGGACATTCTGCCCCAGCACCAGAGAAGAAACTGATGGAGGCTCTATACTTGCAAAATGTGCTCCTCTAGGTACCAGCAAAATTAATTCCCTTCTAGCTGGAATTCACTCAGGGTCCCCCAGAGACCCCCCACCCCCACCCAGAGTACTTCAATTAGTAAGCGACTCTATTGCAGTGCCACTGGAGACAGTTTTTGCAGAAGTTCTGGACTCCATGGTGGTTCCAGCCACTTGGAAGTAAACTATAATCAGGCCCATCAAGAAAAAAGCTGGAGGCAAACCAGACGACCGTAAAAACCTACGCCCCATTGCCTCCTGCCTATGCTTGCTAAAATTCTGGAAAAACATATCAACCAAAAGATGGACACCTTGTTGCTTAATCTTGACTATTAATGCCTCCCAGCATGGGTTCCGGAAAAACCATAGCGTGGAATCTGTTCTGATCGCCACCACAGATTCTGTTAGGAGACAGGTTGACCGGGGAGGTGGTGCCATCCTGATACTATTGGATCGGTCGGCGACATTCAACACCATCTCCCCCCAAATTTTGCTACACTGCCTACACCAGGCAGAATTGAGGTCCCAGGCTAGAAGTATCCTGGAGTCATTTCTTCAAGACAGGACAATGACAGTCCACTGTGGCGATTACAGCTCAGCTCCTTTTCAGCTTCCCTGTGGAGTTCCTCAGGGATCGTCGCTTAGTCCTACCCTCTTTAATTTGCACATGACTCCTCTGGCTAAAATCATCCAATCTTTTAACTTCCAGGTGTCGTCATATGCTGACGACACCCAAATTATTGTTCATGTTCATAACAATGTACAGATCACAGCAGACATATTTCAATTCTGCATGAATTAAATCAGCAATTGGATGAACCATAATTGGTTGAAAATGGACGGGGATAAAATGGAGGTCGTCATCTTTGGGGCAAATACCTCCATTTGGAGCCATAGCTGGTGGCCTGAGATCTGTGGGACCCTTCCCACTCCTATTTCTGAAGCCAAGAATCTTGGGGTCATCTGTGATTCAGATCTGACTTTTAGTTCACAGATAAAGTTGCCAATACCTGCCTTTGGATAATTAGAATTAAAAAAAAAGGTTCTGCCATTCATTCCTCCAGCCCTTAGGGCGACAGTGGTGATGGCCCTTATATTCTCCAGATTGGACTACTGTAGCGCCCTGTGTTTAAATATAAATCAATCATCCCTTCACAAGTTGCAGCTAATACACAATGCTGCTGCTTGATTCGTGCTTGGTCTGCCGAAGTTCACGCCCATTAAAGAAGGGCTGAAGAAGCTGCACTGGCTTTTCATCAGAAAACGCATTGCCTTCAAGGCGCTGTGCTTGACTTATAAGGCCCTCCGCTCTCAAGGATCAGGAAACCGCAAACTGCCATTAGCTGGTACACTCCAAACCGTCCTTTAGGATCAACGGGCTTAGGCTGGCCCAGACTGGAAGGAGCAAAAAAGCTAAAATGGGGAGGCAAAGCCTTCTCAGTGGCAGCTGTCGGACTCGGGGACTCGCTCCCTCCAAAAATTAGAGAGATATCGTCCCTCCTGTCATTTCGAAAGCACCTGAAGACTTGGCTGTTCTCACTGTAGGTGGCTGCTCCGCATCAGCCTCTTCTTACCTGCCTAGTGCTTCAATACATCTGGTCTGAATGCTCTCTGCAAATAACCAAAGACAAATAATGCATGCAGTGACTTTGGCATGGCACACAATGTGTGTGCCATGTTGTGTTTTTACGCAGGGTTTACACTAAATATTGTACTCCCCAAGGTTGTTCATTCAAACCTCGCATGAATAAAAAGTTAAGCGTTAAAACAAAGATAAGAACGCCAACTTTGAGAATTAAGGCTTGAACCAGATGATTAATATTCGGTTCTGACCTATTTTATCTGAATATATTTGGACTCCATGAAATATACTCCATAAAGACTGTGGATGTTAAGGAAAGTATCTATATGTATCAGTGTGAATGTTGTGTACTGGCTTTCATGGAGGTTTGAATGAACAACCTTGGGGAGTACAATATTTAGTCCTGAAGAAGGTGGTGAAAAAGGTTTGGAAGCCCACCAAAACGCGTCAACGCTTTACCCTTACTGGACCCATAGAAGGAGGCTTGTATCGAATAAAGAGTGCTGACAATTATCGATAGGCCTATACCTATCAATATTGGGACAGTTCCATTTTATAGACTATTGTATATGTATTTTGTTTTTTTCCCTTTTATTGAATTTTACTTGATATTTATCCTGTGTTATTGATGTTTTAGTATTTATGTGTTTGTCTTGCCACTGTACGATCTGGGATTTTATTTGGAATTATATTAAATACTTACCTTTGACTTTAAGCTGATCAATAGAGAGATTCATTGTCTGTGTGAGTGAGTTGTGACTGGTTTGGTATTCCCGGTGGGGACTTCTTTATAATTTTGCTATGGGGATAGCGCAATTCTTTTGGATGGGAACGCCTATCTTGCATCTCATTCTTGCAAGCTAGATTCAGGCATCCAAAAAATGGTGCAAACTCCAATATTTTGACGCTAGACATGCCTAGCGTCAAAATATAAATATGGAGTTAAGTTTGCATTAAACAAAATGACGCAAATGTGGTGCAAATAAAGTATAAATATGGGCCTTATTGCGTGCATGACTGATACCTATAATTGGCTTTAGGTTAGCCCATTGTTTACCACTGGTTGGCGTCCTTTCTGATCTCATCTGCATGCTTCTTATGTAATGGCTTTTCTTCCTCTTCTTAGTTTTTCCCTCCCCTGGAGAAGACTGGATAGCGTGTATCTTTCCAGCGTTCACATTCAGGGGACTACTTTTTTATTAGTGCGTTTCTTTGACCTACCCATGTGCTGCTTTTTCCCACACATATTCAGCCCCGTCTATTAATCTTCCCTCCCCATCCCATTTTTAACATTTTTTTTTTTTTTTAGAGGTCTTCAAGTGGTACGGGTGCCATCTTGGAAAGGTAAATGAAAAGCCTAAAAAAAAAAAAAAAAATTGCAGCAGCATCATCCACACATTTACATTTGTGGTGACTTATGCATGTGCATATGTCATGACAGCTGGCCAGCTATTTCCCTGTATTTTTTACCAATGCTGTCCTGCATCATCAGTAACCTTTTTCTAATTGTTGATGCTCAACAGCATCAGCTGTTAGCATTGCCAAAGCGAAACAGTCACTGAACACCAATCAAAGGCAAGACCTACTGGCTTTGCCAATGTATTTTTTTTTTGCCATCAGGCACAGCACTATCTCCAATTCCAATCTCTATCCCGAGGTTTACCTCACCACCTACCCCTTACCATTATGTACTGTAAACCTAACCCGCAACTTCATCATTTACTCTTCCTGCTGCTTAAGGTGAGCCATGAAATTGTGACTGTCCGACCCCAATCCATCACTCTATCCCTAAAAGCACATATGATCTTAACCCTCTTTTAATCATGACCTAATCTGTAACCTAACTCATACATCAACTGGCCTAAGCCTTGCCCACGCCTATCACTAACTAGAACTCTAACAATACATTTCTCAAACCCTTTCTCTAATCTGTACTCTCCTCATACCTCAACCCCTAATGTTCATCCATATCATTTTCCGAACCCTTAGACCTACCCTAAAGCTTTTTCTAACTTAAAATCTTTGGTTTTCCTAACGTATATTTTTTAACTCTTGTTTTTCCCACTTTTTGTTTGGAGGGCGTGTAGCTTTTAGGGGATGGCATTACAGTGGGAAATGCACTATCACAACTCACTTTCACTAGTACAAAAGGCATTAGGAATTTGAGCTACTGCTCAATAACATTTACACTTTGGACTCGGTTGTTCAGGTTATCTAGTTACTAATATCCTCAAAACCACTGAACTGGCCTGGAAGGATTGTCTCACATCACTACAAATAAAAGTAGACACTGCAGCTACTCCTATCAATAAACCACATAGCTACACTGATTTGAAATTATACATGCATAATGTGTGTAGGAAGATCATCTAAACGCTGTTGGAATATTTAAAAAAGACAGTCAGACAATTTCTCCCAGATGTTTACTCCTACATTTGGACACATTTTGTGAGTTTTTATTGATTGACAGAGTCTCAAGAAAATAATTGTGGAAATGTATAGGTTTCAGTACTCCACACAGGGGTGGCATTAATACATCCAGTACCCACGCGGACATGGGTATTTACACAGTCAATCAAATTCTTCTCAGGAAAAATATTTCCCCTGCACTTCTTTCATGTGGAGAAAACAATTCTTCTCACAATCCCATAAATTATGTGGATCTCCTTGCTTCAACTAGTCCCACTCTGGAAACATTTACACCAGCCGTTGACGGGCATATCATGGGTGTGAAACCACCTGCAAGATGTATGAGCATAATCACAAAAATTTGAGTTTGGTTCAAATAATGTTTCAGGTAGATCCACTAGTGAAGACCTCAAAACACAACTGTAACCATGGATTTACAAGGATCCAGCATGCTGAAAGCTCTGGGAGAATATGAAAAAGCCCAATCACTTAACACAACAATTCTAAAGTCTAGACTACAAAAACGAACCAAAAGAACAGAACTGAATAGAAGATAAAATCTGTTTACTCAGTGTAACACAAATGTTCCTTTAACTCTCATGCAAGCAGCAATAACTGAACTTCCTATCCAATTTTTGGACCATCACCTCTTTTTAAAGCCCAAACGTAAACATAACACCACATGAATCCAAAAGTGTCTCACGAGGTTGCAAAAACTCACTTGCAGGTATTGGTGAAGATCATAATTGACCAGTCTTCGTGCTCATCCTGAAATTTCTGGATCAGCTGGACGAGGTAGGCATCTTTCACCTTCTCTGGCACCAGTATGTACCGCTGATCCAGTTCGTCCACGGTCCGGACTCTGGTAAGAGAGACAAATCATAAGGTTTTTAAAAACACACTCACAATGTACTCGTCACTGCGCTTTGGACACAAAACATCACATTGTCTGCTTTGAGCCAGCGTACTACAGGCTACGTAGCGACAAGTCATCTAAAATTATTATTGGTTCCAAATTCAAAACAATATTTTAACTGCTAAGGGAAGAGAAAGACGCCATATTGGCCCAAGCGGACTGAAGTCTGGCTTCTTACGAAATCATGAGTTGAAACCACCTGTATTTCAATATCAGCAGCAAACGAAAGTAAGATGGATAACTTAAATTTAGTTTCTTGTGCTGCACAAAATTGGAAATGCCAAAAACAAACAATAACTCATCTAAGGTAGAACATCACTTATAGTATTACAACAGTACCTTACTATGAGAGGTTGTGCAATTAAGTACTTTATTTTCGAACAATCTCATACAAGGTGACCACTGGGAAGAGGAAGCTATATACAGAGCCAACATTGCTGCTTTAACAGGCAGCACCTTGAGTATGGGAAACGTAGTGCAAGAAACAAAGGTTGGAAGAGCTAAACTAAGAATTGGAAAATGTTGTTTCAAGCCACTGACCCTGCTGACCAAACAATACTCCACCCAAAGGTGCTGTCCTAAACCACTGAGCCTTGCGACTATGAGACTACATTTTCAAAGACGACGCTGCATACCAGTGAGCATGGCGACTAGGAAAGACTTTATCCCATGGCAGCATTGAACCTAGTGACCAGGAGAAACACGCAAATACAAAGGTGTCCTCCACTCTGTCACAGGCAAAATATAAAATCTGAGACTCTACAGTTTTGAGACTTCCATTATGGCACCTGTTGATGAGGACCCTCGCTATTTTAAGACAAAGTCGCAAAGTACTAAGCTATCTGGCCACACGATTAAGCGATCTATAGAAAACGCAGTAAGTGAGGGGCATGAAACCTCTCAGAAGGCAAAAAAACACTAGTAGGTGAAACTAGAAAGTTTCAAGGACTAATGCTCAGTGACCAGGGACCTCAGTGCTAGGATGAAATAAAAATCACTGAAACAAATGGCAGAAGCTTAATTCCTGAAACCAAATATTGAAAGTATGGAGGCTTGTGATTATAAAACAGTGGCCCTTGTCATGATGGGGCTGGTAATCCGGTTTTGGGAGGAAAGAGGAGTTTGAATCCAAAAATGGGATCACAAGCGTAATGCCAAATTCACCAGAGACAAGTGTTTTCTTCAGTGATTTGTCTCTCAAATTCTGTTGGCAACCTGGTAATGGGTGAATTGACAAATATATTACAACAAATTATCCCACTCTGGGTGAAAACGTTTAATAAGGTACCAACTGCACAGCTGCTAATTTATGCACCGTGTGATAATGCTAACTAGCAGGTCGTAATTTCACCCTCAAGTTGTGGGTGCATCATAACCGGCCTGTATATTGAAGGAAACGTCCTATAAAATAGAATTTTGTGCTCAGCATACACCTTAACAGAGGACACAGGAAAAAGCCACATATTGCAGCAGCCCTCCATAAAGCCATGTTTCAAACCATTGGACACTTGTAAATTGGCTCCTACGCTCACAGAGCATGGGTTGCAGTTCTAAGTGACACTTTGTTTGTGTTGGTAATCTCACTAGTGAAACAGAGGGTGTGATGCTGCTCCCTATAAACACACTTCACTATGCTGTAAACGAAGCTGTAAAATTACTGTACCTGACCAACAGGGCCGAAAAGAATGCCTCAAAGTGGTTTTGTTACAGAGTGTTGAACCCTAAAGTCAAAAAACAAAACAAAAAAAAACCCCAAAAATAAAGTTGATTTTAGTCCTGTATGCCAAAAGATATATTGTTGCTTGGTGTAGCTGTGATTGCCCCGCTTAGTGCAACACGTGGCCTCTAAGGATCTTATCTTAAATAAAGAACTGCAAATCTTTGCTCCATTTGGGAACAGGGCGTTCAGCTAAAAAAAAAAAAAAGAACATGTTGCTATTTTTTAGGATTCTTCCTACTGGGGTATGTGTTTTATTGGAGCGGTGGTAGAAGATGTAATTATCAACTAGGAGTAAGTGAAGCTGTCAGGGACTGGGCCAGAAAAAAAGGAACTCATTCTCCTACTATAATTCTTGTCTAGACTTTGATTCTTTGTGTAGACAGGACAGCACCATCTGAAGGACAACAATGTAGAGAGAATTGTATTGAGGCGACAGCATGGGCAATGAAAGACAGATGTTGCCCAACGAAAAGAAGACCTAGTGGCTAAGAGTCCACAGAAGTAGGAGTTACTTCTAGAAATGCCAGGTACTTCATTTTTCATGCTAAACAGGCTTTGTTAACATTTTATAAGTACCACCTATGGATATCAAAGCGCTATCATCTTCAGCCCCTTTTCACTTTCTATTCTAAATCTGTTTTGTGGATTTTCAGAATGGTCTTAGCTGTTATTACCAACGACATAGTTGCTTTTATAATACAGTTGTATCAGTTGGTCTTTGCTTTTAATTTTATGTTAAAAACAATGAAAACAAAAGACACCTGTAGGAAGTTGGCTCTGTATGTGCTATTTCAAAGTAAGGAATAGCATGCACAGAGTCCAAGGGTTCCCCTTAGAGGTAAGATAGTGGCAAAAAGAGATAATACTAATGCTCTATTTTGTGGTAGTGTGGTCGAGCAGTAGGCTTATCCAAGGAGTAGTGTTAAGCATTTGTTGCACATACACATAGACAATAAATGAGGTACACACACTCAGAGACAAATCCAGCCAATAGGTTTTTATATAGAAAAATATCTTTTCTTAGTTTATTTTAAGAACCACAGGTTCAAATTCTACATGTAATATCTCCTTCGAAAGGTATTGCAGGTAAGTACTTTAGGAACTTCAAATCATCAAAATTGCATGTATACTTTTCAAGTTATTCACAAATAGCTGTTTTAAAAGTGGACACTTAGTGCAATTTTCACAGTTCCTAGGGGAGGTAAGTATTTGTTAGGTTAACCAGGTAAGTAAGACACTTACAGGGCTTAGTTCTTGGTCCAAGGTAGCCCACCGTTGGGGGTTCAGAGCAACCCCAAAGTCACCACACCAGCAGCTCAGGGCCGGTCAGGTGCAGAGTTCAAAGTGGTGCCCAAAACACATAGGCTAGAATGGAGAGAAGGGGGTGCCCCGGTTCCGGTCTGCTTGCAGGTAAGTACCCACGTCTTCGGAGGGCAGACCAGGGGGGTTTTGTAGGGCACCGGGGGGGACACAAGCCCACACAGAAATTTCACCCTCAGCGGCGCGGGGGCGGCCGGGTGCAGTGCAGAAACAGGCGTCGGGTTCGCAATGTTAGTCTATGAGAGATCTCGGGATCTCTTCAGCGCTGCAGGCAGGCAAGGGGGGGGTTCCTCGGGGAAACCTCCACTTGGGCAAGGGAGAGGGACTCCTGGGGGTCACTTCTCTAGTGAAAGTCCGGTCCTTCAGGTCCTGGAGGCTGCGGGTGCAGGGTCTCTCCCAGGCGTCGGGACTTTGGATTCAAAGAGTCGCGGTCAGGGGAAGCCTCGGGATTCCCTCTGCAGGCGGCGCTGTGGGGGCTCAGGGGGGACAGGTTTTGGTACTCACAGTATCAGAGTAGTCCTGGGGTCCCTCCTGAGGTGTCGGGTCTCCACCAGCCGAGTCGGGGTCGCCGGGTGCAGTGTTGCAAGTCTCACGCTTCTTGCGGGGAGCTTGCAGGGTTCTTTAAAGCTGCTGGAAACAAAGTTGCAGCCTTTCTTGGAGCAGGTCCGCTGTCCTCTGGAGTTTCTTGTCTTTTCGAAGCAGGGGCAGTCCTCAGAGGATGTCGAGGTCGCTGGTCCCTTCGGAAGGCGTCGCTGGAGCAGGATCTTTGGAAGGCAGGAGACAGGCCGGTGAGTTTCTGGAGCCAAGGCAGTTGTCGTCTTCTGGTCTTCCGCTGCAGGGGTTTTCAGCTGGGCAGTCCTTCTTCTTGTAGTTGCAGGAATCTAATTTTCTAGGGTTCAGGGTAGCCCTTAAATACTAAATTTAAGGGCGTGTTTAGGTCTGGGGGGTTAGTAGCCAATGGCTACTAGCCCTGAGGGTGGGTACACCCTCTTTGTGCCTCCTCCCAAGGGGAGGGGGTCACAATCCTAACCCTATTGGGGGAATCTTCCATCTGCAAGATGGAGGATTTCTAAAAGTTAGAGTCACTTCAGCTCAGGACACCTTAGGGGCTGTCCTGACTGGCCAGTGACTCCTCCTTGTTTTTCTCATTATTTTCTCCGGCCTTGCCGCCAAAAGTGGGGCCTGGCCGGAGGGGGTGGGCAACTCCACTAGCTGGAGTGTCCTGCTGGGTTGGCACAAAGGAGGTGAGCCTTTGAGGCTCACCGCCAGGTGTGACAAGTCCTGCCTGGGGGAGGTGTTAGCATCTCCACCCAGTGCAGGCTTTGTTACTGGCCTCAGAGTGACAAAGGCACTCTCCCCATGGGGCCAGCAACATGTCTCGGTTTGTGGCAGGCTGCTAAAACTAGTCAGCCCACACAGATAGTCGGTTAAGTTTCAGGGGGCACCTCTAAGGTGCCCTCTGGGGTGTATTTTACAATAAAATGTACACTGGCATCAGTGTGCGTTTATTGTGCTGAGAAGTTTGATACCAAACTTCCCAGTTTTCAGGGTAGCCATTATGGTGCTGTGGAGTTCGTGTTTGACAAACTCCCAGACCATATACTCTTATGGCTACCCTGCACTTACAATGTCTAAGGTTTTGTTTAGACACTGTAGGGGTACCATGCTCATGCACTGGTACCCTCACCTATGGTATAGTGCACCCTGCCTTAGGGCTGTAAGGCCTGCTAGAGGGGTGTCTTACCTATACTGCATAGGAAGTGAGAGGCTGGCATGGCACCCTGAGGGGAGTGCCATGTCGACTTACTCGTTTTGTCCTCACTAGCACACACAAGCTGGCAAGCAGGGTGTCTGTGCTGAGTGAGAGGTCTCCAGGGTGGCATAAGACATGCTGCAGCCCTTAGAGACCTTCCTTGGCATCAGGGCCCTTGGTACTAGAAGTACCAGTTACAAGGGACTTATCTGGATGCCAGGGTCTGCCAATTGTGGATACAAAAGTACAGGTTAGGGAAAGAACACTGGTGCTGGGGCCTGGTTAGCAGGCCTCAGCACACTTTCAATTGTAAACATAGCATCAGCAAAGGCAAAAAGTCAGGGGGCAACCATGCCAAGGAGGCATTTCCTTACACAACCCCCCCCCAAACGAAAGAGGATGAGACTAACCTTTCCCAAGAGAGTCTTCATTTTCTAAGTGGAAGAACCTGGAAAGGCCATCTGCATTGGCATGGGCAGTCCCAGGTCTGTGTTCCACTATAAAGTCCATTCCCTGTAGGGAGATGGACCACCTCAACAGTTTAGGATTTTCACCTTTCATTTGCATCAGCCATTTGAGAGGTCTGTGGTCAGTTTGAACTAGGAAGTGAGTCCCAAAGAGGTATGGTCTCAGCTTCTTCAGGGACCAAACCACAGCAAAGGCCTCCCTCTCAATGGCACTCCAACGCTGCTCCCTGGGGAGTAACCTCCTGCTAATGAAAGCAACAGGCTGGTCAAGGCCATCATCATTTGTTTGGGACAAAACTGCCCCTATCCCATGTTCAGAGGCATCAGTCTGCACAATGAACTGCTTAGAATAATCTGGAGCTTTTAGAACTGGTGCTGAGCACATTGCTTGTTTCAGGGTGTCAAAGGCCTGTTGGCATTCCACAGTCCAGTTCACTTTCTTGGGCATTTTCTTGGAGGTGAGTTCAGTGAGGGCTGTCACAATGGATCCATATCCCTTCACAAACCTCCTGTAATACCCAGTCAAGCCAAGGAATGCCCTGACTTGAGTCTGGGTTTTTGGAGCTACCCAGTCCAGAATAGTCTGGATCTTGGGTTGGAGTGGCTGAACTTGGCCTCCACCTACAAGGTGGCCCAAGTAAACCACAGTTCCCTGCCCTATCTGGCATTTGGATGCCTTGATAGAGAGGCCTGCAGATTGCAGAGCCTTCAAAACCTTCCTCAGGTGGACCAGGTGATCCTGCCAGGTGGAGCTAAAGACAGCAATATCATCAAGATAAGCTGTGCTAAAGGACTCCAAGCCAGCAAGGACTTGATTCACCAACCTTTGGAAGGTGGCAGGGGCATTCTTTAAACCAAAGGGCATAACAGTAAACTGATAATGCCCATCAGGTGTGGAGAATGCTGTCTTTTCTTTTGCTCCAGGTGCCATTTTTATTTGCCAGTACCCTGCTGTCAAGTCAAAGGTACTTAGAAATTTGGCAGCACCTAATTTATCAATGAGCTCATCAGCTCTTGGAATTGGATGGGCATCTGTCTTGGTGACAGAATTGAGCCCTCTGTAGTCCACACAAAACCTCATCTCTTTCTTTCCATCTTTGGTGTGAGGTTTGGGGACTAAGACCACTGGGCTAGCCCAGGGGCTGTCAGAGCGCTCAATTACTCCCAATTCCAGCATCTTGTGGACTTCCACCTTGATGCTTTCCTTAACATGGTCAGACTGTCTAAAGATTTTGTTCTTGACAGGCATGCTGTCTCCTGTGTCCACATCATGGGTACACAGGTGTGTATGACCAGGGGTTAAGGAGAAGAGTTCAGGAAACTGTTGTAGGACTCTCCTACAATCAGCTTGCTGTTGGCCAGAGAGGGTGTCTGAGTCGATCACTCCATCTACTGTGCCATCTTTTGGGTCTGATGACAGAAGATCAGGGAGAGGTTCACTCTCTGCCTCCTGATCCTCATCTGTTACCATCAACAGATTCACATCAGCCCTGTCATGGAAGAGCTTAAGGCGGTTCACATGGATCACCCTCTTGGGGCTCCTGCTTGTGCCCAGGTCCACCAGGTAGGTGACCTGACTCTTCCTTTCTAGTACCGGGTAAGGGCCACTCCATTTGTCCTGGAGTGCCCTGGGAGCCACAGGCTCCAGAACCCAGACTTTCTGCCCTGGTTGGAACTCAACCAGTGCAGCCTTTTGGTCATACCAAAACTTCTGGAGCTGTTGGCTGGCCTCAAGGTTTTTGGTTGCCTTTTCCATGTACTCTGCCATTCTAGAGCGAAGGCCAAGTACATAGTCCACTATGTCCTGTTTAGGCTCATGGAGAGGTCTCTCCCAGCCTTCTTTAACAAGGGCAAGTGGTCCCCTTACAGGATGACCAAACAGAAGTTCAAAGGGTGAGAATCCTACTCCCTTCTGTGGCACCTCTCTGTAAGCGAAAAGCAGACATGGCAAGAGGACATCCCATCTCCTTTTGAGCTTTTCTGGGAGCCCCATGATCATGCCTTTTAATGTCTTGTTGAATCTCTCAACCAAGCCATTAGTTTGTGGATGGTATGGTGTAGTGAATTTATAAGTCACTCCACACTCATTCCACATGTGCTTTAGGTATGCTGACATGAAGTTGGTACCTCTGTCAGACACCACCTCCTTAGGGAAACCCACTCTGGTAAAGATACCAATGAGGGCCTTGGCTACTGCAGGGGCAGTAGTCGACCTAAGGGGAATAGCTTCAGGATACCTGGTAGCATGATCCACTACTACCAGGATATACATATTTCCTGAGGCTGTGGGAGGTTCCAGTGGACCAACTATGTCCACACCCACTCTTTCAAAGGGAACCCCCACCACTGGAAGTGGAATGAGGGGGGCCTTTGGGTGCCCACCTGTCTTACCACTGGCTTGACAGGTGGGGCAGGAAAGGCAAAACTCCTTAACCATGTTGGACATATTGGGCCAGTAGAAGTGGTTGACTAACCTCTCCCACGTCTTGGTTTGTCCCAAATGTCCAGCAAGGGGAATGTCATGGGCCAATGTTAGGATGAACCTCCTGAACAGCTGAGGCACTACCACTCTCCTAGTGGCACCAGGTTTGGGGTCTCTGGCCTCAGTGTACAGGAGGCCATCTTCCCAATAGACCCTATGTGTTCCATTTTTCTTGCCTTTGGACTCTTCAGCAGCTTGCTGCCTAAGGCCTTCAAGAGAGGGACAGGTTTCTTGTCCCTTACACAGCTCCTCCCTTGAGGGTCCCCCTGGGCCTAAGAGCTCAACCTGATAAGGTTCAAGCTCCAAAGGCTCAGTTCCCTCAGAGGGCAGAACTTCTTCCTGAGAAGAGAGGTTCCCTTTCTTTTGCTGTGTTGCAGTTGGTTTCCCAACTGACCTTCCTGTTCTCTTGGTAGGCTGGGCCATTCTTCCAGACTCCAGCTCTACTTGTTCACCCTGTGCCTTGCACTGTGCTCTTGTTTTCACACACACCAGTTCAGGGATACCCAGCATTGCTGCATGGGTTTTTAGTTCTACCTCAGCCCATGCTGAGGACTCCAGGTCATTTCCAAGCAGACAGTCCACTGGGATATTTGAGGAGACCACCACCTGTTTCAGGCCATTGACCCCTCCCCATTCTAAAGTAACCATTGCCATGGGATGTACTTTTCTCTGATTGTCAGCGTTGGTGACTGTGTAAGTTTTTCCAGTCAGGTATTGGCCAGGGGAAACCAGTTTCTCTGTCACCATGGTGACACTGGCACCTGTATCCCTCAGGCCCTCTATTCTAGTCCCATTAATTAAGAGTTGCTGTCTGTATTTTTGCATGTTAGGCGGCCAGACAGCTAGTGTGGCTAAATCCACCCCACCCTCAGAAACTAGAGTAGCTTCAGTGTGGACCCTGATTTGCTCTGGGCACACTGTTGATACCACTTGGAGACTAGCCATACCAGTGTTACCTGGATGGGAGTTTGGAGTGGAACCTTTCTTGGGACAGGCCTTGTCTCCAGTTTGGTGTCCATGCTGTTTACAGCTATGACACCAGGCCTTTTTGGGATCAAAGTTTTTACCCTTGTACCCATTGTTTTGTGAAGAGGCTCTGGGCCCACCCTCCTGTGCAGGTTTTTGGGGGCCTGTAGAAGACTCTTTACTATTTTTAGTTTTGGTTGTCTCATCACCCTTCCCCTGGGGAGTCTTTGTGACCCCTTTCTTTTGGTCACCCCCTGTTGAAGTCTTGGACACCCTTGTCTTGACCCAATGGTCCGCCTTCTTTCCCAATTCTTGGGGAGAAATTGGTCCTAGGTCTACCAGATGCTGATGCAGTTTATCATTGAAACAATTACTTAACAGGTGTTCTTTCACAAATAAATTGTACAGCCCATCATAATTACTTACACCACTGCCTTGAATCCAACCATCTAGTGTTTTCACTGAGTAGTCTACAAAGTCAACCCAGGTCTGGCTCGAGGATTTTTGAGCCCCCCTGAATCTAATCCTATACTCCTCAGTGGAGAATCCAAAGCCCTCAATCAGGGTACCCTTCATGAGGTCATAAGATTCTGCATCTTGTCCAGAGAGTGTGAGGAGTCTATCCCTACACTTTCCTGTGAACATTTCCCAAAGGAGAGCACCCCAGTGAGATCTGTTCACTTTTCTGGTTACACAAGCCCTCTCAAAAGCTGTGAACCATTTGGTGATGTCATCACCATCTTCATATTTAGTTACAATCCCTTTAGGGATTTTCAACATGTCAGGAGAATCTCTGACCCTATTTATGTTGCTGCCACCATTGATGGGTCCTAGGCCCATCTCTTGTCTTTCCCTCTCTATGGCTAGGATCTGTCTTTCCAAAGCCAATCTTTTGGCCATCCTGGCTAACTGGATGTCCTCTTCACTGGGGCTATCCTCAGTGATTTCAGAGGTGTTGGTCTCTCCTGTGAGGGAACCAGCATCTCTGACTATTATTTTAGGAGTCGGGTTTGAGGGACCCTGTCCTCCCTAGATAGGACTGGTAGGGGGGAATTTTCCTCCAAGTCACTATCCTCTTCCTCTGAGTTGCCACCCTCAGAGGGGTTGGCCTTTTCAAACTCTGCCAAAAGCTCCTGGAGCTGTATTTTGGTAGGTTTGGGGCCCATTGTTATTTTCTTTATTTTACAGAGTGACCTTAGCTCCCTCATCTTAAGATGGAGGTAAGGTGTGGTGTCGAGTTCCACCACAGTCACATCTGTGCTAGACATTTTGCTTCTAAAAGTTGGAATACTTTTTAAGAATCTACAACTGGTTCTAGAATCTAATTCAAACTTTTACAAACTTTTAAACTCTAAAAGAAATGCTAAACAGGATCTAACACAAGGCCCTAGCAGGTCTTTTAAGAATTTAGAAAACTTTTCAAATTGCAAAAATCAATTTCTAATGACAATTTTGGAATTTGTCGTGTGATCAGGTATTGGCTGAGTAGTCCAGCAAATGCAAAGTCTTGTACCCCACCGCTGATCCACCAATGTAGGAAGTTGGCTCTGTATGTGCTATTTCAAAGTAAGGAATAGCATGCACAGAGTCCAAGGGTTCCCCTTAGAGGTAAGATAGTGGCAAAAAGAGATAATACTAATGCTCTATTTTGTGGTAGTGTGGTCGAGCAGTAGGCTTATCCAAGGAGTAGTGTTAAGCATTTGTTGCACATACACATAGACAATAAATGAGGTACACACACTCAGAGACAAATCCAGCCAATAGGTTTTTATATAGAAAAATATCTTTTCTTAGTTTATTTTAAGAACCACAGGTTCAAATTCTACATGTAATATCTCCTTCGAAAGGTATTGCAGGTAAGTACTTTAGGAACTTCAAATCATCAAAATTGCATGTATACTTTTCAAGTTATTCACAAATAGCTGTTTTAAAAGTGGACACAGTGCAATTTTCACAGTTCCTAGGGGAGGTAAGTATTTGTTAGGTTAACCAGGTAAGTAAGACACTTACAGGGCTTAGTTCTTGGTCCAAGGTAGCCCACCGTTGGGGGTTCAGAGCAACCCCAAAGTCACCACACCAGCAGCTCAGGGCCGGTCAGGTGCAGAGTTCAAAGTGGTGCCCAAAACACATAGGCTAGAATGGAGAGAAGGGGGTGCCCCGGTTCCGGTCTGCTTGCAGGTAAGTACCCACGTCTTCGGAGGGCAGACCAGGGGGGTTTTGTAGGGCACCGGGGGGGACACAAGCCCACACAGAAATTTCACCCTCAGCGGCGCGGGGGCGGCCGGGTGCAGTGCAGAAACAGGCGTCGGGTTCGCAATGTTAGTCTATGAGAGATCTCGGGATCTCTTCAGCGCTGCAGGCAGGCAAGGGGGGGGGTTCCTCGGGGAAACCTCCACTTGGGCAAGGGAGAGGGACTCCTGGGGGTCACTTCTCTAGTGAAAGTCCGGTCCTTCAGGTCCTGGAGGCTGCGGGTGCAGGGTCTCTCCCAGGCGTCGGGACTTTGGATTCAAAGAGTCGCGGTCAGGGGAAGCCTCGGGATTCCCTCTGCAGGCGGCGCTGTGGGGGCTCAGGGGGGACAGGTTTTGGTACTCACAGTATCAGAGTAGTCCTGGGGTCCCTCCTGAGGTGTCGGGTCTCCACCAGCCGAGTCGGGGTCGCCGGGTGCAGTGTTGCAAGTCTCACGCTTCTTGCGGGGAGCTTGCAGGGTTCTTTAAAGCTGCTGGAAACAAAGTTGCAGCCTTTCTTGGAGCAGGTCCGCTGTCCTCGGGAGTTTCTTGTCTTTTCGAAGCAGGGGCAGTCCTCAGAGGATGTCGAGGTCGCTGGTCCCTTCGGAAGGCGTCGCTGGAGCAGGATCTTTGGAAGGCAGGAGACAGGCCGGTGAGTTTCTGGAGCCAAGGCAGTTGTCGTCTTCTGGTCTTCCGCTGCAGGGGTTTTCAGATGGGCAGTCCTTCTTCTTGTAGTTGCAGGAATCTAATTTTCTAGGGTTCAGGGTAGCCCTTAAATACTAAATTTAAGGGCGTGTTTAGGTCTGGGGGGTTAGTAGCCAATGGCTACTAGCCCTGAGGGTGGGTACACCCTCTTTGTGCCTCCTCCCAAGGGGAGGGGGTCACAATCCTAACCCTATTGGGGGAATCCTCCATCTGCAAGATGGAGGATTTCTAAAAGTTAGAGTCACTTCAGCTCAGGACACCTTAGGGGCTGTCCTGACTGGCCAGTGACTCCTCCTTGTTTTTCTCATTATTTTCTCCGGCCTTGCCGCCAAAAGTGGGGCCTGGCCGGAGGGGGCGGGCAACTCCACTAGCTGGAGTGTCCTGCTGGGTTGGCACAAAGGAGGTGAGCCTTTGAGGCTCACCGCCAGGTGTGACAAGTCCTGCCTGGGGGAGGTGTTAGCATCTCCACCCAGTGCAGGCTTTGTTACTGGCCTCAGAGTGACAAAGGCACTCTCCCCATGGGGCCAGCAACATGTCTCGGTTTGTGGCAGGCTGCTAAAACTAGTCAGCCCACACAGATAGTCGGTTAAGTTTCAGGGGGCACCTCTAAGGTGCCCTCTGGGGTGTATTTTACAATAAAATGTACACTGGCATCAGTGTGCGTTTATTGTGCTGAGAAGTTTGATACCAAACTTCCCAGTTTTCAGGGTAGCCATTATGGTGCTGTGGAGTTCGTGTTTGACAAACTCCCAGACCATATACTCTTATGGCTACCCTGCACTTACAATGTCTAAGGTTTTGTTTAGACACTGTAGGGGTACCATGCTCATGCACTGGTACCCTCACCTATGGTATAGTGCACCCTGCCTTAGGGCTGTAAGGCCTGCTAGAGGGGTGTCTTACCTATACTGCATAGGCAGTGAGAGGCTGGCATGGCACCCTGAGGGGAGTGCCATGTCGACTTACTCGTTTTGTCCTCACTAGCACACACAAGCTGGCAAGCAGGGTGTCTGTGCTGAGTGAGAGGTCTCCAGGGTGGCATAAGACATGCTGCAGCCCTTAGAGACCTTCCTTGGCATCAGGGCCCTTGGTACTAGAAGTACCAGTTACAAGGGACTTATCTGGATGCCAGGGTCTGCCAATTGTGGATACAAAAGTACAGGTTAGGGAAAGAACACTGGTGCTGGGGCCTGGTTAGCAGGCCTCAGCACACTTTCAATTGTAAACATAGCATCAGCAAAGGCAAAAAGTCAGGGGGCAACCATGCCAAGGAGGCATTTCCTTACAACACCATTAAAGTCTTTTCTGTGAGTCTGATGTCTACACTGGTGTTATCCAGGGAAAAAAAGACTTGCAGATTTCCTTGTAGCTAGAGGTCTTAGGCTAAATGTCTACAAGGGAAAACGTAACAAGTATATGAATGTGTACAGGCAAACCACACAGAAAAGGATATATTCATAAACAGTGATTTCAAGTACAGTCCTTTGAAAATCCTTGCCAACTTTATAGGTCACATAAAAATTACTCAATATAGAAAGATTGATAAAAAACTCAAGGCAAGTCGAAAGACCCTCATCTTCATCACATTCTAATCTTCCACTCACAAGATGGCCCATCTCAGTGAATCAAACAACGCTCACAAAAGCTTTTTATTAGCTCATCACAAAGTGTGTGTTTTAGCTCACTCACTCTGACAAGGACTCCCAGAAGAAGGGCCGGTTCATAGCGATGCTCTTTAGCTCATGGAGGGTGTCTGTCAGGGTGGCGCTGAACAGCAAGGTCTGTCTCTGGGCAGGGACGGCGCTCAAAATCACTTCCAGGTCTTTGGTGAAATCTGTACAGCCCTGCTCCAGAAGCCTGTCAGCTTCGTCCAGGACCTAAGAGTAGGACAGGACAACAGCACAACAGCAATTATGGTAGAAGAATGGGTTAAGAGGAAAGGCACAAAAAACAGGAGCAAGCCAAACAATCATGAACCTCTGCTCTTCCAAAAGAAGTAAAGAGCAGGACGCTTTTTAGCAAAAACACTTTGCACTTCATGCCACAGTGCTACTACAAAGCATACACCCAAAAAACATACTTAAGACAACTTAAATAGTTTTTTTAGCAATATGGCATAATTAAATAGTGGGATTTCAATCAATTGGAATGTAGGAGCGTTCCTCTTATAATTTGCCTGTTAGAAGGATAAATGGCTCGCCACAAACTAAGCATTCACTAAAGCTCTTACAGAAATCAGATGCAATGGTTTAAAGAGACCTTCATAGAACATTTTGGTACATTAAATAATTCAGTCTCACTCACTTACCAGAAACTTAATCTTTTTGATGCTGAAGGTATTCGAGCTTCGGATATGGTCTGCGAGTCGTCCTGGAGTTGCAACCACAATGTGTGGTTTTCGGGATAATTCTAAAGCCTGCGCAATCATGTCTAAAACAAAAAGGAAATAATCTTAATGGGGAAGGGGAGCCAATATCCTAGTGCTTAAAATCTTCTAAACAACAGTGAGCCGAGCCAGAGGAGGGTGATCATCAGCACAAATGAGAACTGATTTGAGATATAACGTCCACTCTAGTGACCACATCTCCACAAAGAAAGTTTGTTTCTGTATTTATCAATATACCCTTCGGTAACTAAGAGGACTGGGATTTACAAACAACAGGGCATGAAGCGACAGCAAAGGAGCAGAGGTAATATGCAATAAAGCCAACATTTTCTGAGAAAGGCACATCAGCAGATCATTCCGGGGCGAAGAAGGGCTAGCAAGGTAAGGTTTACAATGCTCTACTGAGAAACTGGGGGCAATTCAATAGATTCATGCAAACAGTTTCAAAGTCTCACAGCTTTGCAGGTGAAAGCTTTTTATTTTTTATTTTGAGTGATTAAAGTAGGATTGTGGATTTCTTCTGGTGTTATGAGAAGCAGCTACAATCTCAAGTTTTTAATGAAACAACAGGGTTGGTTGCAAAGAACGGTTTTACGAGTGATGCACAGGATTTTGAGTATAATTCTAGCTTCATACAGAAGACAATGTAGGCTATTGCGATGTGGTGTTTTATTATTCGTCCCCATAGTAGATTAGGAGGATGGGGCAGATCTGCCGTTCAGTAGGAAAGCTTTTAGTTCAAGTAGGGGTAAGCAAGAGGGCTTGGAGAGCTGTTTTCCTCTACAGCAAAATGCCACATTTCCTAGGCTTCAGTTTTAAAAATGTGGACGGTCTACCAAATGGGAAAAAAATATCAAGACTTCAATTGTTGGGGGTCTCACTACAAGGTAAGCAAGGTGACCTTGGTAGATCCTAGACCTGGGTAAGTAGTGGTGGGGGTGGAGAGGGTGGAATGTATTGGGCTGCAGGTGCTTCTGGTTGTGGCAGATCCAGATCAAGGGGGTAAATGTTTGGTGGCAGAAGATCTGGGTCTGTCTTTCTAATAAAAAAGAATCTTAAGGTCTCAGCTGGATTTTTGGGGCAGTGATGTAGTGCTGGATTTGTAAATGTAGGAATCTGGTGAGGAACAAGGAGACAATATATCCAAGGTAAAGGGCCATATGGTTAAGCTAACGCTACATGAAGATTTAATTTAAAAAAATAATGCTCTTCTATAGGGATTGGTGTGACACGGTGGAACAACCAGAGGATCCCTGTAGGTTGGTTGGGGCCTTGAAAACTGAAAAGGGTAGGGTCAAACAAAGGAGTACTCAGATATCATGCAGCAGCTGCAACTGTGCTTGGACTTTAACATCAGAAAGGCCCAAACAGCTGAGTCATTGAGTCTGCTTGCACAGACGTGACCTACAGGCAGCAAGGCACACTTTAAAGCAATAGCTGCTGAAGACAAGAGAGCTCCAGTTGAGGTTGCATAACATTTCCTATTTCCTGTGAACAGCTGAGTTTCAAGGTAGCAGGACAGAACCAGCATTCTTATATCCGACTCGTGGAAAGCTCTAATCTACAAGGAATGTAAAAGAAAACTTAATTTTGAAAATCACTTAAAAGTTCGCTCCAAAGCAATCTGAATTATATACTCACAACATTTGTGTAAACCTAGCACACAATGTTTCAATTGCTCTATCTGTTATTTGAACTAGCAAGTGTATAAGAACAATGCTTCTTTGGGGTGGAAACTGTTGCAACTGAAAAGATCCCCTGCATGACTCTGAAGAGCATGCACTCCTGCCTTCAGTTCCACAAAGCAAGTGCTGTAGGATTCCAACTTTTTGCGTGTTTTGACTTTTCGCCTCAGCACACACAACAATCAGGCATGTGCATTGAAAGACAGTGAATGTGATCATGTGCTGAGATCTGCTGTATGGAAAACACTCCAGGTACACCCTCGTTTGATAAGCATCACTACGGTTCGCTCACTGGGCTTCCAAGGACAGACAGTTGTTGCAGCAACAGATGATAGAATGGATTCATGCTCTACCAAGAACCTAGCCATAACTATCTGTGGAGGTTGGGGAGAAAGAATGTAGGCCGGAACCCAGAGGGCAGCCAGAAATCCTTATTCACCAATTCCCACTTCATCACCCCCCACCCCCTGAGGAGGGCAATGTGCCCTAACTTGTGCTGAATATATTGTGATGCAATACCTTACAATTTGATCACAGATTAAATTAATACCATCCGATTCACTCACACCCTAAAAACTGTGTACCATGCCCTTTAATTTTTTTACGCACAATGATGTGTGTTGATTTATGGACTCTTTTTATAGGAGTAATTGAGTTCTGAGATTATACTCCACATCACTTCCGGGAATAAGCCTTGTACTGCTTCGCTACCCAAAGGATCAAGTGCCTGAGGATCGGGTCTCACAGTAAAGCCCCACGAGACCTGTTGTAAAAGGCCATCATTGTTACAATTAGAACCCACAACCCACTGACTGCCCTGGGATTCCAGAAAAAGTTCCCACACAAACAAATGCAATCTTACATTTGTAGCTGATGGTTAAGCAGCTCCTAGTAAATTTACCAGTCCTCTTTTTTGTCAGTAACTTGTGCATTAATGTCAAATCCAGTCCACAGTAAAGTATTCTAAGTATCAGCCTTACCTTGTTTTCTCAATGCATCCTCAATACTGTCCATGCATATACACAGTTAGGCCATGCTGGTATGCCCCATGCCAGTTTCCTCTTGGTATCCCCAAACCTGCCATCACCTTACTCAGTGAGGACGTCTTTCTACCCCTCTACCCAATGCAGTTTTGCTCACAGGTTCATTGCCTTGCCTGGGCTCTTGACAGACATGAAGGTGAACTTGGTCTAAATCAGTGGTTCCCAACCTGTGGGCCGGGGACCCCTGGGGGTCCGCGAAGCCTCCTCAGGGGGTCCACGACTGCTTAAAAAATGTAATAATATTAGGTCCCAGCTATCAGTAATGACTCAGTGGGGGTCCCCAGGTTCCAATAATGATTCAGTGGGGGTCACCGGGCTCCAGTATTGATAAAATAGGGGTCCACAGAAGTCAAATGGTTGGGAACCACTGGTCTAAATGCTTTTACCGAGCCAAATAAGAACCTGGATCCCTCAAACAATTAAGCCACAATTAAAACACGTACTCATGCCGCCGACAACGATGCAGTCCTTTAACCCCAGGGGTTTCCCAAGTACTCGGAACTGCTCAGCAATTTGATATGCAAGTTCCCTGCAAAATACAAGGAGAGAAAAGATATTAGTTTGCATGTACCTTAACACAACTCACCTATCCCTGTCAAAATTTCTGAAGACATCTAGATTTAACAAATGGATGAGTGTGCATTGGAGACACTACATTAACCGCCTCTCGGAGTTTATTTACAGTATTATCTAGCGCCAATGGCTCCGGCCGTTCATTGTTCACTGTGTGCTAATTCCAAGAAGAGTGCACCCGCTGCTTATTCACAGCCTTTGAGCAGACAATTTCCGCTGTGTCGTAAGCAAATTTGTGTAGTAGAAATACTGCTATGGGCACAGTCGGTTGAAAAAAACGTTGTGCATGTTATTCCCCAACATACCCCTGACTGTACAATCTGGTGAAAAAACACACTTTTTACTGCACTGTGTTGTTTTTACACCCAACCATTACTATGAAATGTGGAATGGGGTCACTAGTAGCAGATGCAAAATGTAAGGGCAGAGTAAGAATCTCAGAGTATGCAGACATACGGTGCAAGGTTTAAGAATATTCTTGGTGCAAAAGAATGACAGAGGAGGAGAGTGGAAGAATTTACTCTGAAAGACGCAATTCCAGCAAATTACAATTATGGTAACATTAGGAACTTTATGTCGGACTCCAAAATCCACACATAATGTGAAATAGATTAAAAATGAACAAACCCTCAAGCAGAAGCAGGCCAAGTGTCAATGAAAAGCATGCAGAGCCAGTCTGCAACATAATAAATGTTCTGTCCTAATGCTCACCTGGTTGGTGTGAGGACAAGACAAAATATCCCATATGGGTCCTCTGAGAGCTTCTGAAGGATAGGGAGTACAAATGCTGCCGTCTTCCCACTGCCGGTCTTTGCACAGGCCATGCAGTCCCGACCTAGGGATTCAAAGTGCTGCAGGTAAGTATGTCATCCAGTTGTGAAAATCCACCCAAACAATGCACATCAATACATGTGAGGTATTTCTTGTCAACATCATAAGCTGTCTATTGTCAAAAGATCTATTGTGTACATTACTGTTAGACTTTTCATCCTTGGCGTGGTCTCCCTTAACTTTTTGCCTCTGTTCCCCAGGTTGTTGATGTGTGCTGGACTCTGATTTTGCTGTTTTTGTTACTCTGGGCACTTTACCACTGCTAACCAGTGCTAAAGTGCAAGTGCTCCTGTTTAAATTGTATGTAAGTGGTTCATCCATGATTGGCATATTTGAATTACTAGTAAGTCCCTAGTAATGTGCACTAGAGGTGCCAGGGCCTGTAAATCAAATGCTACTAGTGGGCCTGCAGCACTGGTTGTGCCACCCACATAAGTAGCTCTGTAATCATGTCTCAGACCTGCCACTACAGTGTCTGCATGTGTATTCTTACACTGTAAATTCGACTTGGCAAGTGTACCCACTTGCCAGGCCTAAACCTTCCCTTTCCTTACATGTAAGGCACCCCTAAGATATGCCCTAGGTAGCCCCAAGGGCAGGGTGCAGTGTATGGATAAGGTAGGACATATAGTAATGTGGTTTATATGTCCTGACAGTGAAATACTGCCAATTTCGTTTTCACTGTTGCAAGGTCTGTCTCTCTCATAGGATAATATGGGGGCTACCTTTAAATATGATTAAAGTGTAGATTCCCCTAGAGAAGAGATGGACAGGTGGAGTTTGGGATCCCTGAACTCACAATTTAAAAATGCATCTTTTAGTAAAGTTGATTTTGAGATTGTGAGTTTGGAAATGCCACTTTTAGAAAGTGAGCATTTTCTTGCTTAAACCATTCTGTGACTCTGCCTTGTTTGTGGATTCCCTGTCTGGGTCAGTTGACAGTTGGGTTGTTTTTCACCTCACACCAGACAGTGACACAAAGGGAGCTGGGGTGTGATCTGCATTTCCTGATTAGCCATCTCTGCTAGGAGGGAGGGGTGGAGTGGTCACTCTCATCTGAAAGGACTGTGCCTGCCTCTGACAATGCTGTCTCCAGCCCCCTGGTGTGTGTCTGAGGCCTTGCCTGGGCAAGGCAGGATTTCACAAGAAGGTGTGAGTCCCCTTTGAAGGAAGGTGACTTCAAAGACTAAAATGGGTATAAGAAGGGCATCCAAACTTACAAACTTTAGAAACACTTCTGGAATCAAGAGGAACCTCTGCCTGGAGAAGAGCTGATCGCTGAGGAACAAGTGCTGCCCTGCCTGTGACTGTGCTTTGTGGAGCTTTCCTGCAGTGCTGCTTCTGCCAGAGTAAGAGGGCAAAGACTGGACTTTGTGTGCCTTCCATCTTGAAGAAGAAATCTCCAAGGGCTTGATGTAGAGCTTGCCTCCTGTTATTGAAGTCTCAGGGATAGCAAAGACTTCTTCCTGCCAGCACCTGGAGTCTCTGGAGAGACCCCTACTCTGCTCTGTGGTGCCCTTCCAGTTCCTGGGACCCTGAAAGGAGAGGCTGGCAGCCTAAGGACAAAAATACACGCACCGAGCGCCGTGCGGAGAAAAGATCGACGCGAATCCGATCGCGGCTGAGAAAACGACGCGACGCCGGCTCCGCAGCTGAGAAACGACGCCGCTGGAAACGCGACCGGAGAATCGACGCCCGGAGCAGGAGAAACGACGCGCAGCATCGCTGACGAAGGCTGAGAGATCGCAACCAGCGCCGCGGGACTTCGGACCGTCGCGTGGCTGGCTTTTTCGACGCGCCTCGCCGAGCCGAGCTGTTTTCGACGCATATACCCGTGCCGGGTTATTTTCGACGCACACCGCCCGTGCGGGGTTATTTTTGACGCAAACCAGGTACATTTACACGCTAGCAGCGCTAGTGTGTTGTTACAACTACCTAAAGACTCTTTTTATTTTAAACCTTTTAAAAATCATAACTTGACTTGTGTATGTTGGATTTTTGTCGTTTTGGTCTTGTTTTGTCTAGATAAATATTTCCTATTTTTCTAAACTGGTGTTGTGTCATTTTGTAGTGTTTTCATTAAGTTACTGTGTGTGTTGGTACAAATACTTTACGCCCAGCACTCTGAGGTTAAGCCTACTGCTCTGCCAAGCTACCAAGGGGGTAAGCAGGGGTTAGCTGAGGGTGATTCTCTTTTATCCTAACTAGAGTGAGGGTCCTTGCTTGAACAGGGGGTAACCTGACTGTCAACCAAAGACCCCATTTCTAACATTGGTGACCAGCGGTCGGGATTTGGACTTGTATTTGTACTTGACATACAGTAATTAAGTGTACACTACTGTTTTGATCTCAGACCACTACGTGACCACATACTACTAGTCTTGTGATTTTTGTTTTTTTACTTGGACTGGTTTTCTCTGCATTTAGTTTCTTTTTTTTCGCTGATCCCGGGATTGACTTTGCTGAAACTTCATTTGAGAACTTGCTTTTCTGTTTTCGGAACTGTGCATATTTTTTTTAACCTCTCATCATGTCTCAGTCTGGAGATGCCCTAGCTGAAACTGCTTTTGATTTGGAGAAATTGGAGAGCTACAAGGTGGCTCAGTTGAAGCAGTTTTGTAGGAATGTTGGCTGTCCCATTGAGAGCTCATCCAAGAAGGTTGAGCTGCAAAAGGCGCTGAGTGCCTGGGTGGCAGCCAAAGCAGCTGAGGGGCACACAGATGAGGAGCCAGAGGGGGAAGAGGAGTTGCAAGTCACTCACACTGATGTAGTGGGTGGGCCTGCTATGTCTCAGGGGAGAATCTCTAGGGCAAGTAGCAGTGTATCCTCCAAGGGTCTGACACCTGAAGAGTTACAGGACAGACAGGCAGAAAGGGAGTACCAATTGGAGCAGAGAAGGCTAGCCCTTGAGGAGAAGAAGATAACAATGGCTCATGAGCTTAGCTTGAAAGAGATAGATCATAGGAGCCAGTCCAGTAGGGATGGTGGCAGCAATTCTACAGTGCAGCCTGAGAGAAGGGTACACATCCCAAAAGACCTTGTGAGGGATTATAAAAGGGAGGATGATATCTACTTGTGGTTCAAGGGTTATGAGTCAGCTCTCCACATGAACCTGGTCCCTGAAGCTCATTGGGGGGCAGCCCTGTGGAAGCATTTTGAGGCAGAGGGGAGGGACACACTGACGGCCTTAGGGGATGCTCAGAGTCTCACCTACCCTGCCATGAAGGAGGCCTTACTTACCAGGTATGGTCTCACCCCTGAGCAGTACAAAGAGAAGTTTAGATCCTACAAGAGAAAGGAATCCCAAACATGGTTGGAATGTGTTGATTCTTGTTGCAGGTCACTGGATGGTTGGGTGAAGGGCAGTAAGGTAAACACGTATGAGGGGCTTTACAATTTAATTGCTTGGGAGCACTTGTACAGTTTATGTTTTCCAGAGCTGCGCCAGCACCTCATTGACAGCAAGCTGACTGACCCCAGGAAGCTTGCACAGGAAGCGGATCGCTGGGAGAGCACCAGGGTCCAAAAGAGGTATGGGGGAGACCACGCCAAGGGTGGGCAGGGTCCCTCTCAGAAGAAAGGGGGGGGTAAGGGCAAACAGGATGAGTTCTCTAAAGGGCCCCAAACTGATTCCCAGGGTAAGGATTCCCAACCCCCCAGTGAAAAGAGGCCATGGTTCTCCAAAGGGAAGCCAATGGCAGGTGGTCCCCTACGTAAGTGCTATTCATGTGACCAGGTGGGTCATGTGAGGGGGGACCCCAAATGCCCCAAAAGTACACCGGCACCCACTGGTGCACCGTCCCAGGGTTTGGCCAGTGTAGCGCTTGGGGAGGAGTTGGTTTCAGGTGGGTGGGAACCAGCAGAAATGACCCTTGTCTCACTAGGGGACAGTGAGATGGTCCAGAGAAACCTAGTGCCTGATAACACTAAGAAGTACAGGCAATGGGTGACCATCAATGGACAGAGGGTGGAGGCTCTGAGAGACACAGGAGCCAGTGTGACTACAGTGAGGAGTCACCTGGTGTCTGAAGAGCAGATTGATCCCCGGGTACTTCACCAAGTAGTTGCAGTAGACAACTCTGAGCGCCTCTGCAGAGTGGCGCAGGTTCCCTTTGAATGGGGGGGGGTCTCAGGTTCCTGGAAAGTAGCTGTGAGTCCAACCATGCCTGTTGATTGTTTGCTAGGCAACGACCTGGAGGATTCCCCTTGGAAGGAGGTGGAACACAGGTCTCACTTGGAGATGTTGGGTCTGCCTGGGTGGGTATGCGTATCCACCCGGTCTATGGCAGCCAATCAGGGTAGTCAAGAGCCCCTGGAGCCTGAAACAGTGGCCCAGGGGACCGCCAAGAAGAGGAAAGGCAGGAGGCGCGGGAAACCCGCCCCAGAAGTTCCCACGGTCCGGGAGGAGGCAGAGCCTGAGGGTGATGCCCCGGAACCTACAGGGGAACAGGTGGCTGAACTGGGGGAGGTCCCTGAGCTGTCGCAGTGGCAGCAGGAAGGGGGACCCACCAGGGAAGTATTCTGCACAGCGCAGAAGGAATGCCCTACTCTTGAGGGACTGCGGCAACAGGCTGCAGCCCAGGCGGCTGGCGGAGCGCCAGGTACTCACCTGATTTATTGGGAGGATGGCCTCCTGTATAGTGAGCCTAAGGTTCCTGAGCCGGGGTCAGCTCGTATGCTGGTGGTACCCCAGGGCTTCAGGACCTTCCTACTGGGTTTGGCTCATGATGTGCCTTTGGCAGGACATCTAGGGCAGGACAAGACCTATAAGAGGCTTGTCTCCCACTTTTACTGGCCCTTGATGAACAAGCAGTCAGCTGCTTCTTGTAGATCTTGTCAGACTTGTCAGGCAAGTGGCAAGAGTGGGGGGAAATGCAAAGCTCCCCTCCAACCTTTACCGGTAGTCAGTACTCCCTTTGAAAGGGTAGGAATTGACATTGTGGGGCCTCTGGATCCCAAGACAGCCCTGGGCAACAGGTTCATCCTGGTCTTGGTGGACCATGCCACACGGTACCCAGAAGCTATTCCTCTAAGGACGGTCACCGCCCCCGTGGTGGGACGTGCCTTGATGGGGGTTTTTACCCGCATGGGGTTCCCCAAGGAGGTAGTATCTGATAGGGGTACAAACTTCATATCCACTTATATGAAGTCTCTGTGGAAGGTGTGTGGGGTAACCTACAAGTTCACCACCCCTTACCACCCCCAAAGTAATGGTCTGGTTGAGAGATTCAACCGCACCTTGAAAGGCATGATTCAGGGCCTGTCAGAGCCCTTGAGGCGTAAGTGGGACGTCCTCTTGCCATGCCTTCTGTTCGCTTACAGGGAGGTGCCTCAAAAGGGACTTGGCTTTAGCCCCTTTGAGCTCATCTATGGCCACCCTGTGAGGGGACCGCTCAGTCTGGTGAAGGAGGCTTTGGAGAAAGCTCCTAGTAAACCACCCCAGGATGTATTTAGCTACATGCTGGCACTAAGAAACCAGACTGCCCGCTTCAGGCGTCTCGCTCAGGAGAACCTGGAAGCAAGCCAGGAGGACATGAAACGGTGGTACGACCAGAATGCCACTCTGGTTGAGTTTCAGCCTGGACAAAAAGTGTGGGTCATGGCACCAGTAGAGCCTAGGGCTCTCCAAGATAAGTGGACTGGGCCTTTTGAGGTGGTGGAAAGAAAGAGCGAGGTCACCTATCTGGTAGACTTGCAATCCCCCAGGAACCCCTTGAGGGTCCTACATGTCAACCGCCTCAAACCCCACTTTGAGCGAACTGAGCTATCCATGCTCCTAGCGACAGATGACGGGGTGGAGGAAGAGAGTGAGCCTCTTCCTGACCTCCTGTCTGCAGGAGAGAAAGATGGGTCTGTGGAGGGAGTGATCCTCTCCCCCTCCCTGACTGAGGAACAGCAGAGGGACTGTCGCCACGTGCTGGGACAGTTCGCCTCACTGTTTTCCCTGATCCCAGGAGTCACACACCTGTGCACACATGATGTGGACACTGGGGACAGTACACCTGTTAAACATAAGGTTTACAGGGTGACTGACAGGGTGAGGGCTTGCATTAAGGAGGAAGTCTCCAAAATGTTAGCCCTAAGGGTTATTGAGCACTCCAGCAGTCCTTGGGCCAGCCCAGTGGTCTTGGTCCCAAAGGCTACTGCTCCTGGTGCCACTCCAGAACTTAGGTTCTGTGTGGACTACCGGGGTCTCAATGCGGTCAGCAAGACTGACGCACACCCCATCCCCCGAGCTGATGAGCTCATTGATCGGTTAGGAGCTGCCAAGTACCTCAGTACGTTTGATTTAACATCTGGGTACTGGCAGATTGCCTTAACTGAAGGGGCAAAGGAGAGGTCAGCATTCTCTACCCCCGATGGGCACTTCCACTTCAATGTGATGCCCTTTGGGATGAAGAATGCCCCTGCCACCTTTCAGAGGTTGGTCAACCAGGTGTTGGCAGGACTGGATGAGTTCAGTGCCGCCTACCTGGATGACATTGCTGTGTTTAGTTCCACATGGGAGGAACACCTGCAACACCTCTGGAGAGTGTTAGAGGCCCTGCAGAAGGCAGGCCTCACTATTAAGGCGAGCAAGTGCCAAATAGGGCAGGGTTCTGTTGTGTACTTAGGACACCAGGTGGGGAGTGGCCAGGTGGCACCCCTACAGCCTAAGATCGACACGATTCTGGCTTGGGAGCCTCCCAAGACCCAGACTGAAGTGAGAGCCTTTTTAGGGCTCACAGGATACTATAGGAGGTTCGTTAAGGGATATGGTACCATTGTTACCCCCTTAACTGAGTTGACTTCTAAGAAGCAACCCAAGAAAGTGATCTGGACAGAGGCTTGCCAGAACGCTTTTGATGCCCTGAAGGCTGCCATGTGCACAGCACCTGTGCTGAAGGCACCTGACTACTCCACGGAGTTTGTTGTACAGACAGACGCCTCAGAGCATGGTATTGGAGCAGTACTCTCACAGCTGAATGAAGAGGGCCTAGATCAACCCGTAGCCTTCATTAGCAGGAGGTTACTACCCAGGGAACGTAGGTGGAGTGCCATAGAACGTGAAGCGTTTGCTGTGGTCTGGGCACTGAAGAAGCTAAGACCCTACTTGTTTGGGACTCACTTCCGAGTTCAGACCGACCACAGACCCCTCAGATGGTTAATGCAGATGAGGGGTGAGAACCCAAAACTGTTGAGGTGGTCCATTTCCCTACAGGGGATGGACTTTACGGTGGAACATCGACCCGGTACAGAACACGCCAATGCTGATGGTCTGTCCAGGTTCTTCCGCCTTAGTGATGAGAACTCCCATGAGGTTGGGTAGTTGCTCCCCACTTTTAGCTGGGGGGGACACGTGTTAGACTTTTCATCCTTGGCGTGGTCTCCCTTAACTTTTTGCCTCTGTTCCCCAGGTTGTTGATGTGTGCTGGACTCTGATTTTGCTGTTTTTGTTACTCTGGGCACTTTACCACTGCTAACCAGTGCTAAAGTGCAAGTGCTCCTGTTTAAATTGTATGTAAGTGGTTCATCCATGATTGGCATATTTGAATTACTAGTAAGTCCCTAGTAATGTGCACTAGAGGTGCCAGGGCCTGTAAATCAAATGCTACTAGTGGGCCTGCAGCACTGGTTGTGCCACCCACATAAGTAGCTCTGTAATCATGTCTCAGACCTGCCACTACAGTGTCTGCATGTGTATTCTTACACTGTAAATTCGACTTGGCAAGTGTACCCACTTGCCAGGCCTAAACCTTCCCTTTCCTTACATGTAAGGCACCCCTAAGATATGCCCTAGGTAGCCCCAAGGGCAGGGTGCAGTGTATGGATAAGGTAGGACATATAGTAATGTGGTTTATATGTCCTGACAGTGAAATACTGCCAATTTCGTTTTCACTGTTGCAAGGTCTGTCTCTCTCATAGGATAATATGGGGGCTACCTTTAAATATGATTAAAGTGTAGATTCCCCTAGAGAAGAGATGGACAGGTGGAGTTTGGGATCCCTGAACTCACAATTTAAAAATGCATCTTTTAGTAAAGTTGATTTTGAGATTGTGAGTTTGGAAATGCCACTTTTAGAAAGTGAGCATTTTCTTGCTTAAACCATTCTGTGACTCTGCCTTGTTTGTGGATTCCCTGTCTGGGTCAGTTGACAGTTGGGTTGTTTTTCACCTCACACCAGACAGTGACACAAAGGGAGCTGGGGTGTGATCTGCATTTCCTGATTAGCCATCTCTGCTAGGAGGGAGGGGTGGAGTGGTCACTCTCATCTGAAAGGACTGTGCCTGCCTCTGACAATGCTGTCTCCAGCCCCCTGGTGTGTGTCTGAGGCCTTGCCTGGGCAAGGCAGGATTTCACAAGAAGGTGTGAGTCCCCTTTGAAGGAAGGTGACTTCAAAGACTAAAATGGGTATAAGAAGGGCATCCAAACTTACAAACTTTAGAAACACTTCTGGAATCAAGAGGAACCTCTGCCTGGAGAAGAGCTGATCGCTGAGGAACAAGTGCTGCCCTGCCTGTGACTGTGCTTTGTGGAGCTTTCCTGCAGTGCTGCTTCTGCCAGAGTAAGAGGGCAAAGACTGGACTTTGTGTGCCTTCCATCTTGAAGAAGAAATCTCCAAGGGCTTGATGTAGAGCTTGCCTCCTGTTATTGAAGTCTCAGGGATAGCAAAGACTTCTTCCTGCCAGCACCTGGAGTCTCTGGAGAGACCCCTACTCTGCTCTGTGGTGCCCTTCCAGTTCCTGGGACCCTGAAAGGAGAGGCTGGCAGCCTAAGGACAAAAATACACGCACCGAGCGCCGTGCGGAGAAAAGATAGACGCGAATCCGATCGCGGCTGAGAAAACGACGCGACGCCGGCTCCGCAGCTGAGAAACGACGCCGCTGGAAACGCGACCGGAGAATCGACGCCCGGAGCAGGAGAAACGACGCGCAGCATCGCTGACGAAGGCTGAGAGATCGCAACCAGCGCCGCGGGACTTCGGACCGTCGCGTGGCTGGCTTTTTCGACGCGCCTCGCCGAGCCGAGCTGTTTTCGACGCATATACCCGTGCCGGGTTATTTTCGACGCACACCGCCCGTGCGGGGTTATTTTTGACGCAAACCAGGTACATTTACACGCTAGCAGCGCTAGTGTGTTGTTACAACTACCTAAAGACTCTTTTTATTTTAAACCTTTTAAAAATCATAACTTGACTTGTGTATGTTGGATTTTTGTCGTTTTGGTCTTGTTTTGTCTAGATAAATATTTCCTATTTTTCTAAACTGGTGTTGTGTCATTTTGTAGTGTTTTCATTAAGTTACTGTGTGTGTTGGTACAAATACTTTACGCCCAGCACTCTGAGGTTAAGCCTACTGCTCTGCCAAGCTACCAAGGGGGTAAGCAGGGGTTAGCTGAGGGTGATTCTCTTTTATCCTAACTAGAGTGAGGGTCCTTGCTTGAACAGGGGGTAACCTGACTGTCAACCAAAGACCCCATTTCTAACAATTACCAATACTGAGAGTGAGCTTCGGTAAACTATTGACTTCTCTGTCACTCATTCGCTTGCTTCTTATTCAGTCACTTTCCTTCCTGTTCTTGTGTACGTCCCTTCCCAAAGACACAGCTTCTTCAACATCCTTCAAATTAGATGACTTGTATCCTTCCACTACTTACATTCAGACGACTGCTTTTTACGTCTCACCTACAGATGGCTTTCAGCGGTCTATTGTTGAAAGAACTATTATGCAAAATATCACTACTTCCAGTTAGCATTGGGTCAGACACTGCACACATTAGCTGGCTTTCTTCTCAGTCTCATTGTTTGCTTTCATTGGATGGCTTTCCTTCCTCTTCTTGTGTTTGCCCCTCCCCTGGAGCACAGTTTCTTTACCATGCCTTTGACTGGATGACTTGTGTCCCTCCACATCCTATGTTCAGGAAAGTACTTTTCTTATTTAGTTTTTAGAACTCCATGAGGATGCTAGTGTTTTCTTGCTCTCTCCACCTCCCATGTGCTGCTTGCCCCCTTGACGCCCCTGCCCCTGTGCACTATTTCTGTCCTACCCACCAACTCCTGCATTGCTTTCCCCACCTCTCCCCATCCTGCTTGTGCTTTTTTCTTACAACCTCAATCTGTGGCTCACCCGCCCCTATCCCCTTCACCCCATCCTGTTCACCACCACTATGTGTTGGAGGTGTTTAATTGCTCCCCCCCACCCGCAGCCCCTCCCTGTTACATTCCACTTTGTACTTAACATACGCTCCCACTGCAGCATCCCATTTCCTCCCCTACCTCTTCCAGCTTATTGGCCACTTTCCCTTTCCATTGTCTTCACTCCCTTCCCTACTGCCCCTCAATGATGCTCACCATAATCAGTTTTGCCAGTGATGGATGCTTTTATAATGTTCTAGCAATTGTAAAGCCAAAACCTGTGACTGGTACAAGACAGCTGCCACACTATATGGTGCAATGTGATATCACAACGAGGCAGCCGTCTGGAGCGTATATACAGAGGTTCTGCTCTCTGAAGATAACCACTACATTGTATTAAGTAGTGTACAATGCATATTTTAACACTGCTTGAAGCAAAAAAAGTGTACATCTTGAGAGTGGGAAATGTTTTCTATACTTTCCAGACGGATGTCACGTTGTGTCATCACGTTGCGTGATGGTGCATATTTTCTATACTTTTGTCATTGCATTTCCCCCCACTCTTTTAGCCAATGCCTGTATGTTATAAAAGCAAACAATTCTCACAAAGCCAATAGTGGTGACCACAACACATTGGCAAAACGAGGCCCATTGCCTTTGCAAATGCTTGTTTCTTGTGCTTGCAGTTCTCCATGGGAGTGCATGTGTATTCTTAATCTTGCTCTCTCTGCCTCTGTGCAGTGCTTCCCCTTCACAAACCCATGCACTCATGTTCCCGTCCCACCACCCAGTTTGCCCAGCTATTGTTTATACCACCCAAGAACCTCAGGGGCTCTCTTCCCTGTTTACTGACAGCGCTGTCTTCCCCCTACATCCTGCTCCGCCACTGCCCCCCCTTTTTTTTAAATTAAGACAGCAACTGCAATTTGCTACTGGTCAGGTCCTTTCTCTAAACATTCTTTTGTGCACCTTTTTATTTTATTTTACAGCTCCAACACAGGTATACGCCATCTGGGAACGGCAACATTTAAACAAAGCCAAACTGGCTGCTGCATCATGACGTATGCACCTAAATAATGATGCTGGAGCCAAAATGGCCACTGTGTCATAGCATATACATTTGCATATGTGATGACTGCAATAAGCTTTGGCAAAGCCAAAAGGTCTGCTATCACCTTTCAAAAGCATGAACTATTGGCTTTACCAGTGCTTGTTTTATGTTTAGCACATAAACAAAAAAGTTAGAATGTCCTGGTTTGTTAAGTTTTATATATCTCTTGCATTTTAACTCTGTCACATTTCTATTAATGGCTCTAACTGTTTAGCTTGATAAGCTATCCTAACTCTATATATTTCGTTGTTTTTAATATTCAACACTGTATTCATTATCTGGAAAGATCTGCACATTAGAAATACTTTTATCAAACAATCTTCAAAGGTGTTGTCCTCTCAGTTGCACACAAAGTGTTTAATTCTTTTTGGATGTTGCCTACTGCCACCTGTTAGCAAAGCAATGCTGATAACCAATAGCGCACCGTCTATCAAAATGTATCACTCAAGTGCTGAGATGGAACATGTACTTCCGGGGAAAGCCTAGTTTAATCCTCTGGACAAGCCACACTAAAACACTAGAAGTACCAGGGAGAGGCCCGAGACTGGTGGTATGTTCTCCCTAAGGAACGAATGTAACATGTCCTGTTTGTTGCAATCAATCTGAAATATATTTTCATCATTTGAGGTAGAGCTTAGCGTGCTGCAAGAGATTGTTTGTCAGCCCAGAATCCACTTAATACACCAATATTTGTATATACAAACATCAAATGGTTCTCTTTTGTGGAATGCTCTGGGAACATATAGGTTAATTATAACAGAACCACTGTTTAAATTTCCATTTAGATCTAATCACTCATCCAAATTCTTATAGATTAAAAATGCATTTTTCAATTGTTTATTGATCATGTGATTTGATGTGACATATTCTATATAGCAAAAGTCTTCATGAATATGCTTGAATTAATTTCATTCACATCTGCAGACCATCCCCAATGGCCAATGGAGCCGTAAGAAAAATCGATCCTGTCTAAGTGCAACCTAAATAGTTCATAATAAACACTAGCATAGGTAATTTTGATGTATGATATGAAATCATTTGTGCACTTTAATGCAAATAACTAGTCCAACAAATTTACTAGTATCCTTAATCCATCTTCTTGTTTTCAATACAATTACTAGTTTTACACAAATATGTATTTACTGAAATCATTATCCAGATAATTACATCTCACATCATCCTCTGCGAGACCGGAATGAATTAATTACATGAACACAATATGCCAACTATCATTCAGCGTACTTAATGAAGAATCTTACATTCAATGAAGTTCAAAATGCATTTAAACGTACTTTCATTCTTCTACCTTCATTCATACTAAAAAAAACAAGTGAGTACTTCAGCGATGCCACAGCCTGCAAACACTGACCCCCCACTCGTGCAGTCTTGTATATAAATGTTGCACAGGAAGAACAGCAACAAATCAATACTTCATGTATCCGGAAGCACTCCTCCTGTTGTCTAAAATATTCAAACTTTATTTACTGAGTCTTGCTCGAAATGGGGTCTCTAGTTGGCAGTGGTTTGCACCCTGCCCTAATAGGGAACCTCACTATCGTCAGGGTAAGGGAGCCAAACAGCTAAGATAACCCCTTGGTAGCTTGGCACAGGCAGTCAGGCTTATCTCTGAGGCAATGTGTGAAGTATTGGTACGCACACAGAGTAACACAGTGAAAACACCACAAAAGTACCCCACACCACTTTAAAAAAAAAAAAGTCAATACTGGACAGGTCAATAACAAGACCAAAACAACAAAAATCCAACATACACAAGCAAAGATGCGAATTTTCAAATATTAAATCTTAGTATAGCACTTAGAAACACAATAGCTCCAACTGGGGCTATCATATCTTGACAGAGTCATTCCCAACAGTTTAATACCACTCGCGAGGGAGTGCGGGCCGGTCACGGAGTCGCACGGACCCCAGGTACAGTACCTTGGAAAATGGGGAAATAAAGACGCTGCACAGAGTCGGGGAGGTGAGGCATTGCTGGAGCCGGTGTTGTTTCCTTACTGCTACTGGCGGGGTGAGGTGTAGGATCCTTCCTGATAGGCAGGGAAGGTGAGGTGCCGGTTCTTTACGGTTGCAGGGGAGGTGATGCGGCATCGGTGGCAAGGCATCTGTTCTTTACGACTAGGCTGGGCCGATGAATCCAGCAGGTGAGGCAAGCGTCGACTTCGCAGTGTTGTGATCACACCACGGGGCCACAGGTGCTGCAGTGGAGTAGGGTGTCACGAACATCGGTGACACGACACTCGGGACTCATGCTGTGGCAGCGTCGGGCCTGCGATGTCGGTCATAGTCGTTACACTCAGCGGGGAGCACAGGTTGCAGCTCGGAGTCGGACAGCAGCACCAATTCCAAAGTCGCTCTTGAGTTGATGTGCTGGTTTCTTCTTGGTTAGGCCAGAACTCGAATCCAAGGGCCCAGGAGCTGGATTTGGCACCACTTGGCCAGTCAGGACTCTCAACAAGAGAACCCAGGTGCTGCCAAATTAAGTCTTTGATGTCCCTGAAACTTAACAGGTGGCAAGCTCAGTCCAAGCCCTTGGAGAACTTTTGGAAGCAGTATGTAGATAGCAAAGTCCAGTCCTTTCACTCCCAGGACAGAAGCAGCAGGCCAGTACAGCAAAGCAACAGTTCCTCCTAGAGCATCCATCTCTTCTTCCTTGCAGAATGTCTTCAGTTAGGAAGGAGTATAACTTTGTGGTGTCCAAGGTCCAGTACTTATACCCATTTCTGCCTTTGAAGCAGGCAAAACTTTTCTTTAAAGTCTTTGTAGAGCACAAGACCCTCCCTTTCCTGGACATACATCAAGAGGGTTGGAGACTGCTTTGTGTAAGGACAGGCACAGCACTTTTCAGGTGCAAATGTCAGCTCCTCCCACCACTAGCTCAGGAAGACCTATCAGGATATGCAGGGCACACCTCAGCTCACTTTGTGTGACTGTCTAAGAGTGAATTCACAATCAGCCCAACTGTCATACGGACACAGACATATACTCCACAGCCAGGCAGAGGCACAGAATGGTTAAGCAAGAAAATGCCCAACAACATTTTCAAACCCTCAATTCAAAAAACAACTTCACCAAAAGATGTATTTTTAAATTGTGAGTTCAGAGACCCGAAACTCCACATATTTATCTGCTCCCAATGAGAAATTATAATTAGAAGACATTTCAAGGCAATCCCCATGCTACCCTATGGGAGAGATAGGCCTTGCAACAGTACGTGTCCTACCTTTTAAATACAATGCACCCTGCCAACGGGGGCTGCCTTGCACTTACCTTAGGGGTGACTTACATGTAGTAAAAGGGGAGGTTTGGGCCTGGCAAGTGGGTGAACATGCCAAGTAGAAATGGCAGTTTAAAACTGCCCACACAGACACTGCAGTGGCAGCTCTGAGACATACTTACAAGGCTACTCATGTGGGTGGCACAATCAGTGCTTAAGGCCCACCAGTAGCATTTGATTTACAGGCCCTGGGCACACATGGTTGACTATACTAGGGACTTACTAGTAAATCAAATATGCCAATCATAGAGAAACCAATCACAAATGCAATTTAGACAGGAAGCATTTGCACTTTAACACTGGTCAGCAGGGGTAAAATGCACAGAGTCCTAAAGCCAGCAAAAACGATATTCAGCACACACAGTCACAAACACAGTCACAAAACAGGAGTTCAGAAGCAAAAAGTCTGAGAATAACCCTGCAAAAATGGCCATTTTGAACAACTCTTAATCAAGAATAAAAATGATGTCGTAAATTTCCAACAGATGCAGCCAGCCAACAAGTGTTTTCCGGAATCACCCTTTCATCAGGGCTCCAAACAATTAATCATACAATCCGAAAACAATTAAAAACAAAACTACTGTCAATAAACCATTATACACTGATACCTGGTCATTCCACAAGACAAAAGAAACACTTTTCAGTGAAAATGTCAGCAAATAGAGTTCATTGTACTTTAACTCTGCCATTAATCTCAGAAAGCACATAGCTGCTGTACTGGGCTTAAACACACACCATCACTCATCCATACTCAAAGACACGGTCACCCACTGAAGGAAATCGAAAGTAGTATTCTAATTTATCAAACCTATATCTACCCTCTCCCGATATCAAACCCTGTTAGAGTTCCATCATTCCCAGCCTGCAGACACATAATGCTAAATTTAACTCAACTCACAATGTATCAATCTGCGCAGTTTTCTTTCAGGGAAAATATAAGCATATAAAGTTCAATGTACTTTAATTCACTATGTCATTATTCTCAATATCAACTCACGTGGTCAGAAAGCACAAAAGCACATGACTCCTATTTTGGGCTTAAACCCTCATCATAACTCCAAACTGCAAGACACTAAGGGCCAGATGTACTAAAGGATTTTATCCATTCTGTGTCTATGGGAAAAAGCTTTCGTACATATGGCCCATAGTCCCCAACTGAAGGAAACAGAAATTTAATCTGATCATACCTCACTTCCTCCAAACTATGAGTTTGTATTCAATTACTTTCTGTACACAATTCCTCCTCAAAAGACATATGTATAAAAGTCCCAATTTCTTAGCAAAAACAAAAAACATAAGCACCAATTTACAAATTAGTTCCTTCACAAACTGTTAAATAATTATAACCAACTCACCAAAACTGTTACATACGTGTCAGTTAATGCTTTCTAAAGTAAACATTTCTCATCCATCACTTAAAGGTAAAGAAGTCCCCCACATGAAGTGGCATCGCCAAATTACAGCAGTGCAAATCACAAATAAAATGACAGGTAGCACACCACCTCTTTCAAGATGCATAATGTGAAAAGCACATCGTGAAAGAGAAATCCCTACACTTAACAGGAGACCCGGGTTTCCCTACCACCATTCAGGGTGGATGCTTGCACAGAAAATAATCTG